>NC_135507.1:94295116-94613449 GCF_052857255.1 Amblyomma americanum
TATAAATAAACGCGCGTGGCAGCGTGCCGTGTCCGCGGCTCAAAACAAGGGGAACAAACAAACGGACATAAAAAGCTGCGTCTCGTCTACGGGTCGGCGTCGCCGCGGCGCCAGCTGCTGATACAACAATGGGCGGTTGACCTGTCTCCAGGAAGAAGATGGATGCTATATAATGGCGAAGAAAAGCAAACACACGTAAACTGGCCTCCTCCTCACAGGTCCGCACACCTGCGCGCCCGGTCGAGTGCTGTGGTACACGAAGTAAACAGTAACGTCGTCTCGCTTTTTTTTTCGTTCTTTGCCGAGTCGCGCATTGTGTACTGAACGCTTACCCGGTTTTTACACGGCCGTCAACATTTTGTATACAAGGGGCTCTATTGGACGGCCTGATGTGTGAAAGCTGCTCACGCGTTGCCTCCGAGATGATTAGCACGTCCCAGCGCGGTTCCTGCTCTGCCGAACCACTGCTCCCAAACAACGATCTCGGATGACTTCTGAAACGTTCGTACGTCTGTCAACAGGTGGCGTGGCAATGAGCGCAGCCAATCAGATGATGGATTGAGTAGAATGAAATTGAGGTTACTTGGTGCTCTGCGACTAAGAGGTGCGGCATTCCTCGAAGAATTGTGTAATTAAGGACTCAAGCATGTACAGAAAGGGATGCAGTATTGGTAGAAGGTCAGAATCGGTCCAGAACCAGCCATTGCGTGGATGATAACTTGTTTCTGCTTATGCATACGTATAGCTATAGAGTGGACAACATGCCTTCCTTATTGGCGCTCTTTGGCCTTAGATGCCCTAGCCCCATAAAAACCTAGCAGCAGCATCATCAACATGGCTTCCTGTCTAGCCTTGTACTTGACACCAGCAGTGTGTTCGACGACGTAGATAGGGAGCTCCTGTGCAACATGCGCAAACACGAAGGGAGAAGGGGCAAGCAGTAGAGGCGAGAGTGGATGCTCACAAATGGTTAAGTCTGGTGCACCCTTTATGACGCTATGGCTGCGGAGGTGGAACGTATGCAGACGATAGTTGTAGTAGTAGTGAGTGGTTTTTATTAAAATAATAATAAAAATGAAGTAAAAGTTTTTTGCTAGCCCCAGCATCTGCCATCGATACTGAAGCACCTGAGCTGGGGCAGCGGAAATAAAGGATAGCAGGCAGAATGGAGAAATGAAATGAAAGAGGTGAGGTGACAGGAAGAGAGGTTAAGGGGGAGAGGTAATAAACACAAAAACAATTTACACGATAAGAAATGTGTCCAGGTTGTGCTCGTGATTAGTTCATGATGGAGCAATAAAAAGACACGCGCACAGCACTGTGTTCACTACAACTGGAGTGGTGCGTCCAGTTGTTAATCATCCAAATACGATAGTGTACCTCTAGGCGATAGCGAACAAGAGAGAGAGCCAGTTGAGGATATTTTTGTAGGCGAAGGTGACATTCTAGGCTTTGATTTTTGAGCACGTAAATTGGTCTTGGTGGTATTCAATGACATCATTGATGAGGGCTGTCGCAATATTGGGTCATCGATATCCAAATATGAGGAACGTACAGATATCGCGTAGTATGGGTAAAACGAGGGTAAGGTGTACATAAAGACAAATCCGGCAGCAATCAATACTTGTTCACTGTTTACAGGAGTCATGACGCGCTGAAAAGTATCTGCAAAGGAGCGTTGGTCCTGCGGGCTTACTGTTGGGCGTTGTTAACGAGGTCAAAAGCCGGATGGGGGTTAGTAGCCAGCCGATATATATTGAAATAAACTTTTATCAGGCGGTCACGGTGAAACCACGAACAGGTCAGTGCACGGGTGCGTGGGCTGTGTGGACATCTCTTGAAGAGCGGGGGGCGCAATATCTTGTGTTGACGGGCAGATGAAGATGCACGAAAAGGGACAGGGAGCAGAGCTCTTTAAGCTTTTATGCATATGTACAGTATGAGCTCTGTTGCAATGGTGATGCAGAGAACTGTAAAAGTGACTAGAGTCGGGGGCAGCTCAAGAACGGAGTGCAGCGAATGTCGCTCAAAGGAGGCCCTCCATGTAATGGCGTCGGCCGACTCTCGTGACGTCACCCACTAGCGGGGGGAGGGGGGACTGAGGGGCTTTCAGGCGCAAGGAGATTAACTACAGGTTCATGGGCTGCAAAAGAACTGTGAAACTTGACTAGAGTCGGGTGCAACTCAAGAACGGAGTGCGGCGAATGTCGCTCAGAGGAGGCCCTCCAGGTAATGGCGTCGGCCGACTCTCGTGACGTCACCCACTAGCGGGGGACTGAGGGGCTTTCAGGCGCAAGGGGATTAACTACGCTTTAAGTGGATTAGCAGCGACGTCACGACAACTGGTTGACGCCGTTGGCTGGAGGGGTCCTGTGAGCGGCATGTGCCGCCTCGTTCTTGAGTTGTAGCCGACGGTAGCAAGTATGTGAGGAAAGCTGAGTGGGATGAAAAAAAACAATCGGTCCGTTTTTAGAGTTACGTAGAATTGTCAGAGTCATATTCGGATAGCGTGATATACAACTAACATAGAGTTTATGTGCACCCCTTTTCTCAAGTTTACGGGCAGGGACAAAAATGAGAAAATCTCTAGATCGGCCCACATTTTCTCAGTTATTTAACACCCCCCACCTTTTTTTTTGCTTTTACCTTCACAGCTCTCTTTATGCGCTGAGGCGATAAATAAGGTTATAAAAGTATAAAATACCTATACGGTGACCCAACACGTAAGGGTGAGGGAATTGCCGGGTCATCTGTGGACGGCGTGTCGATCTGCAGTTGAGAAACCGTTGCACAGCACTGATGTGTGGCTTCGGTGCCGGCTTGTCTTTTTTTTTTGTTCGCATGAAATACTCATGCTTTATCTAATCCCAATTCTGTTGATAGTGCACGCACAAAAATTCACAGAGAAGGTATAACCATGTAAATCGCCGGCTCCAAGCAGTTAGTGCGCTCGCGCGGACCAGTGCGGTAGTTAAGCTTGACCACCGTCCGCGGTGGCTTAGCGGCTTTGGCATTCGGCTCTTGAGGAGGAGGAGTAATGAATATTTTATTGAAATAGCAGACTGAAGTTCTTGCGGGTGAAGCCCCTACTCCAGGGCCCCTTTCGGGCCCTTCGGCTCTTGAGTCTATAGGGGCGCAGAATCAAATCCTGGGCGTTGCAGCCGCGACGAGAAGGGGGCGGGGAGGGGTAATGTGCCCAAGACGCCCACGTACATGGTGCTCTATTGGAGTGAAGTTTAAAGAACCTCAGATTGGCGAATTGATCCGCAGTTTCCCACTGCGGCGTCCCTGTCGCTGAGAAAAAAAAAGTGAAAAATGAAAATGGGTTTTTGAGCAAAGGAAATGGCGCAGTATCTGTCTCATATATATCGTTGGAGACCTGAACCGCTCCGGAAGGGAAGGGATAAAGGAGGGAGTGAAAGAAGAAAGGGAGAAAAAGGTGCCGCAGTGGAGGGCTCCGGAATAATTTCGACCACCTGGGGATCTTTCACGTGCACTGACATCGCACAGCACACGGGCGCCTTGAGAGTGAACTCGCCTCCACCCAAAACGCAGCCGCCGCGGTCGGGTTCGAACCCGGGAACTCCGGATGAGTAGCCGAGCGCCCTAACCACTGAGCCACTGCGGCTTCCCTGTCCCTGAGGCCAATTTTGGCGTTTTGGGATGTTAAATAGCGTACATTATAGGTATCCCTATTGGCTGGCTTAATTACTGACCGCAGTCGACAGTTGTCTAGCCGAGGTGTTATTCCTGGTGGCCGACTACACTACTGCCATAATGACTCGCTAATCGGTGCACACACGGCGCTCAACGGCCCACGCCCGTTCTCGCGATGTCGTTCGAGCCGAGCGCGCGACGACCAACCTCAGCCGGGGTTTTCCCCAAGGGCCATCCCTGCGCGCCATTCAGAGTTCGGTGTGTCTGCGTGCATGCATGCATGGTCACGTGGCCCGTGGCCGCCGCCGCTCTCGATATAAACCGACACCCCCAGCTCCGTGGATGTATTCCTTGGCGTGCATGGGCGCTTTGCTGCTCCTCCGTGCATGTGTTTTCGTCGTCGGCCGCCCCTGAGCCAAGGCCACCGAATCGCGGCCTTCTTGCTTTTCTGCTAACCGCGCGCGCCGTTTCTCTGGGAATCTCTCCTCCGCCGGTGGTGTCGCGCGCTGAGTTTGCGATATCGCTATGCGCCGCGCACGGGAGGCCCCCCCCCCCCCCCCCCCCCCCCCAATACCCATCTTATACGCTGCTGCAGTGAACACGCGCCAGGCTGCTCGCGATGGAAGCCCGTAAATAGCCAGCGCAGGCGGAGAAATTAAGGAAAAAACAAACGGAGATGCACCGTCTGCAATGCGTTGGCTGCTGGGCTGGCGCGAGCATTTCTGTCTTCTCTCGTGCTTAATTCTTAGTGCCGTGCCTTCTCCTCGGGAACGCTCCTGAACGACGACGGTGGGAGTGATGATGATCACAGAAATAATAATAGCCATTCAGTCTTCGCTTGACTTGCGCAGGGACGACCATGCGGTCTTGACACTGCGGCACTAATGAGGTGATAAAAAACAATGCGCACGCGCGCCTTACATATAGAGGTGACCGTAGAAGAACGGAATAACACCAGGCAGTGGATGCATGTCAGTAAGAAAGGGGTCTCGTGCAGAACGGAAACCTCTCTACAGATACACGATAAAAGTAATAATAATCGATCAATCCAAGTTTTAATCAACCACTATTTAATGAAGCGCCGTAGCTAGAACAACCTGTCTGTCTCGGTGCTGGCGCAGTGGTAACAAAGCAGCCAAATGAAACAAAGATAAAGCATAAGTGTCGAATATATACAGCATGCACGAAAATGCGCACGTCAGCACATAACAGTGATTTATATTTGAGCATTGCAGTGTAGGGCGTATGCATACAAACAAGAGACTTTTGGGAAGTGGGCACTAATACGATCAGAACTGAAAAGTAATAGTGTCGAAGCATACACTAGCAGATGTAAACAATGCTTGTAATAGTACAAGATAGTATCTAATGAAATGTATAATACACGAAACAAATTGGATCAGAATTGCAGACCAACAATGCCCAAGCTATACATAACAGATTTAAACAGGACATAAAGTAATAAAAGGTAGGATATAACAGAGAATATACCAGACGGATATAGTACGAGGCTCGTAAACACTTTCCCCGAAATAACTGCATACCATGAGGTTGATTTTCTCGGTTGTCGTGCACCAGGAGACGGAGTATGGGTTCCTTGCACGACCTCGCTTCGCAAAAAGGCAGATAGCGAGCAGTTAAATGTATCATAAGGTTCTCAATTCGGTATTGTACGCTTTCAGAATGCGTGCGATTGGGCTTTCGGTGACGCCTCGAGTCACGTGGAAAGGCCTAGACTTTCTTGTCACTTATTGTTGGGTATGAAATTTACCGTATACGTCAGAATTTCTGGACAGTCAGTGACCGGCCCGGTGGAGGAGTCCCTTTCGACGCACTATAGTTCGCAATTTTTCACTGCGTTTCCGGCCGTCGTAAGATAAGAACTGCGTGCATTTTATACAGCCTGCACATCAAGTAAAAGTCCAACTTACCGGACAATCCGCACTGCTATATTGCCTGGACACAAGGTCCATATCATCGTTCACTTCTTGATTTCATCAAATGAGCCCACCTTTCTTCATTTATTTAGGCATCTGGCTCACCTCTCACTTCATAGTTATTATGCCCTGAGGCAATAAACATCGCTTCAAAAAAAAAAAGTCCAACTTACACGTGGCAGGGCTAGAACTGGGCCGCTCAGTAGATGTAAGTTATCGAGGCCTGCAGTGTATAGGATGAGGTCGCCGTCCTGAGTAGGGGACCCGCCATGGTGGCTCGGTGGGTTATGGTGCTCGGCTGCTGACCCGAAGTACGCGGGTTCGATCCCGGCCGCGGTGATCGCATTTTAGTGGTGACAAAATGCTAGAGGCCCGTGTACTGTGCGATGTCAGTGCACGTTAAACAGCCCCAGGTGGTCGAAATTTCCGGAGCCGTCCTCTACGGCGTCCCTGATAGCCTGATTCGCTTTGGGACAATGAAGACCATAAACGAAACCAGACCGTCCTGAGTGGTGGCGTATCGTGTGGTTGTGCTTCAACAAAAACACGATACACGAACTGGCGGGTGGCGCGCATACAAAAGTGCATCTCCTCGTGTGTTATTTTTTTTTCTCTCTACGCGGGGAGTTGAAAGGAGGCGGTAGCGCAATTCGAACAACGTTCAACACTGCCGCTAATGAGCCCATGCGTGCCACTGGGCAGGGGTATGCGGCCGCAGCCCGCAATGCGCCCCGTAACGCGTCAGCTTAAAAGCGTCCCAGTGCACGTCAGCACGGTTAGGCGGACTTCCAACGCCCCGGCGCTCGTTTCTGTAACCATGCATGGCTGGTTGGGCCGAAGTAAATGAGCAGGGCCTGTGCGTTTGCTTGCTTATTCGTTTTCAGTTACCGCCCGTGGGCAGCAATGCGATGCACAGAGCACACTCTAAGCGATGTGGGGGGAGCAGGAAACATTTAATTGCCTCAGAGTGAGAGAGGCAGAAGTGCAAGCTCAGTTAGTGAGAGAGATAGAGAGAGAGGCCAGTAGGAAGGACAACTGAATAGCAAAAAGTTGCCGCACACTGAACAGGTGGCGGTGCATTGTAGTTTTCGAGTCGCTTGTGCAGATTATACGCAAGCCATGTTTTTTTTTTAATTGGTGGGTACACTTAAGCTACGCCATAAGGGTATGACGCGACAGCGTTAATGGGTTAATTAATGCCCATGTATGCGAAATTAGTCTGCTGCTGCTGATGCCTTTAAAAGGCCACACTGTGAGCGCCTGTGCCAGTAACCGTGGCACGCAACAAGCTGGCGGTCGCGTTGCTCAGGGCGAACTGGCGGCCAGACGAGCGGGACACTCCTGTTGTCCGGCAAATCCGGTAATGACCCCCCGCCCCAAGGCAACTTTTGCCAGCGTCCTCGGTGCACCTATTAGACAAGCAGCTTTGATAGCGCTTTGCCTTTGTGCAACGGGAGCTTTTGGGCTGCGGGAGTCCCTCAGTGCGAGGTTTTAGTTTCGAACCTCGCTGCAGTGCTGCACAGGGTTGCCACGCAGGAGCCTCCTGCCGCCCGGACTGGGCGCATGGCCGTGAAGGTGCAAGGATAGCTTCACCATCCTGTCTAACCAGGTGAACGTGCAAGATTTAGGAGAGGAACGAATCACACATGAAGAAGAACATATCATTTTTGATCACAGCGCAACAAGAGCGGGACACGAGACGAAAGACAAACTCCCGTTCTTGCTGCGCTGTGAGCAAAAATGATGAATAATTCCCAACTCGTCTGAATTTCCGCCTTGCTGAAAAGAACATGTCCCTCGGGCAGTGCAGGGGCGCCCTCGGAAAATCGGTAGTCCTTACGTATTTCCACTGCGTTTCTGCAGCATGTGCGCACTCGGTGTTGTGTACCGGCGAGCTTTTTGTCTCTCTCTCTCTCTCTCTTTCACTGCTTATGCACTTGATGCGCCGTCTTTGCCGGCAGTAGCCGCGTTTTGCTTCTCAGTCGTGTAGTGGAACACACTTACGCCACCCCTGAAGCCCTACATTGTGTAGGTCAGGAGAAGAACCCGTGCTGTCATTTTTCGAGCCCTTTGGTCTTCAGAGGGGCCTACACTCTGAACAGAAAGGAGTTGAAGAAGGCGGTAAGCTGTCCTCTAGCGCGCTCCCTTCTATAAAAGGGAAGTACCCTAGGGGACAGCTTAATTATTCCATTTTGTAGCGATAGCTATAGATTATACGGTAGCATTTCGAGCCTTCAGCGTGGCTGCTCCGCCACGCTGTCACGTGGTTGGTCACGTGCGAGGAACGGCAGAGATGCCGCTGGTGCGACGAACGGACGTTGCCTGGTCCGTGCGGCTCAGCCAGACTGGATGCGGCGGCTAGGGGGCGGCGCTACTTACTGCCAGACCGGCCGTGTCTGTGGTTGGCCGTTTGCTTCCCCACCCGCCGTTGGTTTCGTCACGACTGACGTCATCATAGAGGATTTAGTGGATCACTAGAAGATACGGTTGCGGGAAGCGGCACCAAACCATGGGCTATAACAATGCGAAACACATCCAACCACAACATGGGATTCCTGTAGGCTGAGCATATATGGTCAAAAGGGGGCATTGTATACACGTACGCCATTTCGCTCTATAGCGAAGGCAGGGTTAATTGGAGAGACGTGGGAGAGGCCCTGCAGTCAGCCTGATGATGATGATGATGATGATTGGAAGTCCCATGGGGTCAGAATGCGTCTCGTCGGTCGTAAAATTCGCCCATGGGCTGGAGGGAAGTGACGCCAACAAAACGGAAGCATTCCATTGGCTGGAGGACGTCCCCAGACGGGAACTATTGAACAGCGTGCGCTAACAGGACGTACACAGGAAACAGAAGGAAAGAATGCGCTTCTTTCCTCTGTCTCCAAGTTTCCTGTGTACGTCCTGTTAGCGCACGCTGTTTAATAGAGACGTACCAACTAGCCCGTCCGAAAGTTCTACTCCAGACAGGAAATGACGTTGCCAGGCCGGAAATGACATCACTTCTGATGAAAGCATCAACGGCTCCTATTGCTATCGCATTGCCAATACAAACGGTATTAGGTGTCGCTTTTCGTTTTTTTTTTTTTTTGCGGCGCGTGGTATAAGGCATGCATGTAGCGTTCCATGGTTGTCCGCCTGAGAAAGCGATGACACGCACAAAAAAAAAACAAAAACAAAAAGGGAACCGGGACAGATATCTCAGTGTAGGAGCAGTCGTCCGGCGTAGGTCATTTTCAAGGGGTGGCGTTGGCCGGGTTAACCATAGCTATGAGCGGAACTGTGGGCCGCACTGTAACGCCATTGTCCGGCTGCGAGCGATCATCGGGGTAACGGAAATGACGCTGGATCGAATGACGCCCCGGAAATGACGTTCGGTAGGGAGTTGCCCGTCGGAACATTTCCTGGAGTATTGAAGGCAAGCTGTTCAGCCGACTTTCATGAACTGGTGCGTTGCGCTATCTCCTGTTGGTGTACAAAGAAAACCAGCGCTCAGGACGGAGACACAGAACAGGAACACAGGACGACGCTGGACTATCGACTGCTTTTATTTCAGTAACAGCCACATTTATACCCTTCAGTATCAAAGCGCGCTTGCGCACACATGACAGATTTACAAGAAAAGGTAGACTCAGACAACCATCAGGACCGCATTCATTGTGCTACACGTTTACGTGAAGGAGTTCAAAAATCTAATTTCTTTATCGAATATGCTCACCGTCGTGTCGCTTACACATCGATCTGCTTGTGTAACGATACGGTATGCCTCTAGAATTTTGCGTTGGCTCTGAGTTTTACCGCGTTCAAAAATTGTGGTCTTCTTGAAGAGCGGAGTCGACTTGTGCTTCCTGCAATGTTTAGGTAAATTCGCCCCGTCATCTGTGGAAAGCGACCTTTCATGTTCTTTGAGCCAAGTGTTGAGACAGCGGCGAGTCCGCCCGATGTACACATTCCCGCAGGATAAAGGTATGCAGTACACTACCTGGATGGCACAGGTGACGTATTTGAGCTCATGATTGATCGTGCATTGTGCAATCTTACTCTTCCTATATCTGTCATGTGTGCGCAAGCGTGGTTTGATACTGAAGGGTATAAATGTGACCGTTTCTGAAATAAATGCAGTCGATAGTCCAGCGTCTTCCTGTTCTGTGTCTCCGTCTTTTGCACTGGTTTTCTTTCTACAATCATGCACCGACTCGGCCATGGCTCTCCACTCCACTGAATCCTCTTGGTGTCTCGGTCTCCGAACGTCTCTCGGAACCGTCCTCGATGCGTTAAGGCTGGAAATGTTCGTCATCGAGGTTGTTATGATCCGGCGAAATGTGCCAGTGTTTTTATTATACAAAGCGACGTCAGGTTTCGTTGCGCAGTTCATTGACTATTACACAGACAGGCAAGTTATCGACGTTACTCGTGGCTTCGGGGGAAACAGTATGGCGCATTCCGGAGACGATTTTCTCTCTAAACTCGATAGGCTTAGCGCGTTCCGTCTATAGCGCCTGTGTCACCCGGATTGTTTAAACGCAGCTGGGAGGAACACGAAGGGAAAATAGCTTTTCCGTCGCATTTCTCGCTTAATCACCCGCCCGTTCCGCTGCGCAACATCTGTGCACTTTTAACTTCGCGCCAACTAACTCTGCTGGACATTGGCTTCTTTGCGTGTCACGTGGGGAGGCTGGGAAAACTCCCACGATGGCGGCGCTCAACTAGACATGCGTGGCGGATCAGGAAGAGGCTGTGCTGTATTGATCCCGGCAAGCTTTCACGTCTGTTCGCGCTAAGCGGCGCGGAAGTTTTCGTTCTAGTACATGTACCATTAGTGGAACGCGCTTCACGCTATGCAGAATATTGGCAGTGGTTTAGCTCGGCCATGCCAGGATACACGTAGCGAAAGCTAAGGCAAAGCTTGGTTAGCCTTGGTTAATTTTTAATTGTAAGTCCAGGTTGGTCTGGTTGTCAGCTTAGTCCGACGGCGCGGCTTCTCCTCTGACGTCACGCCAGATGGCGAGAAGGTGGTGCCGTGGTTCTTCACGTGACCAGTCAACTGTTTTTAGGGGAATCCCTCAAGGTGGAGAGCATTTGTAATATGGGAGTAATTAATTACTCATTGGTATCCACCCAAGCTGTGCAGCTTTCTCGGAAACTTCGCAGTTAAAGAAAACTTCGTCCTGGTCCGGGGCCACCGCTTCATCGGAGCAGTCGCTCTACCAACTTGAGCTAACCGGGACGGCAAGCTTATGGTAGGGCGAGTGCCAATTGATCAATAACTCGAAAAGTGGAAGCAGTGTTGGTCAAATGTTTTTAGGGCAATCCCTCAAGGTGGAGAAGATTTGTACTAAGGGAGTAATTACTCATTGGCATCCACTCAAGCGCAGCCATACGTCTACAAAGGAAAGCTTGACAGCTTTCCCAGAAACTTCGTAGTTAAGGAAAAATTCTTTAGCTCTCCTTTGTAGCCGTATGGCTGCGCTTGGGTGGATGCCAGTGAGCAATTACTCCCTTATTACCAGTCACGTAGTTGGTCACGTGGTGCGGTGCGACCACGGTGGGACTGCGAGCACGGCGGAACTGCGAGTTCGTGGCCAATGTAGCTTTCGCTACAGAACGACTGAAAAAGGAGTAAGCTGTCATCTAGCGCACCCTAGTGAACCGCTTACTCCGTTTTTACTTCCACCTAGGCGTATTCGTGTTTGGAGTGCACTTGTGTACACCTCTTCGTGTGTTCCTGTCTGTCTGCCTTACTCTTCTAGTGGGAGTCGTCACGTCACGAGCACCATCACACGCGATTTTACAACGTCGGGCTCGCCCTGGCATATCCTGCATCAAACTTACTCGCCTCTCCCATTTGCCATTAAAGTCTGGGACATAGTTATGACATTTAATATCTAACTCCCGCTCCCCATCTTGTCATCATTTCGTCACACGTGATCCCGTGTAACCTGGTTTGGAGACCTGACTTAGTAGCAAGAAGCCACGGATATGCCTTTTGGTTTGGTTGAACGAACGCTTTCAACTTCCGCCGTCGCTGCTAATTTTTGTAAGGCTTGGTGTCCCTTGCAAGCTTAGCAACTTTACGCAGCGTGATGACAGCTTTGGATCGTGCTTGAGCTTTGGTTGGCCGACTGAATTTCTGACCACATTGAGCTCGGTGAATGTGTTCACTGTGGGGCGAAGAATGCAATACGACAGGGAGCAAAAGCGCGGAGGCAACGCGCCGTTAGTGTATCGGTCTCCTGTTCACTGTCGCAATTCCCTTATTAAAATGGTCTATAGATTTTTTATAGACTCTATTGGCTTCCTGTAGATATTTCTTTTTATCTTTAAGTTTACCGAATGTCTTTAGAGAAGTCTTCTAAAAGGGTATGACCATAAATCCATAGATTGTCTATAGACTACATGTCTACAGGATTCGCATTGTCCATAGACTATTGTCAAGCATTTGTCCATAAACAGTCTATAGACTATGCACAAAAGTCTGTGGACAGTCAATAGACGGTCTAAAGAAATTTTTGTAAAGTCTATAGGCTCTGCTGCCGAGCACGAAGCCGTGGGCTGAAATCCCGGCAGCGGTGGCCTTATTTCGATGGAGCTGAAATGCATAGTATGCACGACCATGTTGCGTGTGATGTCAGCGAATGTTCAAAGCTCTCCAGGTGTTCTAAACTGATCCGTAGGCCTTGCGGTATACGCCTCTCATAATCTATGTGCAGCTCCGGGGCATTAAACCTCACATGCCGTGCCAACTGGCGGAACTGGAGCGACACATTCTCGGCAGTGTTAATCGCTAGACAAAACTCTGAACGAGCATGGGTGCTCAGGCTCGAATGGAAGCTTCCTTGGCGGATCTTAGCTACATTCAGTCTAACTCAGCAGCTGCTGCCTGTCGTCCCTTTTCCGATTTTCTGCGTGTCGCGCTGATTAATGTTGCTATACGGATTACCAACCGGGGCCATTATGCAGTTCCCTTGCCCATTTTGCCCGCTGGAAGCGTCGCTTTTCTCGAATCAACGGCTCAACGGGTGACGTCACCTTTCTCCGGACTAGGCGTTTTCTCGTAGCCTTGTTGCAGTTGCCGCACCCTTGCAAACATTTATTTACAGTCGACAGACTTCCATAGACTGTTGTCTATGAATTCTATAGACTTTCTATAGACTAATCCTATATTGTAGTCTGTAGGCAATCTGTAGACAATGTATAGATTTATGGCCATGCACTTTTAGTAGTCTTTTGCCCATAGACATTCTATAGACTATGGATAGACAAATATCTATAGGAAGACGTTGGAGTCTGCAGGAAGTCTATAGACAGTATATAGAGCATTTTTACAAGCTCTCACCTGTTGTGTACGTTACCTCGCGACTATGGCGGCGCGCAGTCGGCTCACACTTGGTGCTTCCAGCACTCTCTGGCGATTCGCGCCGACGATTTCCTCAAAAGATAGCTGTTCAGGAGCAGCTAGACTCGTGCGTGCAACTCGGCAGAAACGGTCGTCGCCTTGTTTCTGCTATCTTGACTTGCTAAAGGGCTGCTCAACCATGTCTCGAGCCTCGACACGGTGTCCTCGACCTGTGGAACAACGCGTTGGCGATAACGTTGTTGTACCTGGCTCCCAGTAATTCCTTTCTTTTTGTTTATTTTCGCGTGTTCGCTTTCGTGGTCTGCCCTTAATTATGTGGCCCGCGTGCGCCTCGCGGGAATCGGAACGCGGTACAGAAGCCGCTGTTGTTTTTACTTTCGCGCCGTTTCCGACGGCCTCGCGTTAGTGTTGAGAGCGCGGCGAAACGCAGTTGTGGGAGTCACCCTGTCAACGGCTGTCTCTCTTGTCGGCAGGATAGTTTTTAGTATGTACACCTGCTGTCGAAGACTGTTGGGGTGGAAGAGTCGTTGACTTTGTTCTTGAATTAGGAAGGGTTTTTTTGTCCCAGTCATTCCTTGTGAAACCAAAATATGGCTTAAGCAGTAGTGATACATTTAACTGTTCCTGCAAAATTACAGCGCGAATTTTGAAAGCCTCGCAAGACTGCAGGTCCCTAAACAGGGCATGAAAGAGACACGAACAAAGCTATTGGTAGCCGATAGATCACGAAGAATTTCGATGGTGATCGAGAAAACTGATTTTACCAGCCGCGCGAAATACCAGTTTTCTTAGTCTGGCATCGACATTTGCAGCGCATATCGACTATGATAAGCACGTGACACCTGTTCGTGTCCGTCAAATCTGGATGCGTCAGCTGTGGGAGACCCTCTACTATCCCTGCCTTTTTTTTTTTAAACTGCAATTTTTACAGAGCAGACTTTCTTCGCAGTTGATACCACACGTAGAGTGTCTAAAGGCGTTCTGTGCCGTGTTAGAATATGTCATTCCAGTTGCTTGCTTCTCGTTTTAGATTACGACCAATGTTCCGCGACGAGTTAGCCAGAAAAACGTTTCGAAGTGACGGCAACTCGAGTGCCGAGCAGGGCTATGTTGAACGTATAAAATGTGTTACAAATGTTCACCGACCACTGCCTTCGACTGCCCAATCGCATGCATTCATTCAGAATAGTCAGAGGCCGCGAATGGGGATGCAATCTGTATACGGGAGGCTGGCCTAAGAAAAAAGCAGCTAAGCGAAAAAATCACGCGGTCATGACGACGAGGTGCTCGGAGGGATATTTTTTTTTTATGAAAGTTGAAAGCGCAATGTTTACGGTTGTTGGCTTTATAACACAGGAACTGCGCACTGTTTCTTGTCCCGTGAATATGACTGGATGGATGATGTGACAGGAAAAGTGACCGTTGTATCCGTAGGAGAAAAAATTAAATAAGCTTATACAGTCCAATCCGCGTCGCAGCTTTTATTATAGTTGGCCTAGCGAAGATTCGACGAGGAAACGTCGGATGCAAGAAACATGTGACGCCCAAGGCGGATTGAAGGGGGGGGGGGGACACCTGCACTGAGCGAGTAATTTCCCGTAGGGAGACTACATTAATAATACCGTGTTCCCTTCGCGCTTTTGGTCATGAACCACTTTGGCAGCCATTTTTTTTTCCTTTAGACAGAAATAAAGTTCCAAAAAATGCATTTGTAAAATAGGACTGTCCTATTGTTGCCAGAATGTCCTTCCTCAAGAGGTCATACGAATTTTTTGTTTATAATAGTGATGAATCATGCGAATCAAATAACAAATACCAGATTGTATTCGAGATCTCGAATACAGGATTTCCAGGGAATCGCCCCCCGGGCAGCTGCATTCGGGGTTGGGATAGCGCCTTGCCATTCAAAGACGCCATGGGTCGCCCACCGCATTTCTTCGTCTTTCAGAGTGGGCACTTAGGAGGCCTCCCTGACTATAGAGGACGACGTTAATTTCCCGCTCCTTTGCCGTACGTGATCACTAATTCGTCTATAGTTTAGGATTAGCTGAATATACTCCTCTACACGGAGACGGAGGGTAGTGACTGGGGGTGTGCGAATATATTCGACATTTCG
This sequence comes from Amblyomma americanum, assembly GCF_052857255.1. Taxonomy (NCBI): domain Eukaryota; kingdom Metazoa; phylum Arthropoda; class Arachnida; order Ixodida; family Ixodidae; genus Amblyomma; species Amblyomma americanum. Next base: position 94,310,184 of record NC_135507.1, read on the forward strand.
AATAGCGAATCGTATATCCATCTGTTCGATTCGCTGAACGAACCAAATAGTGCATGCTGGAAATTATTCGAGACGATTCGAATCTGTTCTCAAGTTCGCGAATAGTTTTCGAATAATTGGCTTCAAGACCGAACAGGCCACGGCGTAGTTTTTTTTTTTTTCGACGACTGTTTCTGAAACAAGGCTCCCTTCGCGCCCGCTCAGTACGCTGCCGCTACCGGTCTCTGTGCGGAATGAAGTATTGTTCCTGTGTATGGAGCGTATGTATGAACACTATAGGTGAAGGAGGGTATACAGCGCCGCGCCGGGGTCCATTTTTTGTTGCGGTGTTCGTATTGTCCGTCCATATGGCCTTAAAGTTTGTTCGACGCGATAGGGTTGAGCCAGGCTTAGCACGGTCGGACTTTATGCCCGTCCCATCAACTGAGATTGGGCGCTATTTTGTTCGCTGTTGTCATCAGAAGGAAAAATAATTTTTCTACGTGTATCACGACGGTCACAGAGAGAAGCTTTTTGTTGCGTGTCCACTGGTGGAGGTCAGTGCTGCGTCTTTCGATAGCTACATATAATTCCCTGGCTTGTATAGAGCCGGCACTAGCGCTTCGCTGTTTCGCGTGAATATTCGTTTACGCGAACATTCGATTTTTGAGAATATACGCGCAGGTAGTAAACAATAGCACGAATATTCGATTCGTTTATATTAACTGGACTATTTGTATTCGATCTGCAAGCAAGCCTAGCCCATTCGTATTCGATTTAGTTTCGAAAGGGTACTATTCGCTCACCGCCCTTACAAAAATTTTTTTAGACAGTCTACCGACTGTTCATAGAATTCTCTCTGTAAAGTCTAAATACACTCTTTAAAACCTTAGAGAACAGTCTGTAGGCTATATAAATCATATAGACAGTCTGTAGACAATATATAGATGTATATATGGCCATACACTTTTAGCAGTCTTTTGTCTATAGACTTCGAATAGGCAAAAAGAAATATCTATAGGAAAGCAATATAGTCTATAAGAAGTCAATAGACTGTCTATAGACCATTTTTGTAAGGGCGGTGACAGCCTCCGGGAGCCGCTACTTTGTCCTGGGGCTGGCTGAACTGCGTTGTTGGGTTTGTAGGTCGTACTTTCGCTCGCTTTTTCGTGTATTCACTGTGGGAGGGGCATAGGTTCGTCGACGTCGAAGGGAATACAGAGAGAGTGTAATTATTTTGTTCAAATGGCTTTCCGAATACACTGCTTCGCAATCGCGAATGGGGCAGTATTAATCATTTCGTCATAAGCTAATGTGTTTTCTATAGAGCGCTGTCAACCTTGGGACGGGTCGCAGGTAGTCAGAAGTTGCCGAGCAGAAATACTCTGTCGTCACAGCAAATCGAGGGCGGCTTATTGGATACTAAAACGTTCGACTTGTCGCATAACTCTCTATGGTGCTGCTAACCTTTGTGATGCTTTTTTTATTTTCCCTTTTCAAGACCGGTGACACGCTCCTATCGTATAGAGGCGACCAGGTTTCTCTCGAATGATGGCAGCCGCATGCAACTATTCCTCATATGTTCGAGATTGTTCGTAATGATGCAGGCGCCTCATCTCGAAGGTTCGTTGCCGCCGAGTTGTTTCTGTGTTTGCGAGCGCGGGCTGGCGCTTGGCGTTAATTATTCCCTTGACTGGAAAAGCTGCCTTCAGTCATCAGCCACATCAGTAATTAAATGAGTTCTCTCAGCCGGCGACAGCACGCGAGGAGAAGGGAACCACTGCCAACACTGGCTGGGGATTGAACTCGAGTTTGCGGTTAGAACCCCCACCGCAGTGCGGGCGAGATTGCAGTCTCGCCCGTGTGTAATGAAATTTGGATGCAGGCTGCGGAACCTCAGGTGGTCGACAGAACCCCACAGCTCTGCACCACGGCGTGCGTCCGGCGTGTCTGCAAATTTATTTGGCGCGTACAATTTTTCTTTTATTTTAGGTAAACAAGTAGGCTTCCGGTCTCGGTTCTGACCACGGACTCTGCAGTGCGCGTGACCCTCGAGAGTGCACTGCTGGTCGCCACTCCCTCCTCCTCTCGTTGACGGCTGCTCCCGAATGACCCCAAAGCCAGCTGGCCCGGTTTTCAGTCGCGTGATCGCCAGATGCGTGAACTGTGCGTGCACTGCTCGCGTGTTCACCTTTGCGCAATGTTCTCACCCCCCCCCCCTCTCTCCCGGTACCACATTGCGGGCGTGCTTCGACAGTGTTCGTCCGCCTCGCATGCGGAAAGTGCGGGATTCAACCCACAGTGCCGTCGGGCACCCACCGGGGTGGGCACAAGCTTCTTCATGTCTTGGTGCTCGGCTTATCTGGGCCGAAATGCTCGCGAAGCGGGTCCGTGACCCTACCATGGCTTCACCCTATCATGTGTCATGGCGCTCTTTGGCCGCAGATGTCCTTGGGCCATTAAAATTCGACATCGGCAGCACCATCATCAGTGTTTGCGCTTGGACTGCAGCAGTCAAATTGTTCCCCTAACGTCTGGCTCACACACACACACGCGCGCTACACCTTTGCGCGATAGTGCCGGAGGAGGAATAGCATTTTTACTGACGCGCTAGGTTGTGAGAGAAGATGAGGGGACTCCTAATCCGGGGTTCCATTGGCTGAGGCTGCTGTTACACCTCGGCGGGGCGGCCTTTGCTGGTGCTGCGGGCAGGGGTCCTGCAGGGCGTTGTAAGCACCAGATGAGCGACTTCCCAGGTGCACTGAGCTAGAAGTCTAGAGACCGACGGAAACCCGTCTGGTCGGGAGGGTACGTGACGAAAGTAGAAGGCGCCGACCAAAAGAAAGGATGAGATGACGTTTCGGCTCCCCCCACGGGAGCCTTGTTCACAATCCATCCCATCCTTTCTTTTGGTCGGCGCCTTCTACTTTCGTCGTGCACTGAGTTAACGCTCGCTGCTGTCCGAATCACGCACGCGTTGTGTGGTTGGCTATGCCTTTCCGTACTTCGGAGTGTTGCCTTCGGACGAAAATGGTATGTGCCATCTGCGTCAAAACTTCGGGCATGTTCATTTCAATGGCAGCGACGGCCGGCGCTTCGAATAATCTCAGGAGGGAGCTCGCCGGTTTTTGAATTCCCCGACCGGAGTAGTTCAAGGTGCGCGTATCTCCGGAAAGGGGGGGGGGGGGGGGGAAGAAGGACGTCTAGATTTGAATTTCCCGCCGTAGCGCTGGGAGTCCTGTCGACTGCGCCACTAGCGGAACTTCGAAACTGCCGCGTGTAATTGTCGGTACCATTACAACAGCACCTCTCCCATTCGTCCACTGCCTTTCTGTGTGTTCATCTCCGTCGCATGACGTTTGTTTTCCTCCTCTTCCTCGACTTTCGCCACCGCTGCCAGGCGGCGCTGGTGCGGCGGAAAGGTCTCCGCAGGGTCGTCTCTAAGGTGACGCCCCCCCGCGAGCGGGTTTTTGATTTTCTTCTCCGTACTCTCTCTCTCTCTGTCTGGTCTTTACTTTTCCGCACCACCCCCCTCCCCCAGTCTGCGGACTGCCCTCCTTCTCCGCTCTCATCACGCGTGGCTGCCGTTAATTATTGTTTTCGTCTGGGCCCACAGCGCCGTCGCGCCTACGGGAGGGGGATGCCGCTGCTCTTTCCCCCGCTCTGCCACGCTCTGTTAGGCCAGATCCGTGCAGCCTGGTTGAGGGCTGGGCCCGGCATATATCGGCCGATGAGGAGCCCCCGCTAGCACTTTTCGCCGTCTGGTGACGCGTATACTGGATCCTGCCATCGTCATTGGCTGGGAAACTTGTTCGCGAAGGCCAGCCAATCACGAGCCCGCATGTACGCATGGGAAGGGATTTCGTTTGGACTATGTCCCGACGTTCTCGCCGACGCTAAACAAATCACGGGCCTTAGCGGCGCTGCACGGTTCTCGAGCGAGTAGGGCGATATGGCAGCTGCCGCTAAGCGCGCAACCACAGCTCGCGTGTGTGCTCGGAAAGAGCATCTGTCGCGTTGACTCCCAGACCGGAACGTCGCCGCAGACGGCGCGTGCAGAGTATTACGCGTGTGGGTGGGTGCGTGAGTACGCTGGGGCAGCTTGCAACCAGCGCACTCATCGACGCTGCCGCCGTTTTGTTAGCGTGCACTGCCGGCGAACGCTGCAGCAGCTCACCGGTTGGGACACGGCTGTGTGTGTGTCTGAAGAGAGCGGGGATTTCCCCTTCCTCTGCAGGATTAATTGCTCTGGGGCGGGGGGTACGTGGCTCCGAGGGGAAGGGGAATTTGTGAGAACGAAAGCGTCTGTCCCGAGAGCGGGTGAACAGTTTGGTGAGCTCGACAAGGGGCTTAGCCCAGCAACGGTCCATTACACTCGAGGCGCTGAACGGCTCTCAGGAGCACGGCACGGTGCTCTAGGGAGAGGAGGGCGCGACACGACTGGCAAGCGAGGTCTCCGTTTCCGTCTCGCTTTAAAACCGCTGACCGTTTGTGTAGTTTCTTCGAGAAAGTACGGGCGAATTCAGCGACGGTTCCGTTCGCTGTCGTGCTCCGAATCCCAGTCAAGTGCTAAGAGCGTGTTGAGCAGTCGCTTCTTCTAAGCTCCCAGGTCGTCGTCCCAGATGATGTCGCATTATGCAGGAAATCGGTGCCATTCGGGAGGTATCCATTTTGTCGAGACTCTTCCAGGTAACCGCTGCGCCGGCATTCTCGGCGTGTTCTTCCCGACGGGTCGGCTTTCGCCCGAGCACCGCCGCTTTCTTCGGTCACGTCGATCATCTGTCGCCTTCGTCTGATGGATGGCGTCTTTGTCCGCTCACGGCTGAGGGGAGGGGGTCGCTTCACTGCATCTCGCGTGTTCGTATTGCGGGGGGCACCGGAACGCTGGTCCGAGCGGGATATGTCGCATCCATCTCTTAATCACGCGCTTCTTTAGCTGCGCAGCGTCTTCGAGGAACGCTGAGGACAGCCGCGTCAGATTTCTGCTCTTAGCAAACGTGGATTGAAATTGGTGGTTGGGGAAAGGAAATGGCGCAGTATCTGTCTCACATATCGGCCGACACCACGCTGTAAAGGAAGGGATAAAGGAGGGAGTGAAGCAAGAAAGAGGTGCCGCAGTGGGGGCCTCCGGAATGATTTCGACCGCCTGGCGATATTTAACGTGCCCTGACATCGCACAGCACACGGGGCGCCTTAGCGTTTCGCTTGCAGGAAAGATGGATTCTGTGGTAATTTGTGGCTATGTTAATGCTTATGCGATAGAAGACACATTTATTGCTGTCAAAATTACTGTAAATTTTGTCTGAAATGGGTTCATACTTGTGATGTGCGCACCAAAAATAACTGTGTGATCCCCGGTGTGAAGTGAATGGCGGTGTAGCTTGGCCCCTGAGATCCGCTCCCAAGGAACTGCGTCGGCGCACACAGTACAGCCTGCGAAATCGACCGGTGATGGCGACACCTGTATTTATTTTCTTCTTACAGCGCGCTGTTATAGATTTGGTTTAACCATATATCCAGGCCTGGTTTCTGTCGTGTATATCTGCAGCGTCAGTCGTAAAGCTTTATGTGAATTTATTTAATTTGACTTAATGCAATTTAAGCGAATTCAGTTCATTCAGTGCCCCCCACCTCCACGTGCCAACCGGGGCAGAATTGAGAGTGGGAAATCTCTCTCCACCTTCAGGGCAGAGCTAGGGCATGCTAATTTTCTGGGGACAGCAAATTTGCACGCTTTGTGGCGAAACGCTTGCAGGGCCTTGACAGCGCAGTTATTGGGCACCGAGCATGTATCTGATTATTTCTCTGGACCTCCGTAAATACGAGTGTTTGTTAACCATCGCTGAGCTCAAATGCCTGGGGGACACATTTCAAGTGCAAGGAGTTCTGCGCATGAATGTCCGTGTAAAGTAGGCCGCGTTATTTCAATGATGTTGTTATTGCCGCATGCTTTTCGTCACTCTGGCAGGAATCCTGCACTCGGAGGAGGATAAATTCACCGAAAAATAAAATTGGCTGAGGTTCAATACGGCTGAGCCTAAGAGACGAGCGGAAGTAAACCGGCGGAATTTATTACGAATAATGGCGTGACGGCATTCCTACGTCGTCGCATGACGTCGCCTCAGGTGATGTGAACCTCAGTTCTAAAGGTCAAGCTGACCACGTGGTTGGTTGCTGGTCATTTTGCTCCCATACAGGCATATAATGGTTATGCGCAGCAAGACAGGGTCACAGTGTTGGTCTTGGTGGTGTGCCTGTGTTGACATTGGTCGGGCTTCAAGGTCCCGAGTTGTACCTCGAGTAGTAGAGCTTTCGCTCTAAAAAATAAAAAGTACCGCTTGGGCGAGCGGATGGTAAAAGGTGGAGTAGAATCGGGCGAAAAGATTGTTTCACAGTGGGCCTTCTATCGGCTCACGAAGAGATGCTGCTCTGTGGAAATACTGCGGGCGGGGGGGGTACCTCGTTGAGCTCGTTTTCCTATTTGTGCCTACAATTAGAAGTCTGCGTTGGTACCGAAAGCAGCACGTGGTCTTTAAAATTTACGTTTAGGGAAAAAAACGCACAAGTGGGGGCAGCTTCAGCAATTGGAACTCTCGCGACAGTGACAACGTGACAATCGCCGAATCTTACATACCTGTAGCGCTAAATGCCAAAAAGAACACACAAATAAACAAGACGGCCTTCTCGTTTTGTCCTTCGCGCGTTGCACAACTATCCCTGAAGTGTGCGTGCAGTACAGCTCCGCATTCAGGTGGCAAGCAGCGATATTTCCTCCGTCTCTCTTGTCTGGTCCCTTTACACGGTAGAGAAACCAAAGACTGGCTCACGAGCTTAACTGCATCGACATACAAGCGCGGGTTGATTCCCAAGTTTCGAAGGAATTAAGCGCCATTCTACGCCTAGTGCTGCGTCCACAAGCAGTCCTCCATAAGGCCGCCACATTGAATCAATTGAGGCGCCTCCTGTACCCCGTGAAAATCGCCAATTCTGCGCAATTTTTATCAACAACGAAGGGGATTGGAAGGTGCACTGCTTACTCCGTTCATGCCTCTTACCGCACCTGTGCGTGGTTATAGCGATGCCGCTTTTGAAGCGCTGGTCAACAGCGCGCTTCGCGCGAGCCTGTGTATGTCGGAGCACGAGTGACGTCACGCACGGCGCAGGTGGCCGCCGCCGCCGACTCTCTCTCTCTCTCTCTCTCTCTCTCTCTCTCTCTCTCTCTCTCTCTCTCTCTCTCTCTCACACACACACACACACACCCTGCGCATGCGCCACTAGTAGCACCGAGCCACAGGTGTTGCGCCGCGCCTTTCCTCAAAATGCAACTCAATTTTCCATTCTCTCTTTCTTCTTTCCCTCCCTCTTTATCCCTTCCTCTGCGGCTAGGTTCAGGTGTCCACCGTGATATGTGAGACGGTTACTGTGGCATTTCCTTTCCTCAAAAACCAAACAAAACAAGTGAGCCGACGGCGTTCATAGAGTTCATTGGTATTGACAACTTTGCAAAGGCCGTTCATTTTCACGAAAGGAAAGGCGCACAACCGGCTCCGTGGGTCAGTGGAGACCTCACTCTCGCTTTCGCTCTGTGTATACCCTGGATTAGCTGGACTAATCCACATTAATTTTTTTTTGGTATTCCACAGTTTCATTTGTCAAGTGTGGAATTGAGACACGCGAGGTTAAAGCAAACGAGAAAGTGAGTGCGTTACATGGACGCGGTATAGGCCGGTGACCACGGTGGTCTGGGGACCCACGTTCGCTACTGTGCGCGTACGAACGTGCTGGTCACGAAGGCAGGACAGCGCCCGATTTGCAGGACCCGACGCGGTTCTTTCGACAGTGTACGGTATATCCGTTTGGAGGGAATAACTTGCTTACGTCTGTGTCGGTAAACAGATACTTGTCGGTATCTGTGTCGGCGTCTGTGTCGGTAAACAGCACCTCTCTCTTCCTTTCTTCTTTCACTCCCTCCTTTATCCCTTCCCTTACGGCGCGGTTCAGGTGTCCAACGATATACGTGACAGATACCGCGCCATTTCGTTTCCCCCAAAACCAATTATTATCATTAATTATTATGATTATTATTATTATTACTCCATCGAAACGCGGCCGCCGCGGTCGGGTTCGAACCCGGGAACTCCGGATCAGTAGTCGAGCGCCCTAACCACTGAGCCACCGCGGCGGGTATGAAAGGCGATCACTGCTTCCTGTGAGTGTAGCTGCTGTACGCGTCGCCCTTGTGACCGCCGCACGGCGCGGCATCGTAGTACACGTGTGCGTAGGGAGCTCATTCACGCGCATGCACCAGGGGACTCGGAAGGCTCTCATTCTGCTCTGCTGTACCCCCGTTTGTACGCAGCTGCCGTGCGCTTATACATATCCGGCCTGCGCTCGTGTACGGTTTCGGCGCAACCTGGCGCGTACTGTACATGCGTGTGTGCGGCTCTCGAGCAAGTGGCGCGCACGAGTTGCGACCGTTTTCTTTTTTCCCTCTTCTAATTCTCTTTTATGTCGCCCACACACGCCGTTGCTTCCTTCTCATGAACCCTGCTGGTGCCCTGCATTCGCCCACGTATATAGATGAAGCCGAGGTTTGTTTGCCTCAGTGCGGCTAACGATTTGGGGGAACCGGAGGAAGAGCTGTACAGAGTATTTCAGGGAATACTAAGTAATTTTCAGAAATCGCCTTTTTTGGTTAAAAATACCGCTCTTGCGGCATATAATATTACCAGTGTTGGTGGACACCGCATAGGCCGTGAATTGCCCTAAGCAGGCAGCTAGTTAACTAAGTTCTGATAATTAACTTTTTAGCTATCACAGCTAGGCAACTGGTTGCAATTAGATATTTGTTGCCGGCCGTGTGCAGTAGCCATATCAGTTTTTAGAATTTCGAAAACGCGGCTCTGCAAAATTTGGCTACATCGTGGCAAAATACACGCGTTTCGCGAAGGATGCAGCCAAAGCAACCTTTCCAATGTACGTAACTAGTCAAAAAAGCAAATTTTTTTCGAGCGACAGCGCCAAGCGTAGTCGCGTTTCCAAATTTTAAAAACATATGGCTATTACTAACGACCGTCTATCTCGAATTGCAACGAGGCGCCTAACTCTAATAGTTCAATAGTATATTGTTAAAAATTAGTTAATCAGACCGGTTTCCTGGTGTCCGCCAGGGCTGGTAACACTATGCTGAAAAACCCATATTTTTACATCAATAAACCTTATTTTTTAAGGCGAGATTTATTGCCTCAGGGCATCAATGATTTGCGAAGGTATGATGAAAGATGTAGTAACGATTAAATTAATGGAAAAAGGCTGGGTGATTTTATGAAGTCCAGTAGAGAGCGATTGTATGGTCCCAGCGTCCAGGCAATATATGAAGCAGGGTTGCCTGGTGAAAGACCCGCTACTTTCAGGTGCCGGATCCTTGTAGGCTTCAGAGCAGGGCAGTCCCACAGTAAGTGGTGAATGTCGGCTTCAATAACCCACCTATAACCTATTTATAAGAACTACTATGTATTTCCTGAAACACCCTGCAGATACGAGGGTTTCCGGGTGCGCATACACCTTTTCGTGCAGCAAAGTTGCCCTTCTGGGCTTAGCGATATCCACAGGGGGCTGTGGTCACAGCGTTCCGATTGGCGGGCTCCGCGGAGGCGTGCAGCTCACGGCGCCTGCGCAGCACGGTCCGGAACGCACGCGCGCTCAGTCGAGTTGGGAACAGCGATAAGGTGTGTTCTGCTCAAGTGTCGACTACTGCAGTATTCGATGGCGGTTGCGGTGATGGTGGTGACTTAGCTGGGTTGGATAATATAACGATTCCTTCCGGAATCGATTCCATTTTTGAATTTCCTGCCCTTCGCGATTGGCCGAAGCGAGGAAACGCCCTAGCCTTCAGCCAATAACCAAAGGCGAACGCAAGGCGTGGTGTCAATTCCAACTAGTGGTGAAGGGCGGGACGTTAAAAATGGCATGGAATCGATTGGAATATGGCTACTTTATATACCAACCCTGGTTTCATTGGAGCATGCAGGGCTGCAAATTGGCCGGAGAACATCGGGGCTAAGTTTGCTTTTTGGCCTGCAAGACGTGTGGAGTCAGATGGATTTTCGAAAGCATTCCCCCCCCCCCCCCCCTCCTTTTCTGTCACGCGATCGAGTAAATATTAACGGCAAGGGGAAGGCATAAAAAAAGTACGGTTATCTTTAAAGCTAAAGAATACGAGGTTCCAAAACCATTGACTGGCGAAAGAAAATGACGCAAATAGGCCGATGCAGAACTGTACAGGACGCGTCGAAAGGTAGCGTCCAGAGGACACTGATCTTCGAGAATTTTAGGGAACCTTTCTACGCTTTCCGAGGCTAAAGTTCGGTTTTAGGTGACCGACGAAAAATTGGCACCGTGGACGATATTCGCGGTTGGTGAGCGGCGGATAGCGAGAACTGTCATATCCTTATCGCCTGTTTGCAGGAGCGTGGGCGCTCCAGAGTCTGCGTGTCAATGAGTTTTCTGGGTTTCGAATGCGTTTAGACCCCCTCCTTTTTTTTTTTTGATGATGCATTAGGCGTTCTGAATGAGCCCCGCGGTCTGAAGGCAGCGTCCTCAATGGCATGATGTCACTGTAACGTCATCTGTAAACGAGGTGACCACAACGTGTTCCGTGGTATGGTGTCATCGAGGCGTCATCCTTGGTGGCGTCATAGGCGAATGTTCGCTTATTTCGGTTGCAGGTGCCCGCCTGTGTTGGCTGAGCTGACCATTCTGGCTTAGCTAAGGGGGTTTACTCCCTACGAAAATTAGCCGTGGGTTAGAATTTGGTTAAGCCTGGTGAGAAGCGAAAGCTTCCTTTGCATGTCTATACGTTCACAAACGCCACATACACGCTGCCGAAAGAATTATTTTAATGCGCCGATGAAATGCCCGATGGGGCACAGTTGCCGCCTGCCACGGTGGGCAGATTGGGATGACGTCAGTAGGTCACATGAACTGCCACGTGACGGCACTGACGCTGCCCTCTTGAAAAACCTAGCGTAGTGAAGCTTTCGCTTCAAAAACTTCACACTAACACCGATTCGGATCCGGAGGGACCCTCCTTAGACGAATGCAAAGAATGTGGCCGATCCAAATCGTATGATATAGAACTGCCCGCATTCTCTACCCGCGAGCCACTGCATTACCGGCTGTGATCACTGGGATGCCCAGCCCCGACCCGGAGGCACAGATCAGGCTCCTCCAGCTAGCTGAAGACGCCGCCGCTGCCCTAGGGATAGCCGCCGTCGCCTTCGGGTCGCTCCCCTGTACCCGCTGGTAATTAGCCATTTCACACGCAGACTGGGGAGACACATTTTTGTGAGGATGAACTGTGCGTTGTGCCAATATCGGCAAGCCGCTTTGAGGTCAGTTACACGCCGTCCCGCATACGTCACGCGGGTGCAGTTAACGCGTGTGCGGCCGGAGCTCTTTCCATGTAAAGAAATGCAATATCTGAAACGTAGCCGAAGGGGGGGATAGGGTTTGCCCCGGGCTATTTTAAAACTCAGCAGCTATTGATTAGGAAAGTAAGCCTAGTGTGTCGTCGCTTTGATTACCCCTAGAAAGCTTGTGCCGCTGTCATGTTCGTTTAGTTCTTGACCCCGGAACCGCTGGGAAAGCTGTTTATCCTCGGAGCACACCGCCTCGGCTTGATTCGTACCCAGCAATTCTGGACTTGACCATTTTTGAGCGGAATACCATTTACGAACGCACTTTTTTCGTGTAATGTAAGATTTCACTTTAACAATCATTATATCCGCAGATCACCCAACGGCAGTCTCGTATTTGTTTTTCTTTTAACGTTTTTGCTATCGTCAAAAGCTATCCTTATTGGCTTTATATGGCAGTCTTAACCAGCGTTTCTAGATCCCTTATCTAAAGGGATACAAAAGACGGTCTTAACTGCTCTATGCGATCAATGGGAACAGTTTAAAATGAATATTTTGCTACACATCGGCAGAATGGACCACTACCTTCAGTATCACCCGAGAAAGTATCTTACAATTTTTCATTTTTCAAAATTGCTGGATTTGTATCGCGTTTCCATGTTTTCGCGGGTCATTGTCAGATAGCGCTCTCTGGGAATTCCGCTGTAACAGGCAAGCGGTGCCTGAACTATGGGCCACATCCGGCGGACGGATGTCGCAGATCTCACTCTGTTCCTTGTCTGAGGAGCGGCAAATCGAGGGTGAAACGCCGCGATGGATGTGGCTGCACTTTAGTTCGGACACTGGTTGTGGTGATCTAACGTGGCACGGCTGCCCTTTTCGGCGGGGCCGTCGAGGCGTCTTAATCTCTCTCAGCTTTGCACTGAGTATCCCTACGTGCGTGAGGTTGTTGGGGTAAGTGTACACGGTGGGCAGTGCCATGGGGTGCATCTCTCTCTTACCCCGGTAACGCGGGCTTGGCCACCCTGGCACGTAGCAAGGGCTGGCATAATACATATCTTCGGAGACATATCTTCGCTCACTTGCCGGTGATAGCTGGGTCGCGGCGCCGCTCAGGTCATTTGGCGAAGTATACATACACCAGCCGTAATTAGAGCTAGAGAGAGAACATTTATCAGCACCCGTCAAAAAGGTTTGACGCAGATCCGAGGTGCAGCTCGGTCCCGGCCATGTCCTCCTCCCCCTCAGCAGCGGCTTCACGTTGTCCCTGTTCTTCCTGCTCGAGAAGCAGTGCCTCCCGGGATTAATTTGTTCGGTCGGGTTCTCCAAAGCTAGGACACGTCCGTGTCGCATGGATCAAGTCCGCTATGCCTTCGCAACGCTTGCACCCGGGGCTGAAAATCTCCGGGTGCCGCTTGCTACCAAGCTGGCGGTTTGGGAATACGATCCGGTTTGTAGCTTATGCCACACAACCTCTTAGCTTATGGTGAGCTGCTTACACGCTTTGGGGAGTACCGCTCTGTCTAATTTATAGTGTTCTATAATTTCTTGATGCGTATACTAAGGTCGTCATCGAACTGCTGGGGCTCGTCATCGCGCGAGGGTGAGCGCCACCTGTAGCGACAGTGGTGGGCCACCGGCCAGCACTCGTGCTGCTGTACGGCTGAAGTGCGGCCCGCGTCAAAGTTTCTAATCGCTGACCATACGTCGGCGAACTCACTCGGGCTCATTTCAGACCATGGTGTGAGTACGGGCTCACATTCAGATCGTGAACTGAGCCCTGTTCTGCCCCGTCGAGTGTGTGCCTTTCAAACCAAATAAGTCCATAGTCATTCACAATAATTTCGACCTGTTGTTGAGCGACAGCCAGCGCAATGGCCAACTGTTACGCCTCCGTTGCGGCCGAGCGTCGGGTGCTGCAGCACGCTGCCGGACCACCGTTTTCTTCATTTTGGTTTGGCATCGCGCGACTTTTCTTTATATATATATATATATATATATATATATATATATATATATATATATATATATATATATATATATATATATATATATATATATATGAGAGAAGTGAGCACTTCTACAAAGACACTATTATTTATCAACGTTTCGACCGCGGTGGGGTCTTCTATATATATATATATATATATATATATATATATATATATATATATATATATATATATATATATATATATATATATATATATATATATAATGTTACGAACGTAGGTTGCGTTGGCTCCGGAGAATAAAAATTTAAGAGAAGTGGGCACTTCTATAAATAAATGTCTTTGTAGAAGTGCCCACTTCCCTTAAATATATATATATATATATATATATATATATATATATATATATATATATATATATATATATATATATATATATATATATATATATATATATATATATATATACACACACACACACGCTAATCGAGCCCCTGCTAAGCACGTCGTCGGACGCAGCGGCCCTTCCGAGGGGGGCACCGTGTGATCAAATGCAGTGTAGACATATGTATGGCTCGGGTCTTGAAAGCAGGATTTCTTAGTGTGCTGACATCTAGATAGACGAGGCCCGGTACACGAGTGCGTACCCGATCGTGCGCTGGTTTATGGTTTAGTTTATGGGGGTTTAACGTCCCAAAAGCGACTCAGGCTATGAGGGGCGCCGTAGTGGAGGACTCCGGAAATTTCGACCACCTGGGGTTCTTTAACGTGCACTGACATCGCACAGTACACGGGCCTCCAGAGTTTCGCCTTCATCGAAATTCGACCGCCGCGGCCGGGATCGAACCCGCGTCTTTCGGGCCAGCAGCCGAGCGACATAACCACTCAGCCACCGCGGCGGCTAATAAATATTGCCGCGACTGGGTTTCGAAACCGCGCCGGCCCGAAGGGATCAGCTTCGATGGCCAGAGCACGAGAGCACTATGCTGTTGCCAACGATCGTATGCGTGTGTGCTGTTGGTGCCCACTGATGTCCCGTATTACGGCGGTGGTCACACTCTTATCTTGTCAGCGAAGGCGTCTGTGCCCGCGACCGTCTTCGTCGCGTGTTCGCATACGTTATGCCCGCATCTGCGCCGTAACGCGCCTGGCGGCGGTGAGGGGATGGTTGGCGAGTGGTCCACGTGTTGTTCCCGCGGAGTGGGAGGGGGCGGGGACGCTCTCGGCCGCCGCCGGTTGGCCGGCCGCCAGCCGAGACGGCACACACCGATGCAAATCCCGTGATCTGTGCGTGCGTGCCAGACGGGCGGCGCGCCACCACCCTCCCTCCCCTCTCGTGTGTGCTGTCTCTGCAATTAGCATCTCGTGCTGGGAGAGCGTCGGCGAGTGCTTGATGTTCGCGTCACTCCCGAAGAGCGCGAATCTCGGCCGCTGCGAGCCCACTCTGTTCGGTTGGCCGCGTGATTCAGGCGCTCTAGGTCTCGGGTTACAAAGCCCGTTGAATTTCTCAGCCCGCCGCGCTGTATGTAGGCTTAGCGGTTGCCGGGCTATTTGCGGCACAGTTTTTGTCATGTTCACTTTTTGCGCCGCATGTTTTTGATGCAGTGCGAAGTGGCATCTAGAATGACGTGATCGGAAAGGCGTGTCGACTATCGTCACGCTGCAGCCGTCGCCGACTCATTTGGAGCTCCAGCTAATCGGCGCGGACTGAAGTGGACACTCCCGGTATACGGGGCCCGGATGGCACTCTATGCTGGCTCGCGGATGAAGTCGGGTGTTCGCCATTATGCGACTTGCCGCGCACTCTGCGAACAGCGTCTTAAAGGGACGCCGCGGCTGGTGGTGGTATGGTATGGTATGCGGGGTCTTATCACTGCGAAGCTGCAACTGCGATTCGTGGCCGCCGAGCGTTATTTGGTAGCATCCAACGAGGCATGGCACGGTGTGCTTGACGTCAGCGGAAATTTGAAATCTTACCCTCCGTGACACCACACCGAGCTTCTCCGCATTCCTCCGGTGCTATGAGGAGAAGCCTAAAATTTAGCAGTCGATTTCGTCACTATTTTAAATGCTAGCGCAACAAAAAGACGGCATGCTTTGCCTTACAGACTGTATAGATTTGTATCCTTGAATAACTCGGACAGCGGTTTGCGATAGACAGCGAAGAATTGGAAGTGGTAAGCGAATGCATCAACTCAGGGTAGGTAGTGACTGCAGATTCTGATCACGAGGGTGAAACAACTGGGTGAGCAATAATGGGGCGGAGTGGATTTGGCAGGCACATTCACGTGATGAACGGCGGTTTACCAGTATCCCTCAAGCGAGAGAGAGAGAGAAAAGGTATATAACAGCTGTATCTTACTGGCGCTCACCTACGGGGCAGAAACGTGGAGGCTAACATAAAGGTTTAGTTAAGGAGAACGCAGCGAGCTATATATGGAAAGAAAAATGATAGGTTTAAACGCTAAGGGGCAGGAAGAGAACACAGTAGGCCAGGGAACAAACGCGGGTTGATGAAGAGAAGGGAATGGCCTTCGGCAGGGCATGTAATGCGAAGGCAAGATAGCCGATGGTCCTTAAGGGTAACGGACCGGATTCCAAGGGAAGGCAAGTGTAGTATAGTGGGTGACAGAGTCAGGTGGGTGGATGAGAATGGGAAGTTTGCGGGGATACGGTGGCCCCGGCTGACTCAGGATAGCGTTGATTTGGCGGTATATCGCAGAGGCCTTTGTCCTGAGTTTAGAGTCACGGCGTAGTTGGGCTGGCGATGATACGGCTACCGCCAACAGCACAAGCGCTGTTGGCGGCATCGGTACACGGCAGCGCTGTGCTAGATCGCGAATTTGTTCTTCATGTCTATCCTGACGGAACGGGGAGGGATGTCGTGGCGTTCTCTGTCCTGACAGTGCGCGCTGGCCTCAGCCACGCTGCACGTAACTGCGCAGGCGGAGTGGCCAATCCATCTGCGTGAGTCATACTCGCCAAGCACGGCAGCGTGCTTCGACCTTCCCCTTCCCCCGAGCGCTCCTCTGCATGCGTGCATGACGTGGATAGGCTTTTATCGGGAGATGTGTACGGTAGAGGGGGGGGGGGGGGGGGGGGGCACGCGTCCGAAGCGCTCAGTGAGCAGCGCAGCGCGTGCGAACCTCATCGCCTGGTAATAACTCGTCGTACGCTGGCTACCTTTACTACGCACGATCTCATTACGAGCGGCCTAAGTGTGATTGAAAAAAAAAAAAACTTTTTACGCCGGAAGCCTTGCAGGCAGTCGAGGGAAGTCCGAGTCAGGGCGAGCGTCTGTTTTGTCCGATTGCTGTATACTCGCCTCTGCATGGGCTTTGGGCTGCCCACGAGCACGGAAAGAGAGGGTTAATTTTTTCTCTCCTTGGGGGGGAGGGGGGGGGGGGGGGCGTTGTGCAAACGGGAACGTGTCATGGATTATAGTACCGTGCACCATGGCGGGAGGTGACGGGTATTACTTTGGAATTCAAGGTTTTTCCATCATTAACGTTTCGGCGTTCATTTTATAGCCGTAACTCCAAAATTCCGAGCAGGGCTGCTTTTGTTGCGGAGTTTGGTCGAAAGAATGCGCTTCTGAAACAGTGTCGTCTCGCACCTGTGTATACCGCGAGCGCTGCGCTTGCGTTTTCTTCGCAAGCGGAGTCGTATACCCTGTATACCAGCCCCGGTAGAAAACGGGGCCTGCTTTTGAATGCAATCGGTGCGAGCAGCCAGACCGCGTCACAGGCTCAGTGCCCACCACTGTACAGGTCCCTGTTGGCCTTTTAGACTTGTCACGGCGGTCACCGGAAGCCACGTTTCGCGAGAGCTGACAAAAGCAGAGTGCCCTTTAATGTCGTTGCATGCGTGGTTCTTGTGGGGGGCGCAGCCCCGGTAACTGCCTCCTTTCTTGTAGGGGTCACCGCAACTGGGCTTTAAGGTCGCTGCAGGAGACGAGCTCGACGGTGCGCGGACGAGGGTCGTTGGAGGCCATTAATTTAGCTGTTACTCCATTACAAGGAGCTGTGGCAAGCAGCCCACCGTCGGTGACAGGAAGGGCGATATTGGATGGTTTATCGGTGTTTAACGTCCCAAAGCGACTCAGCCTATGAGAGACGCCGTAGTGAAGGGCTCCGGAAATTTCGACCACCTGGGGTTCTTTAACGTGCAATGACATCGCACAGTACACGGGCCTCTAGAATTTCGCCTCCATCGAAATTCGGCCGCCGCGGCCGGAATCGAACCCGTGTCTTTCGGGCCAGCAGCCGAGCACCGTAACCACTCAGCCACCGTCGGTGACAGCAAGGGCGATATTGGAATCAATGGAATAAATAAATTGCCAAGCGTTTACGCTTGCTTAAAGCGCCAAACTATAGCGAAAGGGGTCGCTTGGCTCTTTCTAAAGGCTTAGACAGTCTCGTGCAGTATATCACAGCCGGCTGGCTGGTCACGGGGGGGGGGGTGGGGGGGGGGGGGGGTGCGCTGGTCACTTGATGACCGCCGAACTCACCATGGCCGTGTCACCACTGACAATCCGGTCACGTGGCCGCGGAGTGTCCACGCTGAGCTCCACTCTGGAAGGGCTCCCTGCAACAGCTTTCGTCGTATAAACGAGCCAGCTTTATTTCTCGTTTGCTTCTTCATCATCTCAGTCTCCGCCGCAACGACCGCCGTCGCTGTCATCGACTAATCCCGACATCCGGCTAATCCCTTTTTGCGCCAGCGACGGCTGCTCTGTTCCGACAAAACTCCCCGACCTCGTCATTCCGGCTTGATGCCCGGGCCGGCTTCTTCAAGGGACCATGAAATGGTGTTTGCTGAGGTTAATAAGGAAAAGCGCACGGGTGGTCGGCATTCCATCACTCGTCACCGGACCGCAAACAATTCTAGAGCCAGGTTCATTAACACCGAAGAGCCGCCGCGGTGGCTCAGTGGTTATATTTTTGCCCGGTGGTGCCTATGTGTCTGGGAATTTCAGGCATTCTGTACAGTGGACCGCTGAAAATATCAACAATTTCGTGTTCAATTCATACAGTGATGCTAAAAAAAATTATCTGCAGGAGGAGTTCCCATAGCCGTTGACTGGGTCGGGGCCTCCTGTCACTGTCATATAAGCTAGATACAACCAAAGCAGTGGGTGACAAAAAATAAGCAATGAAGCATAAGAACAACGCATTGGCAGCCCAATTAAAAGCAGCAATCAGCAGCCTGGTTCAGAGAAGTGGCTCTAAAACCAGGATGCGGTTCATTCACCTCATATGTGCAGTCTTTGTCAAAAATGTACAGCCCAAGGTGCTTGCTTTCAAGCCTTCTAGCGGGGCTCTTCATCATACTCTACAGTCCTAAGCTTTGTTTGGGGGGGGGGGGGGGGGGTGCGAGAGGAGCCGCACTGCAATGCTCAGAAGAGGACCTCTTGGGCTGTCTACTTTTGACAAAGAGTGTACAAGTAAAACATTAAATGCAAGAAATGAAGAAAATGCGCGTGTGAATGTGGCGAATGTGCAGAGAAAAATTGCAAGGTGGTAATGGTCACGGGAAAAAGTAAAATATGTCGAATGATAATGCTCGTGGGGAAGCAGTTTCATCAACTTCAGAATGCACGATTCTCTCCCGAATTTTTTTTTGAGGGGTGGGGGGGGGGGGGGGGTGACGAGTTCCAGGGTGGAACAGCCGGATAATTAGTCTGCCATAATTTGCATGAACTTTAGGTGGAATAAAATTTCCGTTTAAAGTAAACCTGTTATTCTGATTAATTTCGTGGAGAGATTCAGAAATATAAGCAATTCAGTGCCTATTATTGATTGTTTTGAACATATACTTACCCAAGACAATATTTTAGTTGTGTGCTGACCGTTAATATGCTGCTGGCCCTAAATAAGTTTCTAGTGCTAGTTTTGTGTAGGCTGAATGTTAACACCCTAATAGCTTGATTTTGCATGGTTTGTAAAGCTGCTGTAGGTGAGTGTTATGCGTATTACCCCAATATACCAGGCAGTAGTTGATATGCGAGGTAATAATGTAATGAAGTGACCAGCGTGAAGGCCAAGCCCTTATGACGATCCTAATGCCGTAAGCTAGTTTGTTTTTAATGTGTGCGATGCGCAAGTGAGAGGTGTATAATGCCTGTTCCATATTTGCGGAAACGGATAAGCGACATTTGCAGTCTTGGGGCACTGATCTCTCGATCTAGCTGGACTTAGCGCTCTCTTTTAGTGTGCCTTTGAGAGGGCGTTTACTTTGTACGAGCAGCATTTACCGAGCGTTGATTGTCATTGATTGCGCCCCAAAATCTCCATATGCAAACTCGCGGAGTTTCGAACGAAGCCCATTTGTGGCGCGCGAATTGAAACGACAAAAACAAGAAGGAAAAAAAAAACAAACGCGCGGCCTACTGTGCCTGAGCAACCTCGCGCGCCTTGTTAAAACGAGGCGTGTCTCCCAGTTTGTCACTGCTTGAATTGAGCATTGAGAATGACGCATACCTCTCGGGCATTACCTCACTTGACGCTAGACCTTTAGAACAAGCTGCTTAAAAGACGGCCAACTCGCGGCTTTTGCTACATCGGTTGTTCTGTTCGATTTTGCTTGTTAAGAAATGCACCTATATTTACTGAAGCAACCTCTGAAACATTTTGCGATATCCACCGCAAGGGTCCGTGCTAAAAATATATATATTGGCTGCTTCGTTTTACTGCGACTTTACCCGTGAGTTAGTTTACTGCGACTTCACCCGTGAGTTAGTTTACCGTGAGTTAGCCCGTGAGTTAGTTTACTAGGGGGAAGGCTGATTGAATGGTCATTTCACCTGACAATCTTTCGCTTTATCATTTGCGATTAAAAGACGTCTTAGACCATTGACAAGGATGCCAGAAGTCGGGACGTTTCTCTCGTATGGTCGTGCGCAAAGCCTCTGGAAAGTTTTCTATTTGGCGTTATGCATCGAAATCGCTAGTCTCTGTTGTTACCACGGGGTCTCAAGTTTTCACCAACACCCCCGGGACAACGACGGGAGCTGTGGCGCGGAATTGAGACTATGACGCGTACCTGTCTCGGGCTGCCATTAAAAAACAAAAAAGAAATTTACCTTGTTAGAGAGCGAAAGCTGTGGTGTATCGGGCAAGTAGACGCGGCTTGGCGTCTGTAACGTTCAGTGCGATCCGCACACTGAATAGGCAACGCGCCCACCCTGGCAGCTGGCAGTTAAATTAATGGTTCATCGCGAGACGTTGCTCACCCAGTGAACGCTGCGGCCTATATTGTACCGTCGAATCGAAAGGTGAGCGGTCAAGCTGTGCGACACCATTGTGGGCCACATGTGGCAAGGCCTACAGCCACACTTGACCTCCGGCTCGCTTGAAGGTCAATCGGCGAAATCGGCTTTACCTATAGCGTAGTGAAAATTTCGCTTCAAAGCGCCACGTCGCCGCTTCTCTTCGCCAACCGGGTATGCCACGGTGATGTACAGTGGATGGTTGGTAAAATTGCCGGCGCGTATTGGAGAGGCGGCGATGCGTCGAAAACACGTATATACAGACGCTTTGTGCGAGGCGACGATCGCGGCGCGCACTTGAGAAGAGGCGCGAAAGCCAATTTCTGGCCGGTCGCGCCGCAGAGCCACTAGCCACTCGCTGCTCCGCTCTGCGCTCATTTGGCGTGCATTCACACGCGCGGCGCACACCTTGCGCAATCCTGGTCCGGGGCCAGCCCGGGCCCGAGCACTGCGAGAGCCGAGGAAGAGAAGGGGGAGCATCAGCACGGGGCCGATGTCCTCTCGAGCGTTGGCACCGGACCCCCCCGCTCTCTTCCATTGCGGGGGGGATTGCAACAGCCGGGAGATGGGCGGCCGCTGCGGCAGCCACTTTTGCCTTCGCCGCCGGGCTCGGTGCAGCAGCGCAGCCATCGAGCCCGTGTGCGCAGGGAAGAAGCGTCGCAGGGGTGCCCTTGCCACTGCTCCCCCCGCCTCCTTCCCTCGGCCACCGTCGGAGCCGCCCCGTGCGAAGGTCGTGACCCCAGACGGAGGAGGATGCCCTCGAACTCCCGTCGCGGGAGAGGAGGATGGGGATATTTGGGGAGCTAGACTGGAAAGCGTTGGGCTTGCGCATGCGTTGCTTTATTTCCTTTAGGGAGAGTGCGGGGAGGAATGGCCTTTCCCTACTTCCCCCTCTCCCCGTGCTCTTCCCCGTCGCGAGACTCAGACTGAAATATCGATCGGCTGCCGGCTTGGCGGGCCGCCCCGGGGCAGCCGCCACCGGTGCAGACCGGTCTGCGCTTGGGGAAACCAAATACTCCGTGTGCCGAATTTTTTGGGGAGATTGGGAACTGAAGGTGCGTCGAGTTCGTGGTATAACGGGGATTAGTTTACATTTGCAGCATTGTGGAGCTGCACTGCGAAGGCAGTCTAATGTCGGCGCTCGACTCTTGCGTCATAGCACTCGGCGCACGCGTCCGTGCGGCCCCGGAGCTGAGCGTCCGATACCGTCCGCTTCGCACAGCCGAACTCAGTTTTTTTTTTCATTTCAATTTATTTTTTTC
This sequence comes from Amblyomma americanum, assembly GCF_052857255.1. Lineage (NCBI taxonomy): Eukaryota > Metazoa > Arthropoda > Arachnida > Ixodida > Ixodidae > Amblyomma > Amblyomma americanum. The sequence continues at coordinate 94,332,064 of NC_135507.1, forward strand.
CTTAAAAGGCCCGAAGGCATTACATAAAGGGTGTCGCGGGTCACTTGGGTTCGCAGAATATAAGCTCAGCGTCACGTGACAGCCGGGTGAACGGGGAGGACTGTTGAAAGAAAAAAAGTTGCAGAATTCTTTCACGTCGGCGAAACGAACGAGATGCCACGAATTTCTATTTTCCATTACGCGTCCGTCCACTTAACCGCGCGTTTCTGTGTACGTCACACGCTCGGGTTTCGATTCTGATAGCCTTTTCACGGCTTTTCCCGAGTCTCGCCCGTCGATGCTCTAGGCCTCGTAGTGTGATCCTTGTGGGATTCCCCAACGGGGGTCGCTGCCAGCGCCGGCAACGTGCTTGTCGGCGCGCCGTTTGAACTTCAGTAAAAAGAGCGGGGATCATTTCTCGGGTGCTCTGTTTAAACAGCCCAACCACGGCGGTCGTGCCCACACGCTCGCCGGGGCTCGACCATTCCCCATTTCCCCCCGCGCTCCTCCCTCTTTTATCGCCCGCACCGAGCGGGCTGTGGCCGATCTGGGCGCGTGCGATGTTCCGCGGTTCTTGCTCCCGCAGCGCGCTGTCATCTTTTGTTTGTCTCTGCCACGTTTTCGGTACATTTGCACTGCGGTTCCCACATGCACGCGGGGTGGTGGCAGCCGCAGCTCGAAAAATATTCCCGATGCGTCGAGACGAGACCGTTCACTCTTACTGGAACTCGTGCACTGTATGGAGCCGAACGCGGTTTGCGGTGCGCCGATATACCTTGTGTTTCACCTAAGATATATACGTTCTGCAATTTCTTAAAAATGGGCTCTTAAGAGCGGTAGCGCTTACTCATCACGTTTCTCGATTTCTTGGGGTCTGCTACCAACTCCCATCGGCACGAAATTTTCTAAGTCCGAGGAGTTCAAGATGGCGGCTCCTATAGTAAATCGACATAGCAACCCAACTTGTGATTGATTGGGGACGTCACTTATAAATTCTTTTTTTTAAATTGGTTTTTTTGGGAGAAAGGAAATGGCGCAGTATCTGTCTCATATATCGTTGGACACCTGAACCGCGCCCTAAGGGAAGGGATAAAGGAGGGATTGAAAGAAGAAAGGAAGAAAGGCGTGCCGTAGTGGAGGGCTCCGGAATAATTTTGACCACCTGGGGATCTTTAACGTGCACTGACATAGAACAGCACACGGGCTTAGCGTTTCGCCTCCATAAAAACGCAGGCACCGCGGTCGGGTTCGAACCCGGGAACTCAGGATCAGTAGCCGAGCGCCCTAACCCCCCCCCCCCCCCCCCCCACACACACTTATAAATTCAAGATGTAAAATTCGTAATTCCATTGGTGTACCTCACTTTAATCTCAGTCACGTCAATTCTAGTAAACCAGACAGCTAACGCTCATTACTTCAACGTCTTCCACATGGTGGCGGCATCTTTTTGAGTTAGAAGAGCGCTTTTTTTTCGGCATAGCATTATCAGCGGTGTAGCGCATATAGCTAAAATATGCCAACTGGTACGTTGTTTAACTAATTTATTTACCCTGAAGGCCCAGAACGGGGCATTACATAGGGGGAGGGGGCATGTTTCAAAGAAAGCAGCATCCGATAACAAATGGTAGAAAATCTACAACAGGCAAAGTTGAGTTAACATTTCATCATAAGAGAGTATTCAAGAACTATTCATATTTAATAGTGAACTTTTTAACTATTACTGCCAGTCTTCTTATTTATTGAGAGGCGCGGAGGCCACCGTATTTAATGTTGATATCAGTTTTTAGGATTTCGCAAGTACAGTTACCCTCGGCGCTGTGGCCCAACAAATTTTGTTTAATTCGGTGAGTTTCGTACACTGGACGGGTTGCTTTGCCTGCAAGATTCTCGAAAGCGCATTTATTTTGGCGCGATTTATAGGCAAAATTTGATGGCGCTCAGGGCAACTGCGCTTTCGAAATTCTGAAAACTGATTCGGATATTACTTACGGTGGGCTACGCGCCTATTAGTAATGTAGTTAAAAAGTTAACTGTTCTCATTAGGTGCACTACAGCGCTGACAGTTCTATGCCGAAAAAGTCACCCTTCTAACTCAAAAATACTATTTTTAAGAACTGCAGAACATCTTAGGCGAAACACTCGGTATGAAACTGAAAGAAAGAACCCAACGAAAACCTTCTTGCGCATTGCGTCACAAGTGATCAAGCCGCCCTGCTTAGCCATTTCAGACGCGCGTTATGCGTTATGTTCTACTGTACAGAAATATTTGAAAAGTCTGTGTGTGTGTTATGTTTAGAATACCCTGTTTGCCAAAAACGACATGAATGTCTGAAAACTACTCGCGTTAGCCGCACCCTTCCAAGCTCGCAGAATAGCGCCCTCCACTACGACACACCTCTTTCTTATTTCACTCCCTCCATTATCCCTTCTGTTACGGCGCGGTTCAGGTGTCCACCGAGATGCGAGACTGCGCCATTTCCTTTTCTCGAAAACCAATTTTCAATACTTCTATCGAACGCGTTTATACACAACTAATTCATCTTAGTAGTAGTAGTAGTTGTAGTAAGTGGTTTTATTGAAATAATAATAAAAAGGAAGGATAAGATTTTTGCTAGCCCCGGCATCTGCCATCGATACTGAAGCACCTGAGCTGGGGCAGCGGAAATAAAGGATAGCAGGCAGAATGGAGAAATGAAATGAAAGAGGTGAGGGGACAGGAAGAGAGGATAGGGGCAGAGGTAATATGCCCAAACTATTTACACAATAAGAAATGTGTACAGGTTTCTTAGTATTATGCAGAGCTGTTTCTGCAGTGAAGACTCAGATATACAGCGTTCATTAATAAAACATTCCACTGCGTCAAAGAAAAAAGTGGTAGCACTAGGCAGCACTTCCTTGACGAAATGAAAATTGTTTTTTTTGGGGGGGAAAGGAGATGGTGCAGTTACTGTCTCGCATATCTCGGCGGACCCCTGAACTGCGCCGTAAGGGAAGGGATAAAGGAGGGAGTGAGAGAAGAAAGGGAGAAAGAGGTGCCGTAGGGGAGGTCTCCGGAGAAATTTTGGCCACCTTGGGATCTTTAATGTGTGCGCTGACATTGCGCAGCACACGGACGCCTTTGCGTATCGCATGCATCAATACACTGCCGCCGCTGTCGGGTTTGAACCCAGGGACTCCGGATCAGTAGGTCCTTGGCGCGCGGACTGCTCTTTCACGACGTCCACCTTAATTATTTCTTGTTTTGGAAAAGGAATTATTTTTTTAATGCATCCGGTTTCACTTCCTTCGTCATACGGCGTGAAAAAAAAATGGCAGTGGCTTAGTTCGGCTATGCCAGGATATACGTAGCGAAAGCTATGGCATAATAGCATGGTTAGCCTTGGTTAATCTTGATTGCAAGTCCAGGTTAGTGTGGTTGTCTAGCTATGTTGTTGTCGCATTAAAGACGACACAACTGGGGTTGCGGCGCACGCGAGCTCTCCTTTTCAACCCTCCGACATGTTATCAGGCATGCGACGCAGCTGCCGAAGCCAGCGGAGGCGAGTTCAACGACCAGGAACGCGGTGAGACGCCATACCAAACGGCGGCGGCGGCGAGCCGCGCTGTGTGACGTCATGCCAGATGGCGCGGCGAGCGCGCAAAGCGCAGTAACCGTCTCACATATCTCGGCGGGCACCCGAACCGCGCCGTAAAGGAATGGATAAAGGAGGGAGGGAAAGAAGAAAGAGAAAACTGAAAATTGAAAGTTGCTCCCTCCTTTATCCCTTCCCTTACGGCGCGGTTCAGGTGTCCAACGATATATGAGACAGATACTGCGCCATTTCCTTTCCACCAAAAACCAATTATTATTATTATTTTTGAGGGAAGGCGCGGCGCTGCGCAGCCGCGGAACACCTGTGGCTCGGTGCTGCTAGTGGCGCATGCGCAGTTGTGACTAGGGAGGAAGAGAGAGAAAAATATCCGCGACGAGGCGCGCGTTGTGACGCCATGTGCCTCCTCAGAGTGCGGCCACGGCGAAATCGCAAGTTCGCGGCCAGTAAAGCTTTCGCTTTAAAACCCAGCGGCGAGACACGTGCCCGTCTGCTGTCTCTGGCGGAATTACTAGACAGTTTTAGCTGTGCGCACGCAACGGCTTAGCGTACGCAAGGAGTTTGCGGGGACAGTAGTACGCATGCGCAGAACGCAAGCGCAAGCCCTGCGTCTTGCGTGCGTACGCTAGCCAGCAGACTGCGTTGCGGCGCTTGCGTACGCTAACTTTGTCAAGATGGCGGCGCCCTGCTCGCCCGCTTCGGAATAAATACATGTCGCCTCTGGATTCTCCGACGATACCCGCCGCGGTGGCTCAGTGGTTAGGGCGCTCGACTACTGATCCGGAGTTCCCGGGTTCGAACCCGACCGCGGCGGCTGCGTCTTTATGGAGGAAAAACGCTAAGGTGCCCGTGTGCTGTGCGATGTCAGTGCACGTTAAAGATCCCCAGGTGGTCGAAATTATTCTGCAGCCCTCCACTACGGCACCTCATTCTTCCTTTTTTTCGCTCCCTCCTTTATCCCTTCCCTTACGGCGCGGTTCAGGTGTCCAACGATATATGAGACAGATACTGCGCCATTTCCTTTCCCCAAAAACCAATTATTATTATTATTCTCCGACGCAATAGCTCGCTCAAATGGTAGCGACTCGCTTTTATTTCGCCTACTCTTCTTGCCCACACGTAGCGGCATAAGCGATAACTAGCCCCTTTTTTTCAGATAATTTGGTGATTTTCAAGATCCTAGGCCTAACTATATGCAGTGTGTTTTCCTCGTAGCAACGACACCTGGTGAAGCAGTTTTCTGGCTTATAGCCAGTTCTTACATTTTCTTCGGTTTGCATAGTTTTTCTTCTTGGAACAAAAAAAGGCTCTCAATGCACTCACACTAGTTATCAGTAATCACGGATGAAATTTTCTTCAACCGAGCGTTGATGTGCCTTGACGTCTTATCACTAGATGGCGCTACGTGCGCCTGAAGGACGCTACGGCTCGTCCAGCTAAAACTATACTTCGGAGCGGACAGTGGACCGCACGCAGTGCCGTAGCGCTTTGCGTACGCACAGCTAAAACTGTCTACTGACGCGGGTGAAGCTTAGCGGCGCGCACACCTGAAGCGGTAGAGACACCACGTTTGAGAGTATCCCTGAGCTCGGATGTTTCGCACACGGCCGGTCACGTTTGACGTTTGTCTACGGACAGTCTGCTGCTTTAGCGCTGTTCGTAAGCACCGCCTCGATGGTTGGCTGCGTGGTCTGGTGACTCGTTCGACGAGAGTTCTGACGCCAGAGTGCTGAGGAGCTTGTGAGGCGGGAAAGCCGGCGTCGTCGGCGGAGTCTAGAGGCTTCGTCATGTCGTTAGTAGTAGTGTTTAATGAAACTAAAACAAAAAGGAAGGTAAAAGATTTTTGCGATCCCCGGCATCTGCCATCACTACTGCAGCGGCACCTGAGCTGGGGCAGTGGAAATAAAGGATAGCAGGCAGATTTAAGAAGTGAAATTAAAAAGGTGAGGGGACATTAAGAAAGGAGGGAGGAGAGGAGGCCCCGCGCAGCTTTGCACTTCTCGCGGAGGCCACCAGGAGCGCTGCGAGTGAGTGCGACGTAGGGTGCCTCGGTATCCGCGGGGGCGCGCGCATAGAGGCACCGTAGTGCGACGTGTCATCGTTCGTTCTTGAGGAAGCGGATTCGAATGTTTCCGTTACGCACTGGGGTCTCAGCTAGGGCTAGGAGCAGTGGAGAGTGCGTGATGCCTCCGTGCGGTTGGGACTGAAGAATTCCAACGGAAACCGTCTTGCGCATGACGCGTCCACTCATGCTCCAGTGGTCGCCATTTTGGCGTCCATGCAACACGACGAAAGGGTGCGGCGCTCTTTCTTCCTGCAGCACTGAAGCTGGACGGTGGACGCCAAAATAGTGCCCGTGACGTCACGTGAATACGTCCTATAGGCGGAGCTTAAGCGTCCCCAAAGTTTTCCTTGTAGCGGTCAGCGCGAGGTGCTGTTGTGTTCCAGCCCCACGTTTTTCGCTTCGGCGGACGAACATTTGTGACCGGTCCGTTGGCGAACGAAGCTACCGCGCCAGACGTCCGTCCGCTGTCCTTCGTTGTGAACGGCACGCCGACCCCCCCCCCCCCCCCCCCCCCCTTCGTCCGCGCCCGCCGCGATTGAACCGCTATATTTACGCGCCACCGCGCTCTTTTGTATCTACTCGGCGTTTTCTTTTTCTGAATGTTTTGTTTTTCGTTCGCTTCTCCTCGCCATTGGTTTAGCATCTGCGCGCATCGTGCGCCGAGATTATTTGTCCGGCCGCGTGCTCTCCAAACGGCTTGCATCTGGCGGCTCGTACCGCGATGACGTCATGGTGACGTCAGGGCCACAGATCCGGCCAGCCGTCGGAAGCGCGCGTCGCCACGGCTCTGCAGCGATCCCGGCCACTATCATCGGTGCACTACTGCGCTAGGGGCAGCCGTCATGAAGTTGTGTGAGGTTTATTCTTGCATAGACGTGTGTCTGCAAGGGCGCGGGTCACCTGTGCAAGCTTGGCCAACGCTTTCTTCCCCGCTACAAATATGTATATTGTTCCTTTTCTTCACCGTTTCTGTGTGCGGTTACTGCAGAGCATTTGTAGCCCTGCTAGTAGCCAGCAACCACCTCAACCATAATGAAAAAAAATATCTTGCATGTTGGTTTTGCCCTTGCACGCTTTGCGGAATAGCAGTCATGGGCAGTGCTATACTGGGGATGCATTGAGGCATGGTGGGAAGAAAACGAAAACTGAAGGGCATACGTAAGCTTCGCCTGAAGGGTATGATGCGATAGTATTAATGGGTTAATGCCCTCGTATGTGAAATTGGGTAACTCTTGACATTCATCGATCCCTGGGAGTCCTTATACCACTCCTGGTACCACTGCCCTTCGATGGCAGGTGGGGCTTGTATGTCTCAGGTTGCTCTTCCCGAGCAGTCTCGCGCAGCCAATTATTAATTTAACTGCCACTGCCATGATGGTCAGTTTGCTCACAATCTGGTGGGCAGGTTGTGATGGCGCCGCACAGTGACATGACCTAGGCAGACGATCTAGGTTGCTGGAGCAGCTGTTTGCTCTTTCTGCGATGCTTCAAATGGTTGCCAACACCGACGCCAAACAATTTTTTCCGACATGGGGTTATTAATAATACGCTCTTGCATCAAAAAAAGTTTGCCTAATTTCTTGATTAGAAGGTAACACAAAGAGGGTGCTGCCTACTACCACATCTGCAAAACTCCTATGGTCTTGAAACTGTGTAGCTGTTAAGAAAGCTTGTTGGTTAGTGAGTAAGAACCTGTCTTTTAAGCAGTGAATTGCAAAACCAACTGGTGATAAGAATGGAACTTGTTTATGTGCTTCACAACGCATATCATAGAATTCATATTTTAAGGTGTACATCTCAACCAGGGCTAACAAGTGATATAATGCACCGTTATATGCATCACCTGTCATTCTTTGAGAATTGGATGTAGTGCTATTTGGTAAAATTATACGCTTGGATGCAGGCGAATAAGTTTAGTTTAAACTTGTCAAAAACCAGGTACATAATTTTCAGACCTATTAATGCCTCGTTCATTACACACTTAACCTAATATACGCCAACACAAAACTACAACAGGTAACAACTCAGAAGTTTATTGGTGTCTGGTTTAATGAACATTCATCATGGAACTCACATATTTCAAAACTTCTCACTGTCCTTAGTAAAACTGTGTGTTGTCTTTACCGGATCAGCGATCTCTTGCCCGTTTCCCTAAATGTGTTCATATACTACGCACTATTTTTTTCCAAATTGTCCTATTGTGCATGGTCTGGGGCAGTACAACAATAAGCAATTTTCAGAAATTATTGCTTTTGCAAAAGAAGGCATTACGGGCTATTGAGGGTTACCATGGTAGGCCGAAAAACCTGCCAACATCACCACTCTATCACAAGCATCATTTACTTAAAGCAAACCATGTTTACATATTTCACCTGTTACAGTACATCCATCGTAATCGTTTGCATTCCATTGCTCCAAACCCTCCAAACCGCCCTCCTACTAGACCGTCCTCCCTTTGGCAACACAGAACCTTGGTCCCTAAAACGAGGACAAATTACGGCAAACAAAAGCTTGATTACCAGATTCCAGTCATTCTCAATAACCCATCTTTAAGTGTCATGTTGGATCTCCCTAAGAACAAAATTAAAAAAGACATCAAAAGGCTACTAATCAGCACTGACTCAATATAATCTGTTTTTTACTTAGCGAAGCATCTCTTGTTTCTGTGTCAAGTTGTTTGCCATGTTTATACACTGCCTTTGGTTTATGGTGCACTGTCTTTGTATCAAAAGTAATATTTTTTATGGTAATACTGTTGTTTGGTGCAATTTATTTTGTTCACTATCATACTATGTTAATATTTGTTAGTTCTGTGTTGCTCACTGCTGTATCGACTGTTTTGGGGAACTGGGACCTCGTCAGTCTTTACCACCTTTTGTCGGAGTTCCCTCTTTCATCTTTGAAGGAAAATAAACCTCAACTTCAACCTCAGCCTCAACATAGAGAGAGGATGACACAACAGAGAAGAATGCTTAGAAGAATGCAAAGAAGAAAATCTATATGCTGTTTAAGAAGCTTAGAATCTCTTTTCATCAACAGCAAAACAATAAAGTTCATGTCGTACATTAAAGTAATCTCATCTCAGCAGTAAATCCTTTGGACTTCTTTGGAGCTGGCTGCAACTGAGTTATATCCGTAATGCCTTTGTATTTCAGATAGTTGTATTAAACAACCATTCATTGCTGTTGGCATTGTTTAGTGGTCATCATGCCACCACCATTCCTGCAAAGGCAAACGTACCTGTTCACAAGTTTGTTTTCCTGATCAGAAAACATAAGACCGAGTGAAAGCTTTTTTTGCACATTGTGCCTTGAGAGCTGCACTGTGGTGGTGTAAGATAGTAACATAAATATTTCGGTCAACTTGCATTCTTAAACTATTCAAGAGGTATCAGTAACTTTTATCATTGTGGTGCGCCTGGCGTCAAATTTCCTGAGAAATTGCAAAAAAAAATCTACTAAGCAGTTGAAGCGCTGCTGTAAGTCATTGAAGTTTCATTTGGGCAGGAAGCAGACGTCATGACTTTCCATGTGCACAAGCGTAGAAAATAGATGTTAAGAATGGGAAGCCCCGGTGTTTCAGTTTACTCCTTTCCATTCTTTGTGTTGGACGGATGTCACTTAATAACCTCAACCACTGATACAGTTTGTCTCTGTGGTATTGTGTGCAGGAGGGCAGCTCATGTCCCAAGGGGAGCAGGAACTGGCCACCAAGATGCTCCAGATCCAGTCCAAGAGGTTTTACCTGGACGTCAAGCAGAATCGCCGAGGTCGCTTCATCAAGGTGGCCGAGGTGCAACAGGTATGCATGACTGCGGGCTTTTTGCCACCTTGTATCGCCTGCTACACACTCCACAGACAGGATCAGGTTGCTCCTTTCTCTGGATGCGTCTGTGCTGGTCTTTCTCTCATTGTTTCCATTCACCAGGTGAAGGAACCTTTGACATCGCTCTGGTGGCAGATATGGTGTCAGGGTTGCATTGAAAAATTTAATCAGCGTCAGAAAACATGATTGAGGGAGGAGGATAGGAAGAGTGGAAAGCAGTGTCAACTGGTAAAGAGTTAAGGAGTGCTTGACTGGTCACACAGCATGTGAAGAGGCAAATGCCTTTGAATGAGTAGAGGGAGCTCATAGTGACCGTGCCACTGAGGGAGGTGATATCATATCTGCTGACTGATTGTGCCACTTCTGGGAGCTCAGTGTCAGGTACACTGGCCAGCTCAGTGCATCTAGCAAAATGTCGACAGATGACAGTCTGCACCGTATTTGTATGCAGGGGTCCGGGAGGCACACAGGATTAAATTTAAACGGTTGCTTGTTTACGTGAGCTAATGGCCAGGTTGAGAAGTTGGCTCAGACGTTTAGCATTTGCCTGGAAGCTTTTTACATACAGTGGTGGTTTTTCGAGCTAGCTGACGCCACTGTACACCCCCTTTGGTTGTCAGGCTATGAGTGCTGAGATTCTTTTCTAAGTTACAAGTGCAAAGCTTCGTAAAACAGAACACATTGCTCAGTACTGTAGTGTAAAAGAAACTATAATTGCTTTTACATGTGAAAGCAAGCATTCTCTGAGCCTGTATTTGCAGGTATAACTCCATTTACCTAAGTGTGGTGATGTCATGGCACCTAAACTTTCACTTTAAGATGTTCTGTTGAATGAGCGGTTTCTCTGGTGTTTAGAGTCTATGAGGCCTTGGAGGAAGTCATAGAGCTGTGCAGATGAAATCTTGGCAGTTCTTTCGACAACTAGTTCACTCACAGTTCCTCTTTCTTTGCCGTTTCTGCAACTCAGCTCAGTTGTATAGACGGGAGTCTCAGTATGGGCCTCTGTCTCTTTCTGTAACTGAGATATCATGGCAGCAGCGGTATGATCGTTTTGCTTTACTGTTCTGAATATTTTGCTGTCATAGTGACAGTCATGCTACTGGTAAGCGTTTCCGTATATGAAATGCGCCAGTGACCATTATAGACCTGATGTATCATGATGTTCACTGTGACCCACCATGCTTTGAATAGGCTGCGGGTTTGCATTTAAGCCAGTGCCTAGTCTTTATGTCTCGACTGCTCTATTTCTTTGTCAGCGACGTTTTCAGAAAGCACAGCGAAAGGCACACAATCAGTGTGTGTGTGTGTGTGTGTGATTGCTTGCATGTACCTACTTGCGTGCATGGTAGAAGCCACAAATTTTGCTGCATTTGACAGGGACATGTGCACATTTCGAGCCCCTTGGACTCCAATCGTGCCTTGCATTTGTGCCTTCTCTATTGAAAATTTCAAGGGTGCACTTAAGTCTGTTTAGATGCAGTAATGCGCGCCCTTCCTCTCTCATGCGCGTCCGCAGTCTGGCCTCCTTCATCTCGCCTATGCACTTACGCGCGCGTCATCTGCTGGACCAGCACCGTACATTGGGGGGGGGGGTGTTCAGTGGGTGCTGCATGATGGCGCTACAATTGCACTCACAGCACAGAGGAAATTTACCCGAAGCAAGCGTCTGTAATTAAGATGCTCATAATTGTTAATGTACGCCTCAGTGCATATCGCAGATACGTTTCTGAGACATCTGTACATTCACTAGACTCGCCTTTATTCAACTACAAACGTTGATTCCTCGTGGGGGAGTGGAAGCGTTCCCGTCTCGCACGCCGGAGGCCCGGGTTTGGATTCCCACCTACACCGCCGTTTTCTTTTCATTACTTTTGTTCAGTTTGTGCAGACACGCTCTGTCCACAGCTTCCATCCTCAGCACCTGTCCAAAGCTTCTCGTTATGCCACCCATGAGCCAAGAAATGCTTTCGCATTAATACCATTCTGTGTTAAAAAGAGTGCTTGTAGACAAATGATTAAGTTCTTCAACCTGTTTGCTGTCTTTGAGCATGCATTTATCAAAGGCACAGTCCCTGCATTGTGTTTATGTTACATGAACAGCAGCCAGCAAAACTCGTCCGTATGTACGTATAAAAAACGGTGTAATCTTATTGGAGCTGGTTCCAGTAGAGAACAAGTGATGCAATGCATGTTTCGTATACTCTTGTTTGCTTTTCTTGACGAGGCTAAAGCGGGATCAGTTTGAATCGAAATGCCAGCATTTAATTCGAAAATAGAAGATAGACCAGTCCCGTTTCTTAATTATAGCTGCAGAAAATGCTTCCATTAGCTGTGCTCCGCTTGTTGGTCCTGATACTTATGCATTCCAGAACGCAGAACATTTGAAGTTACGCTGCATTCATATGAATTAAGTGTGCCGTTTTTCTATGCATTTGCCCATTTTTAAGGGATCTCTGATTAAAAGACAGCAACTAAATGAATATGTTTTGACTCACAAGGTTCTTTCTCGGAAGGCAGATGCGCCTGTGGTCTGATTACCTGCGATTTTGTAAAAGAAAGCTGCTCGAGCTCACAATCATAGGGTGCCGTGTGAACATGTGCTCTCCTTTGAGACAGGAAAAAGATGTTTTGTAATTAATTGTGGTGCTTTATTGTGATCTGTCAGTTGGTCTACATACTATTCTTTCACACTGATCAGCGTTTCTCTTGCGCTTCTGTGATTTTGCGAATACAGTGTATTAGCATAAATATCAGGATGGTGACAGTGAGTGTTCCAGTGCTGGCTGCTAACGCCAAGTTTTTCGTTCCTGGTCCAGGCTAGCTAGCTGTTTTCTCGCAGTGAATCGAGGTTATGAATGTCCAAGAATGAAGACATGTGGTCCTCACTTTAAAATTGCCACCATCATCGTGTCAGCATTATTATCATTGTCACTCAAATCCACTGCTGGACTCGAGTTCCTCCAAAGAAAGCTTCAGTTGACCCTTTCTTGTATCAGCTCCCAGACAACCATGCGGTCTCCTCTGGACATCCACTCGATATTGCCCTGAAGATATCCGATATCCATATGACGTCCATAAATGCCCACACGATGTCCACTGGACATCCTCTGGGCACATGTTTGGTCGCAGAATGGAAATCCACAGAATGTCCTAGGGAGACCCAATAAGATGACAAGAGGATATCCTGTCAACATATTCAGAACATATTTTAAGTTTCCTTTTGACATCTCACTGACATCTCCTTTCAGTCTGCTGGATGTCCAGAATGACAGTTATTCCCACTGAGCATTTGGTATGCGTGCACCCTGAACATCCGATCAAATTTAGGCAGTTGCTTCATGCACATATAAAAAACTTGAACTGACAAGCTAAGATTTTTTGAAACTTTTTATTTAACACTGTTCGGTTTGCTCGCTCCATTTGCTTGGTCCATTTTACTTCAGTCACTAATTCCGGTGAGCTGTGAAAATAAGAAAAAGCATAAACTGATGACAAGCAATCCATGGAGCAGTTTTGAAGTAATGACTGATTCCAGGAAAGATAGCCATAACTATACATGACCAAAAAGAGACCTACATTTGAATGCTTTGAAGTATGTTACATTGAATAGATAACTGATGAGCACACAGCACAGGTGAGCGTCGATTCACTAAGCATTTGATCAGTACCCTAAAGGCACCAAGCATCTTCACTTTCGCCAATAGCATGTCATGCTTCGCAACTATGAATTACTATGAAACCTCACCTGTGGCAGTCACCATTAATACTGCCTAGAAGGTGGCCAACAGGGCCATGTTAAAAATTGAGGAAAAAAATACATCACTCTCACTTTCAGAATCACTACTGAGTACAGAATGCGTGCACGAATCCAAAGTAGAATCACTGTCACTTTGCAACAAAGCTATTTCAGCATTTTTCTTGCGGTCAGATCCAGAAGCCTCTTGCGTTTCGTGTGTGCCGTCATCACTGCAGAACTGGACGGAAGTCTTAGATCACGCTGGGCGCACTGGATTGCTGCTCTGAACGCCCAATAAAAGCAGATTCGCGACTGGGCGATGCACCACGGTCACACGCGTTTTCGAACAGAACACTGGTTGCCAGCTCGCGCTGCTCCGTCGCATTCACGCTATCTTCAAGCAGTGAAGCTGATTTTTGAGCTATTCTTCTACCAGCATGAACTGGCATGGCGAGAAATGCGTACAAACTCCAAAATCAGGAAATAAGCACTTGCCTCTGACATGTGGTGCCGCTGGCTTCTGGAAGCATGGACGAAATACAGGCCGGGCTAGGGTTAGCCGGGTGCTGTACAGGTGGTCCCGAATTCATAGCACATGCCCCTAGATTACGTATTTAATTCAACTTATGAATTTAATAACTGAAAACACAAAAATTAAAAACAATTATTTGTGCTAAGTTTTCTAAAATACTTTTTCATTTTATGTATTTACTACGAAACAGCTTTGGCTGCGGCATTACACCTGCTAAGCTTGAAAAACTAAGATGGGTACGTCGGTGGCATTCGGGAGAGCATTTTTGGAGAGTTTGGCTACGGTGGCTAGTTTGGCTGTGTAAAAATTAAAAACAGTAAAAAAGATGCAGTAACAAAAATTCTGACAAAACTGTCCCATGAAAAGCTAAAACAACTAAGACATTTCATCTCTCCGGAAAAAGCAAGCAAATAACAAATGGCAAGGATTTATTTCCCACCAATAGCTGGCGCCTCAATCTGCAAATCTCCATGATGCAGGACAATTGCGAGACAGCTCGATGTCCTGGTGCGTGTATTTCCTTGCATTTAAAATTCCTGGTGCCCCGGACGCCCCAGACTTAAAGCTTCTGAATAATTTTATTCTCAGTTCAACATTTCGATCAATTGTCAACACAGCTGAGATTCATTCGAACTTAGCCCCGCGAGAATTGCTCACCAGTAGCGTGCGCTATTATGTGTATGTAGCTATGGCCCCTCAAATTTAGAACAGAAGGCAGCAGAACTTTGGAAAAAGCTGCAAGTAAATGCAAGAACCGCGGAAAAAAAAAAATCTTCACAATGATATCTTGTGAATATCCTTTTACTAACGTTTTACAATCGTCTGGATGTTGCTAGGATTTCCGCAAATGATATCGGACATTGTGGACATCATAAGGATATCAATGGTTGTCTGGGCTGTGGTCACCTTGTCCAAATTTTTTCACCTGGTCACTGTACGTGATTTTTCATTGCCTTTGGCATGGTTCCCTTCCTCGTAGTGTCCACTGTGTTGCGTTTATGCGCTGCCACTCATGCTTTGGCTCCCCTGATTAGTGATATCGAAATACTGGCCAACCGTAGTTTGTGTAGTCGGGCAACTGGCATGCTTTTGCGGGTCTCTTGTGTCTCACCTCGCATTGTCGTTCCTTTGCCCTCTTCCTGCTGTAGGTGGGAGTAGTGGGTAGGAAAAGTCGTCTCCTGCTGGCCATGTCCACAGCAGCGGAGTTCAGGGACCACCTGACGTCCTTCAGCGAACTTTACGCCTCCTTGGGTGAGTGTTCGAAGTGGTGCTGGCATCACCATTGTTATTAGCTGCTCTTTTTTTTTTGCTGCTTGCTTTGAGAGATAGCCATGCAGAACTCTATTCACCACTTCTATGTTAAAGGTAAACAAAGTGGTCATGCATGATTTGTGCCCACGCATAAATTGTGTCATTGGAAAAACATGTTGGCTCTCAGATGTGAACAGTTGTGAGAGCATTGTGTCACTCTTTACACATAGCCTGTGAATGTGCTGATAGCTACTGCATCTCGCTGATACATGTACAGCGAATCGTTGGGGTGCCATTCCCATTTTGACTTAGTAACACTGTGCTGTATTTAGAGCCTGCACAATGTCTCGCGTTCAGGATGCACCAAAGTGGAGGCAAACACCTTCCTAAAAAAGACCTTGTGTTCAGAACAAACTTCGAGTCAAAGATGACCTGTGGTTATGTATGTTAAGAGTGCAACAACTATATTTTATACCTCAGGATTTTTTTCAGGTTGCTTGTCCTCAACCCCTGCTGTCACTAGGAGTAGGGAAGTTGGTCCACACCTGCTTGCTCTTTGTAATAGTTAAGTGATAGTTAAGGTTAAGTTGAACACATTGTGTTTCAGTGCCTGGTCCGTTTGAAGCTGAAGGGCTCCATAGTGTCTTAAAGGGGCTATTCAAAGAAATTTAAGTTTTCCTGTATCGATACGTTGCTGTTTTGTAACGAGAAAGGGGCCACTCTCCCTGAAGAAGATGCTCTTATAAGTTAAGAAAAGCCGAAAACGAAATACAGGTGCTATTATCGCCATTGGCATTTTTCACAGAAAAACTCTGGGAACATCATGGTTGTTTTTTTGCTTTCGTGTGAAACCCTGAGGTTAGGCTACCATTCACATTCCAGGTTTTCATCTAAGTCTTTTTTCATTCTTGATGTCACGAATCGAGTGGTGCTGAAAAAATTTTCATTTTTTAATTTCATTTCTGTTAGCAGAAACCGCTGCTTTTGCTCCCGAACGATGCATCAGCGTGGCCGAAAGGAGCCGTATAAACAGTTGTTTCTGAGGGTTTGCCAAAAGCTGGATGGAATTTTCCTTGGTGTCCCTTTAACCTACGCTCAGTTTTGCGCCACATTGTTGGAGTTGCGATCCCACCACAATCATGCTGCTGGCAGATAGCGGCTTTTGCACTGGTTCCAGGGGATCATCTTGACTATTGTGTTGTTTCTTTTGTAATCGGTGTGGGCAATATTCCTGCAACAGCTGAGCATATGGCCAACGATCTGGTCTGCAACTTCGCGTGACATACATTTTCCGCCCATAGTTGTTATTTTTTCCGCCCTGACCTTGATCGCAATATGTTCTGTTCCTTTCTTCATGTGTGACCAAGTTCAAATCCTTGGTTTGTTGTTACTCCTATTATTGTTAACACAATTATTGTCTGTTTTTTTTTTCTGCAAAGGGCAATAAGATGATGAAACATTACGAGTAGTTTGCAGTTTGAAAGTTGATTCTCTTATGTAAGGGCTTGGGAGAATACCAAATGGAGTGCTTGTGATAGTAATAATAGTAATAATAGCAGCAGCAGCTGCGGTAAGTATAAATTTAGAAACGTTTTACGAGGCCTGACGATAGTTCAGCAGCAAAGGATGCACTTATCACTGATAAAATTGGATATAAAAATCTTCCTGGCAGTCGATTCAAACTCTCGACTTGTACGGCAGTGCGACCTAGCCCCTGTGATCCGTGCTAAAAAAATTGGTGTCGATACGCACATGTTACTCTTTGGCCACTGATGGCATGACGCCTGTATTTCATATTTTGACCTCCTCCAGCTTGTGAAAGCTTCGTTTTCAGTGATAGCGGTCTCTTCGTGATTTGAACTTGTTACCCTATCGACAAAGGCCAACTTGAATTTGTCCTCTAAACGTCTGCACACTGCGATGCCTGTATCAGCTACGGCGCTTTGCAGTTCTGCAAGATGAGCGCTCCCTAACGCCAGAGACAAGCACAATGTGCCATGTCAGTGTTGCGAAGTAATATTTTTTTGCGAGCTCACTTGCTTCTTCCCTCTCCCAATGTTTGGGCCTGGTCTCTGTTGTGGTGAGAGCTGCGACTTTTTGTCCGTCCGGGCAGGTCCCCCGAACCCCGAGAACCTTCCCGAGGACGGCAAGTTGAAGAGTGAGATAATGATCAAGGACAATAGGCGCTACTACCTGGACCTCAAGGAGAACTCCAGGGGGCGGTTTCTAAGGGTGAGTGTGCACTACCACTGCGCATCAGCTGCACACGCCACCATCCAAGACAGTTGCTAGGAAAGTGAAGTTGTGAAATTTTGTTACGCAAATTGTGTTGGTGAAACTGCTTTCACATCAGGTGTTACATTGCACTGCATATTGTGATGTTATGCGTCCTGCCACAGGCCTTGCTGGTAGCCAGTACGAGAAAAATGTGGCACATACTGCACCTTGCACATGGCATCTGTGTCTGGCTTAATTGTGAAGTCAGCTGATTTCGTAGTTGGCCAGCTTGAGGGAAACTAAAGCAAAGGTTATGTGCTGTGTGCTGAACTATTTCTGCTAGTGTCTGTGACTGTGCCAGCAGAAGGGGCTGTTAACTTGCTTGCTAATAACATGATACCATCATTTTGATTGGACCAACATAAAACTTGGTTGTGTTTTGCATTAGGTATGCCAGAAGTACTTCACACAGCCGTTTAAAATGAGGAAAACCTGTGCTTGGGTGACACTTTCAGCACTTGACGGTGGCTGGTACAGTTGGTTCTAGCACACTCAGGTGCCTAATGACTTCCTCAAATTATATTTGTCGATGAGATTCCTGCACTACTTATTTTATTTGAAGCAGGCCAGGACACCTTGCACACTTGGGTGTTCCTAGTAGAGCTTTTTTTGAAATTTTTTGAGCCACTTGATTCGGTTGAGTGCGAAACAGGTGGTTGATGAGGAAGAGCTTTTATTTATGGTTACTGTGCAATACGGTTGAATTGCATTACCGCAAAGTTAAAAGCACACTGCTGAAGTTTGTTTGTTATTACCGCACGTATCCTGTGTCCTGCAGTGGATGCAATCATGGCTGATGATGACAGCGAATTGGCATTGTGCTGTGATGTAGGCAAAGCAGAATTTTGCTGCCAATGCACAGAACAGAGTTTGCGGAACTCGGCTGACTTGGGTGGCAGCTCTGTTTTCTCCAGAGCTTGCTCGTGCTTTCCATTTCATTGGTGCAGTCATTTGGCGTGGATAGAAGCACGGCATTCAGCACCCCACTCACAGAAAGAAGCACAGTGGTGATGCATGAATATTTGCGACCACTTCTTGGATTAAAAAGGAAAAAAATTAATCCTAGGCTTTTCATTGCCTTTTGGGGTGAAACAGCTGTAGCGGTATGGCGTAACAACCCCCTGTGAGGGCACCTGCCTCCAAATTCATCATCATTCTACACTGCGGTATTGTATTGCGGTATTGCCACAGTCAGACTTTCGCTGACATCACTGCCACATGGACTGAGCTTGCATATGTGTAGTTTTTGTGCTGTGGTCTGTGAGCAGCTGGAAGCTGTGCTGAAGTGAGTCATTCACCTGCTTTCAGGTGCATATTTCGCTGTGCTTTCATAAAAAATATTATTGTGTGAGTCCTGTCCTGAGGCTGGGTTTCCACCCTATGCCTAGTCTTACTCTTGCATTGTGGTTTATGATACTTTGGTTGTCTCCTTCTGCACCTGTGTGCTCCTGTGTGAAGCTTTCGTGCATAGCATGAGCTTCCTAGCCTACCGAGGCATTCGCAATGTAATTTAGCAGGTGTGAATTGTACTGATCATTAAAGAATTATGGAGACACCAAGTTTTCAGTTTAGGCTTAGCCTTTTGCTGGTGGCGGTGCTCTGGGGCCTTGGCTGGCTCAGCGGGTGGAGTTTCAGTTTCAGCAAGCTGTGACATCGGAAGAGGGCTCACAAAAGGGCCCTTAGTGACATGCACTGACAGAGATGATTACTTTGTGGCTCTGTCGTGCACTTCCGGTGCATGTCTTGTGATCCAAACCGTGATCTTGTGATCCATCCTGTGATCCAAACCGGCAGTGAAGGAACAAAGCTTTGTGAGCACTTGAGACTTGTGACTGCTCTGCGACTTCACATTCTGCTGAAACAAGAACCAAAGCTTTTTAGGGAAAAACAGTGCTGAAATCAAAGTGGTCAAAAGCAAACTGGGGCACATCTTCTCCAGTTGTATCATTCCTGGGTCATAAGATGGTCATTTTGCCAAGCACATCGCACAAGTGCCTGTTCTCCATCTGCTATGCTGTTGGTCGATTTCAGCAGGCTTTCAACTTTTACTGCTTTCTGTAGCATGTGTCCCACTCATCTGTACCACCAATCCTTGGCCTGTGCGTGTTACAACTGGTGTTTTGTGGTCGCAGGTGTCCCAGACGATAGCACGAGGTGGTCCTAGGTCCCAGATTGCCATTCCCGCACAGGGTATGATCGAATTCCGCGACGCGCTCACAGATTTACTAGAAGAGTTTGGCACAGACGACGGAGGTGAGTGGTCTCTGCAGATTGTCAATTCCTTGTTTCGGTCCGTATGCTTGCGTGGCGAACAGATGACAATGTCCAGTGGCTTGCAGGGTTGTTCTGAGCGATGTTGGTGCAAAAGGGGAACCTCAGCACAATTTTGGTCTCAGCAATTGGGCCAAATATAAACATAAACCAGCTGGTTTGGCCTTTTTCTTCATGTGCCTGGCTTTGTTGGGTTTGTATCTGTGGCTGTGATCCTGGGTTGAAATGGCTATGATGAGCGTAGCGGTTATAAGGCACTGTTTTAAACATATTTTCATTGAATTGCATTTAACAGTACTAATTAGCGTAGGTTTGAATTACTGGCAAAGGAATCTCTGGCAACCGAGTGAAAGTTGATGCTTGAAGTTGCATTCAAATCTATGTTTCCTTCCATGGTTCTTGATCAAGCTCCACAAAACCAGGCTACTGACTTTGTGATCTTATTTTGATCATTTCAATCTGATTGGAATTACATGACCTTTGCTGAAAGTGATCTCTTCTCACAGTTGACTTACATTGAATAGTGATCACATAAAGTCATAGGGGTAAAATCATGATCTTGTGGCAGAATGGTCACGCATATCTTTCAGGAGACGAAATTTCTCTTGAGAGGCTGCT
Organism: Amblyomma americanum; assembly: GCF_052857255.1. Lineage (NCBI taxonomy): Eukaryota > Metazoa > Arthropoda > Arachnida > Ixodida > Ixodidae > Amblyomma > Amblyomma americanum. The sequence goes on from NC_135507.1 coordinate 94,352,208, forward strand.
CAGAACATTTTGTAATACTAGTGTATATTAGTTGCCCATGAATAATTGTGTGCGCTGTTCTGCTTTGTTTTTTCACTCCACGCCCAGAAATTCTGGCTATGTTTTTGGTGGTCTACTTATGAAGAGATGAGAATGTAATGATTTTTGTACTAATTCTCAGGCCAACTTGGAATGATAGTATTTAAAGGGGGACGCGGGTCTTTGGGACCAAAACATCACGAAAAAATCGACTTTTCAATTTGGTCATAGTTGGATAAGTCTCGTTATTTTCCATCTTAATTTCAAGTTTCATGGCTGAATACCGCGTAGTTTACGAGAAATCGACTCGCAAAGATGCAATTTTGACAAGAGAGCTCGCGAAAATAGGTTAGAAAATGCCCGTTTTGCGTCGCGTGTCGCGTCAAAAGTGGCCGGCGCAGCTAGGCGACTTTGGACTCGTTTGAAAGAGCAACGCCTCAGCTTTCTTTCCCGTCAGAACGAAAGGTCTACTGCGATTGGTCGCTGAGAAAAAGACAGAAAACAAAATATAAAATTCCGCAATGCTATTGGCTGTTGGACACCACGTGGTGAAATTCAAACACCTCATTGGCCAGCGCCATTTTTTTGAAGGCTCCACGCTCGTCTTGCGACGCCATTTTGAAAAAGACCGCCGTGGCTTGAAACCGTATCGGAAGTTTGCAGCGCGCATTAGTTTGGGGAAAAAACGTAAAAAAGGCTGCAGAAAGTAATCGGAAGACACAAGTTCGTCGGCAGTGATGTCAACCAGCAGCAGCGGAGTGCCTGAGCGTGAACCGGCGGGTGACGCGACCTTGGCAGCCGTTCTGGCGTTCGTTCCGAGCGCGGTGCATATCGCGGCTGCAGAGGATGACAGAGAGCCGGAGGATGGTTTTACTTAAAAGTGATCGGAAGAGGGATAAGGGAATAACGAGGCACAGGAGTGCAATTCGGCGGTCGTGATAAGCGCTTGTTTACCAACTTCGGCGTCCGCCTTTGACACGGAGCAAATTTCGGGCTCGGGCGAGATTGGCAGCAGCGGGTCAGATTAGACACATTTCTGCCCAGCGCTGATCGCGAGGATTGCGAAGCACGCCGATGATAAAATCGCCAGTTTGGCAGCAATTTTTGCAACCTAGCCTAGCGCAAGATGCGGACGCTAGCGAACGAGCATGTAGACGCCAACCCTCCATTGCCTGCGGAGCTACCGACGTGGTCGTATATTTGGTGATGATCGACAGACAGCTTCACAATACAGTGTACACCCACGTAATCATTTTTGCAGCTTGCTAAGTGGCGGCAACGGCAAAAATGTGATTCAGACTTTTCACTATGCGCCATCTAAGCTGTTTGTTTTGGAAAATTAAGCACTGTAATGTGCTTACACAGCTTCAAAATGTTTGATTTCGTTTTTTTCGTTTTTCTGTTTCATTTCCTGCACCACCCTACACACTGCTGACAAGCTTTTCCCGGCTTTGGTTTGCGCAATTTTCACCATTCTTGTTTTATTTGAAAGCTGAATAATTGGACCTTGCAATAAAACCATTAACAGCACTCTTAATAAACTGTGAAAATATTAAATGGCATAAATAAAAATCACCTTTTTTCTCGCCACTTTTATGTGAACTTCAATACATTGTAAATTTGGTTACACAAGGGCTAGAACATCGAAAGTACCCTTATTGCAAGCATTAATAACAGTAGAATCCACTGGGATAAAAATTATTTGAATCTGAATAGCCAATTTTTTCAAAATGTTGTCAGAATAATTTTACCGAAATCCTTGAATTAATAACAAACGACATAATATACACAAAAATGGACACCATATTTGAAGTCAGCACACTAAAATACATAGTAGCTGAAGTTTTCATTATGCTAAGTCCAATATTAAAAAATTTTTCTCTAAGACCCTCTTCCCCCCTTAAATGGAAGTATGTTTACTTTTTGTAGTTATACTAAGGTACGAAAAAAGGGGTAACTTTTCCTCATGCAGTTTTTAGAAACCTACTCTCCACGCTGGTAAAACTTGCAATGTTATCTGGTAAATAACAGAACTGTGAATTATCCTTTAACTGTTACCATTAATAGGCAAAACTGGTGTGCAGAAACAAAGCCCTGCACCCATATAATCCATCCTGACCAAAAACTCTTACGAAGGCAGTTGTATAGCACACTGCACACTGCGTGACGGTGTTAGAACGATGAGCTATCGGACCGCAGCAGCGATCACGATGGCAGCGCTAGTGAGGACGATGGTGCAAGTGTGGACAAGTGGTCCAGTGGCTTATACATTTTCGTTTTGGAATGTGCTCACGGGCACGCCCGCCGATAGCGGCTGGTGATAAGCGGAGGCTGCAGGATAGTGCTATCGCATTCTATTATTAAAGGCCAAGCGTAAACGACCTCCAAGTTTTTTTTTTCTTCAGAAATGTGATGGGGGGGGGGGGCGACTTACATTCGAGCGGACTTACAATCGTGCAAGTACGGTAATTACTTTTGCAAATTTTACCTGCTTACGTGTAGGTGCTAAGCTGAACAACTCCATATCACGATCGATCGAAACTGCATGAGGAAAAGTTTCCTTTAAAAAGAAAAAAACGAGTTTAGAAAAAACACTTGGTGTAAAAGAGTATGCATCCCCCAATGGTTGTTACATTACATTACACATTCAGCTTTGGTTACCAGAAACCAAAAGCTGAGACTATGCCCCCTAGCGACTGCTTTTTGGGAGCACTGTTATCAATGTTTGCCGACTGTCAAAAGCAGGGATCCTCAATCTTTTTAAAAAGCCTTGGGGACTCTAACCAGCTTGGCTTCCATTACTCCGTGTTTGAGATCCATGCAGAAATGAGCATGAAGACTCGTGGCTCCCCAAAAATACCAAAATTCATTTTATGACCTGGTGGGAGAGAGACAGTCTGCTGTAACCAATTATGGTATGAGTCCCAGAATAAAGTATTTGCCCAAAGGAAAGAGGGGTTGAGGCATGCATAAGTCTAGGTGTTTGGGGTGCCGAAAAAGCGCTTCTCCAAGGAACCTTGGGAGTTTCACAGAACCCAGTTTGGGAACCCTTGCTCTGTACCAGAGGTTCTCAAACTGGGCTAATCTATGCATGTCTCAACCCCCCTCCTTTCCCTTTGCCAGCTTTATATTCTGTTTCTAATTGCACGGCGCTTGTTCATTGCAGACTGTTCCGCTGTACAGACTGGTCATTATTAATTGAATTGCGGCATTCATTGTGGCGCCAGACGTCTACACGCTCTTTCTTGAATGCAAGTCGGACAGGAAGGGATGGAAGCCAAGATGCGCGGGGATCCTCGGCACTCCTGAAGAGCTGTTGGGGTTCCCTGAGACCAAAGTTGAGGACCCGTGGTCTATGGCAACAGGACTGAATGTAGCAAGATATATACGTGGGCAGATGCATTGTCTGTCGATCTCAGCTTGATGTCGCATAGTTTCTGGGACACAGATATCTACTGTTGGCTCTGTACCGGGTATATACTACTGGGTTGTCCTTATTTGTCCTGTCCCTTGTGTACCTTCGCACTGGCTCTTCAGAGCATAAAAAAACCAGCTAGCCCATCTGCAAGCTTGTGCTTTGCATAAAGTGCAACAGTCCCAAACTCATCTAAAAATTGAAGCTCAAGCTCATGTATTGACAAAAGGGCTTCAGTGCTAGCTGCAGCAGGAAATGTCCCAGCATAGCTGTCGCATACTATTGCAGAAAAGCTTGAGCAGTTTCGGTGTACCGTACGAATTGGTGTAAGGGCTCTACACTTGAATTTTTAAAGTGCAGCCCATACGCGAAAGTATAAAGGTATTTTTTCCTCGGTTATCTAGTACAAAACAAGGGGGTGCGGCCCATACTTAAGAATATACGATATATTAGAATTTCTCATGCATATAAGCAGCTTTTAGTTTCGTTAGTAGCATTCAAAGTTTAGTATTTGATCGCCAGCTAGTGTGGGGAGCATCCATGTGAATGTGTTCAAAATGAGTGGTAAGAGCATGGCTTTGTGGCACTCTCCCTGAACAGATCACTTAATATGGACTGCACTGCCAGCAAGAGGGCAGGCTTCGGCCTATTGGTTCTCCTCTTGTTTGAGCTGAGAGCCAGTGTGTTTAGTGGAGAAGACAGCCTGCACCCTGGGCACAGGGTGGCATGTTCAGACTGGCGGCTGCTAATTTTACACTGACACCTGTTAAGGGGACGTTTGCTGCTTGTGTAGCATCAGCGGCGTTGGGGCAGTGTGAAGGTAGAACAGGAGCAAAGAGTAGTGGTGCCGTTTGCCACCCCACAGTTCTGAGACGTCATCTGTACCCGTCGGCTCTAGCTAGCGCTTGCATCATTCACACTTCTGTACGTTGAGGGCACCGCTCTGTAGTGAGGCGGAGAAGCTAGAAATTTTTTGCGAGCTTTTCCCGTGATTCTAGGGAGGTGTTGGGGGCCTTGATCAAGGTCATTAGAAATTGCCTCTATGAGTCAGTGCCACTTGCACAGTGAACCATACTTTCAGCACCGCAAATTGCAGTGGCTGAATCTTGCATTACGCAGGCATGGGTAACCATTTGTTCAGTTTTTTGGGTGCCACAAGTCCGTCTTGGTAGATTAGACATTGCGAGTCAAATTGTACCAGCTTTTGCCCTGCCATGCCTTGAATGCAACCTTTTTTCTCCCCTTTCTTTGACCTTGCAGCTTTCAAAGGGGAACTACCTGAGGGACGTCACATGCGTGTAGAAAACAAGACATTTTACTTTGACATTGGGCAGAACACCCGAGGCATCTACATGCGCATCTCCGAGGTAAGTTTACACCGTGCCAGGGGCATTAACTATGCTACTGGAACATCGTTCATGCTTTCACAGCCAGGTTCTAAATCTGACTTCTTGCAGTGCTTTCATTTCTATCTTGTTGACTCAGGGAACATGACGATGCTAGCATGATTTGCCAGGGTAGGGCATATTTTAGGATGATTATTCAAGACGGCCTTGACTACTGCACAAATAGGCCCATACTCAGTTGCACTCCTGTGGAGGTTCCAAATACTCCTGCTGTTGCTTTTTTCCTGGATTTTCCAGTGGCAGAAACTCTCTTTCTTTCTTGTCGTCATTCTACAAGCTGCAAGGATCACAAGGTTCATCATTCATACTCTTAATAATAATAGGGATGTAATAACATATTTACACGATTGTAAGTCGACTCGACCCCCCAAATTACATTTCCGAAAAATAAAAAAAAACTTACGGGGTTGTTTAAGCTTGGGCTTAAATAGTTGAACGCGATAACATTATCCACCGGCCACTGTTTATCACCAGCCACTATCGGCTGCCGTGCGCGGCCGTGCCTGTGGGCACATTCCAAAACTGAAATGTGTTAGTCACTGGAATACTCGTCCACACTTGCGCCATCGTCCTCACTAGTGCTGCCATTGCGATCGCTGCTGCGGTCCCACAGCACGTCGTTCTAGCGTCGTTGTCCAGCGAAATCCTGTACTTCGCAAACAGCCACTTCACAACATCGCATAGAACAGCTGAAAATTTTCCTCGGTGCTGCTTCCACACCTGTATCACCTGTTGCAAACGTCGAACTTGCAGCCCGGCGGGCGGCTGTTCGTTTCTTCGGCATAAAAAATGGCAGCTTCTTGAATGTAGTCGTGAACGAGCGCCGGTCGCTTGCCGGACCTGGAGCACAAATGATGACTGACGAAGCACTTCATTAACAACTTGTGAAACGCGGCCGGCAGTTGTCAAATGCGTCAGAGCCAAAGAGAAACTATGCATAAATGGCCTCGGCGCTTTGTCGGCAATTGACACTCTCCGGCACCGCTGCCGTTCCGAGGGGGGGGTGGCCTCGATTGGAACAGCGGCCCTTTCATTACTGTCAACGCTCCCTTGTGCACTGAGCGCGCATTTGAAAGTAAAAAGAAAACTTGTTGGATGCTTGAGCTTCCCATAGAACGCGATTGCGTTATTGGGCCGCCGCCTCTTATCAGCAACCGCAGTCAGCAGCCACGTGTGGGTGCCAGTTTGCTGTTTATTGATAGCCGCCATCGGCCGCTGCCCGTGCGTGCGGGGAGGGGATGCCAGTTGTGCACGTTGACATAGCAGCTGCTCAAGGCCAGCACCAAGAGCGATGCGATGGAGCCACACAGCAAAAATGCAACCACGCTGTAGCATGCCTGATATCTCGTTTGTCTCGCCTTTACTAATAGTGCGATGTTTTCGTTTTGATTGTAAGTCGACCCCCCCAACTTTGGATTTTCAAATTTAAAAAAATAGGTTGACTTACAATCATGTAAATACGGTAACAGTAATAACAACAACTGGTTATGGGGAAAGGAAAGGTGCACCAGCCATTTCACTCTGCTCAACATGCCATTAGGGAGTGAAAGAAGGAAGAGAGGAAGAGGCACTCTTGTTGAGGGTTGTGAATTAAATCTGACCACCTGGGGTTGTTCAGTGTGCACGCACAAATCGCTGCCTTGCGCTAACGTAAAGAACCTATGGCTGCATAAAGTCGTGGCTGCCAGAGGCACCTCTAGTTCAGGTCGGCCATTGAGTGCTCACATATTTCGGCATTTACAAGTGTCAGTGCTGCAGGTCAGTGATGCTCGTGGCTTCTGAAATTGTTCGCGGTTTGAATTGTTCAAAGTTGGGAGCTAATGTACGTCGAATGAGGACTAACAATGCTACTCTCTCAAGCAATGTTATTACCATTGACTGTTAATTATTGCCAGTCAGTTTTGACATTGTTTTTCTTCCTGTCTTGGTCACACAGAGGAGCAGCCGCAGCTTGTGATACTTTTATGAAATTGTTTCAGAATTTTGTTTATTCAGGCTCAGTTGATAGGGACTTCCAGTTTTGTCAAGCTGACACGTTTGTCCCATCAACATCAAGCATATTATAATGGCCGCCCTTGATTCGAAATCCTCATAAGTCGGACAAATTTTTGTCCCCTTCGAGTTTGAATGAAGAAAACTTCAAAAGCCATCTGTGATAATGTGTCCTGGAAGCCTGGGATATGGATCAGGGCTCTGTGTGGGATGTGTCGACTTTTCATCTTTATAGCTCGTGGTAAGGGAACAGTTGATAGAAAAGAGGTAATAGCACTTTTTGAAGAGAGGACAGAGAACAAGACAGTGTCTTGAACGAGACAGCTCGTTCTTTGTCTCATCTTCAAAAAGTGCTGTTATTTCTTATCGATCAGCATTTGCCAACCAGCCCATATTATTCCTCTTCTATGGAACAGTGCAAAGTTGCGCATGGTAGAGGTTGTGTGCTTGCTACAAAATTGATAATGTTCCAGCCTTGTCAGGCATGCTTGGTTGTAGGCACAAGTGAGACAATATATATATTCCAGTTTGTTCACATTCACTCAAGCTAAAATACGATTTACACGATTGTAAGTCGATCTATTTTTCAAAATTTGAAAATCCGAAGTGGATGGGGGGGGGGGGTCGACTTACAATCAAAACGAAAGCATGGCACTTTAAGTCACGGCAAGAGAAACGAGATATCGGGCATGCTACAGCATGGTTGCATTTTTGCTGCGCGGCTCCGTCGCAACGCTTTTGGTGCTGGCCTTGAGCACACAACCCGCAGAACTGGCATCCCCTCCCCTCGTGGGCGGTGGCCATTGGCAGCTATCGATAAGCAGCAAACTGGCATCTCACACGTGGCTGCTGACTGTGGCTGCTGATAAGCGGCCGCGTTCTACGGGAAGCTCAGGCGTCCAACTTGTTTTCTTTTTACTTTCAAATGCCCGCTCGGCACTTGGAAATGCAGTGCCGCCGGGGAGGGTCAGTAGCCGACAGAAGAGCCGACGCCATTCACCCGTAGTTTCTCTTTGGCTCTGACGCATTTGACTACTGCCGGCCCTATAACGCAATCGCATTCTACGGGAAGCTCAAGTGTCCAACACGATTTCTTTTTACTTTCAAATGCACGCTCGGCGCTCAAGGGACCGTTGATAGTTGATAGAAGGGCCGCTGTTCCAATCGAGGTGGCACCCCCCACTCGGAACGGCAGCGGCACCAGGGAGTGTCAGTAGCCGACGGAAGACCCGATGTCATTCACGCGTAGTTTCTCTTTGGCTCTGACGCATTTGACTGCTGCTGGCCGCGCTTCACAAGTTTTAATATAGCTCTTCGTCAGTCGTCATTTGTACTTCGTGTCCGGTAAGCGACCAGCGCTTTTTCACGGCTACATTCAAGATGGCTGTCATTCTTTACGCTGAAGAAACAAACAACTGCGCGTGGGGCCACAAGTTCGACGTTCGCAACGGGTGATACAGGTGTGGCAGCTGCAGCGAGGAAAATTTTCAGCTGTTCCACGCGATGTGATGTGGCTGTTTGCGAAGTGCGGCATTTCGCTGGACGACGATGTTAGAACGACGAGCTATCGGACCGCAGCAGTGATCATGATGGCAGCGCTAGTGAGTACGATGGCGCAAGTGTGGACGAGTAGTCCAGTGACTAATACATTTTCATTTTGAAATGTGCCCACGGGCACGCTTGCGCGCGGCAGCCGATAGCGGCTGGCGATAAACAGCGGCCGCTGGATAATGCTGTCGCGTTCAACTATTCAAGGGCAAGCTTAAACAACCTCGGAAGCTTTTTTTTTCTTTCAGAAATGTGATTTGGGGGGGTCGAAATACATTCGACTCGACTTACAATCATGTAAATACGGTATATGTGCGGTGTATCCTGCCATTTTGAGGGTTTGCTCTTGGTGCTCGATGGTTCTGGGGATAAAGACTCTGCTGTCTTTTCTTTGGTTAGTGTAGCGTTAGCATTACGTCTTGCTTTGTGCGTTTTTTTTCCCATTTTGTATTTTTGCAGGCATGCTGTGAGGGTGGCTTTAAAGGGACACTGAGGAGAATTCTATCAAATTATTTTTGTTAGCAAAATCTGATAGTTCGGCATTTCATGGCTTTGTTGCCGCTTTTCCCGGGAGCGAAATATGCATTTATTTCAAAGAAATTTTGATTCGAAGCTGAAAAAGTTTTTCTCGCCCCTCCGATTCAAACTCGAGAATTCTTATGACGTCACGGAGAACTCTTATGACGTCATAGGACAGAGTGACGTGAAACGTGGCGGAAACGCAGACTCCGTGATTTCTGGTGGCTAGCGGTGCGATATAGCAGCTGCCGAAATGAAGGCTACCGCCGCCGCACGTTGAAGGCATCTATCGGGGGTCGCTACCGTAGCTTCGTTTACGTTTACACTGGCGTCTTGCCAACGTTACGATGGATCCCGTTCCCGAACCCGACGACGTAGTTCTCGCAAAAGCTCCGACCTGCATTTCAGCGACCTCAGCCCCACAGAGCGTGCGATGCTTTTGAGGGAGCACGGTTAGGTTAGGCGCCGGCGGGTCGTTTCCCCCTCCCGCCGTGAGCAGCCGTTGCAAACAAAATATCGTAACTCCAGTGTGGGGAGTCGTGAGGGGCCAGGACAAGGTCGGCGCGTTGCGCCCATCGGGGGCTGGCCGGGCTTTGGGGCCAACGGATTGTGATTTCTTGAACGGCGCGGTTGCATGGTGCAGCAGGCGGCGTCGAGGTCTCCCACAGTTTAAAGGGCCAAGTTATTTATTTTTTTTGCCACAAAAAACGGATGGGTGTTTAAAGTTGGCGGCTTGAAACTAAAGCCTGCGCACGACACTTCAACGGCTTCCGCTAGATCCAACGGGTCCACTGGATCGGGCTCTCTCGCCAACTTGCATGTACCTTCAGATGTGTACTGTGAATGGGTTAAATTAGCCGAGAGCTCAAAAAGAACAGCTCCGCCCAACTGCCGAAGCTATTGAATTACGTCACAACGCGCACCTCGTCGCGGAGCCGAATCAGTCTGGCTGGGCCGGCGGCGGCTGGTGCACTCAGCGCAAAATAAAGACATGCTCCGAGTCTCCGCCAGTGCGGACAGAGTGTGCCGAAGCCGCCGAACGCATCGGCGGTCAAGCGCAGTTGGAGTATAGAAGGTCTCGCTTTGGCCGACGTGACGTCGCCGTGCAGCGCGCGCGCACGCGTTACACCAGAGCATAAACGCGCCTTAACAGAGCCTGCGCTTAACCGCTAACCAACGTATTCGCTGGTGGCATCTATGGGAGCCACTGAAACCCCCCCGCCCACTCACTGAATAAAAAAAAAATCCTGTGCCAAGGCTCCGAAGTGCCAGGGCTTTTGGCATTTGAGGCAGAGACGCTACCACTCCGCCACGATGGCTCATGGTATAACCATCAATAAAGGCGCATCTAGTGAATGCACTCTTTTGATGCAGAAATCTCCGCGCTTTCGCTACGTATATCCTGGCCTAACAGAGCTAGGCCATCAGCAATTTTTCTTAACTGCTTTATACTTTGTCTCCCGTCCCTAATAAACGATTTCCGTTAAGTAGTTTGAAGTTGACTGGCACAGCCGGGAATGTTTCACCGGGCGAGCGTGCGAAGACACAAGTGCTGTTTATACTGCGAACTGCCTTGTACGATCGCCAACCATCGTGCCATCATAGTTCTTGATAGACCGTGGCGATGATCTGACCAGCCTTACCAGGCTCCTTCAAAGGTTAACTAGCACTTGAAGCGGCACTTGGAGTTCCTCTGCTGTTCGGCGCTTGTAAATCGAGGCGCGTCAAAAACAAAACCACGCAAAGCTCATAGAAGTGAAGTGCCATAACAAATCGAAACTCTCCTGGCCGCCTTTGGCGCCGCCAAGCATAGGTTTTCTTTGCTTCCAACATTCGGGTTGTCTTTTGTCTGCCTTCCTTGTGTGATAAAAGTGCGCTATCGGTTTTAAAACAAAACTTACTTCAATATTGAACCGTGCGACTTTCCTTTGTCAGCCTCAGAGATTCGCGACCCCATGTAGGAAGAAAAATTCTTCCAAGGTGGCGTCTCTTGTCCTGTGACGTCACCACGCTTGTACTTTCGAGATTGGCCTATGGCGGCGATACCTGTATTTTGGTTCTTGCTATTTTCTACCTTACAAGAGCTTTGTTTCCAGTAAGAGCGGCGTTTTTGTGATCAGGAACTGGTATTCTATCGATACAAGCCAACTTCAATTTCTCCTCAGTGTCCCTTTAACACGACCATTTTTCTTTTGGCTATCATGCTGGGCTGATTGGGTCATGTTGACTTTGCTAGCAGAGTCTTTTTTTAGCTCTACGAGACAACGCAAAACTTGAACAAGACAATGCTGTTCTATTCTCTTGTGCTGTATCTTCCTGTAGTAGAAAAGACCCTTCTCTGCTAGTTTGTTGAAATCAACACGCTTTGGTATAGTTGAATTATTGCCGGTGGTGCCTTTTTTTTATGCAGACTCGATTGGTACTTGACCGTTGGTTTGAGTTGTCTGATCTCTTGGTGGGTTGAAACTGTCTAGAAGTTTAAAATAATACTCAATTAATGCTGGCTTATAGACTTGGAAACGCGTTTTTAAGTTTTTTTCCTCTGAGAGAGAGGAAGAGGGAACGGCCGGTTGTGAGGTTGGGTTTATCCGTTCGTAAAATCGATTAGCTGTTCTTTGTAGGCAAGCATAGGAACTGTAAACTGTATATGTGGGTGGCATGAAAAACTCATATCCCAGTGCTGCTTTCCACCGAAGCACCCTCTTAAGGGGGGACACGGGTCTTTCGGGCCGAAAAATCTCGAAAAAATCAGTTTTTAGAAAATGTTATTTTCGAAATCAGCAGCCATTTATCTACCTCTCTGTTAAATTTCTCGCCTCTAAGGTCAGTATTTTACTCACAATACGAATTTATATAATCCATGTCACCCGAATTTGAGCTGAAATCAGCGCCGAAACAGCAGTATTTCGCAAAGCGTAGCTCCCGTTTCATGCGCGGCACCGCAGCCATCTTGGTCTCATTTGAAAAAGCCGCCTTTCGCCTTCAATTTCCCGCCACTACGGCTTCCGTTCGCCCATTGGTTGCCGAGAAAATAGCAAAAAAGAAAAGGTAGTATTCAAAATCCTATTGGCTGCCGCGGATCACGTGACAGCAGGTCGTCATCCGATTGGTGGAGCTGGCTGGCAGCGTCTGCTTGACGCGCCCGAGCCGCGGGGAGACGCGACTCTTTGTGCCGGACCGTGCAGTGCAAGAAACGCGCAGCGATGCCTGGTTCAGCGCGCAAGGTGCACTCAAGGCATAAATTCGGCAAGAAAAGGAAGAAGTCGCTGGTTGATAACCTCAAGAGACGCCCTGCTGTGCACCCCGACAATGATGAAACTCCTGCGCTGAACGATCGTGTCGGCGAGGCCGCGCAGGTAGGCCTAACGCGCTCCGCAGCACGGGAAGCTGTAAGCGGCAGCGCCCGCATCCGCCGTGATACAGTGATGCTGGAGCCCTCAGATGTGCTCCAAAATAAGATGAAGACTGAACAAAAACTGCGAGAACTCGCCTCAACTCCAGCAACGGAGCGGAAGTCTCGTTGTTTACGTGACGGCAGCGCGGCGGACTGTCTGCTCGACGAGGCAAGCTTCACGATCGTTTGTTTTGAATCGCTCAACAGTTTGTTGAAACTTGTGAAGTGTAAAACGTGTGGCGGCAATGACTTGAGCTTCGTAAAAGATGAGCGAGAATACGGCCTTGCCGTTAAACTTTCTCTTCAATGTGCGAGCTGTGGAGACGCATCGTCTACATGGAGTTCGCCGCGGGTACGTGGCGATCAGAAGATCAACCCTTTTGTGGTGAATGTGCTCGCTGCTCGTGCAATGCAGAGCACTGGCAACCAGCAGACAGCTCTAAATGCCATTTTTTCATCGCTGAACGTTTCGCACCGCGGTCTCCACAATAAAACGCGGCAAGACTATGTGAAAAAAAAGTTGACACCTGCAGCAGCTCGTGCAGCCGAAGAAGTTACACAAGAGTGTGCGCGGTCGGTTCGAGAACTTTATAATGAATTGGACCTTGGGAACCCCGGCAATATTGCAGTATCATACGACGGCACTTGGATGACACTCGGCCACACATCCCACATTGGTGTGGGAACCGTCATCGAACTGTTTACCGGGCTTGTGCTGGACTATGTTGTATTGTGCAACTTCTGTGCCGGCTGCGAGTGAGGCCCTAAAGAAGATGACCCATCATACCAGTCCTGGAGGGCTGGGCACCTATGCCAAAAAAACTCAGAAAAAAAGGCTGGAGAGATGGAAGTTGAGGCACCCCTTATTCTTTTTGAAAGGTCGTTGAAGAAGTGTGGCTTTCGCTATACCACAATGCTTTCGGACGGTGATAGTTGGGCTTTTCTAGCTGTGCAAGAGGCAGATGTGTATGGATACATCAAAGTAAAAAAAGAAGACTGCATAAACCACGTGCAGAAACGTATGGGAACAGCGTTGCGGACTTTGTTGTCCAAACACAAAGGTGCCGAAAACCTTGGAGGAAAAGGCAAACTGACAGGCAGCCTCATAACAAAGTTAAGCTCCTATTATGCCTGGGCTTTAAAATCCCATAATGGGGATGTAGAGGCTATGCAGAAGGCTGTGATGGCCACCTACCACCACATTAACTCTACTGATGAGGCATCAAACCATAGCTTCTGCCCATCGGGACTGGACTCTTGGTGCCAGCAAAATGCGGCAGCAGCCCGAGGCGAATCTGCTCCAAAGCATCGGTACAACATTCCACCCCATGTTGCTAAAGCATTGCTCCCTGTCTATGAGCGACTGTCGGATAGGAAGCTCTTAGAGCGGTGCCATAGGGGTAAAACCCAAAACAGTAATGAAAGCCTACACTCTTTGATATGGGCCTTGGCATCCAAAGAGCGCCACGCATCATTGTTTACTGTTGAGGCTGCCGTGGCTGAGGCAGTAATGCGGTTCAACGCAGGCAGCAAAAGAACTTCTGCAGCAATATTACAGGAACTGGGCCTCAATACGAATGCTATGAGCGCAAAAAGAATGCGAGAGAAGGATGAGCGCCGAGAGCAAAAGTGCGCTCGAAAGCATTCCATTGCGGAAAATATTCAAGGAGTGCTCAAGAAGCGGCACCTGGATACTACTGGCAATCAAAAGGACTACATTCCTGGTGGCTACTAGCCATTTCCTATTGTAAATATATTACTGCACTTGTAAATATTTATTAAACTGTCCCCTGCTTGTTTTTGGGGCTTTTCTCAAAATGCATATGGTTGACTGCTAGCAGTCTTGAGGCCTTGATATCTCAGCAACCAAGTCACATAGAGCTGAAATTTCGGTTGCAATGGAAAGCCTAATGTATGCTGTGTGAAATGTTGGGAGCAGATTTTTTCATTTTACCTTAAAAAAATAATTATTTTCGTTAATTTACCATTACTTGGTACACACATTTTTTATACTGAAATTCAGAAGGTTGTAAAATGAGTAATAATTGACATATCAAAAATCTGCTCTCAACATTTCATAATTCACTATTCTGGCTATCTAACCATGTCTTAAAATTAATTTTAGATGAAATCATTATTTTGCTATTTGGGCCTCAAACAATGGGCATTAATTGTTAATTATCCTGAAAACTAATTGGCCTACACTTAAAATAAATGCATATTTGAAATCAGCATAAAAATTTGAATAAGTCTATGCATTTTTATTAAGATTGGTCAAAAGACAACAAAAATAGCTTTAAGACCAGTGTCCCCCCTTAAAGGGGCCCCGAAACACATTTTCAGTGGATTGTTTTGCCTGTTGGTTGCATAGAATGAGTTATAGTGATGCTATTAGCATCGGTCGTACCGCGTGTACTGTGGTTTTTAATATTTTAATTAGCTCGCAAAAACAAATTCGTGGCGCTGACGGTGTCACCATACAGTGGCGGTTTTTAGCAGCGGATATGACATCACCTTGCGCTAGCGTGATGATTGGACAAAGAGTAAATATACTTCGAATTGGGTTAATAACTAGAGATACGTTTTGTCAAGTTTTTGCGTTTTATATTACATTAACAAAACCAGCTTGTTTGCCCAAGATAAAAGCACTGTAAATCAAGTAAAACAAAAACACGCCACCAGAGGCACTGGCTACTTTTTGCATCGAAGGGCTTTGCGCCTCACTGTAAACATCCTACGACCTAGCACTAACACTTATGGCTACTCTATGTATCTGAGAGCGGCTTTGCGGAATCGATCCGATCGAGCCATTGCACTCTATAAGCGTTCGTTTCGGTCCCACGGAAGGATGCGTTCGTTTCACATTTAGCAAACAGTGCGCATCGTCAGTTTATGGAGAATCACCGGGCGGTGGCGCCAGATGGCGCCACGTTCCCGTCAACAGTAGTGTTCCTGTATATGCTCCCGCAGGGAGCAGAGTTGCGCGAAGGTCTGCCATTTTGTTCCAGGCTGTGCGGGAAAGCAGTTCCTCGAGCGCACAGGCACTGGGATCATGACGGGGCTGGCGTTGTGGAGCAGTTCGCCTTTTTTTTTTTGAAAAGCTTACAAACGGCGCTGGATTGCGGGCATCCTTTTTTCCTTTTACTGTCTCAGTGCTCAGGGATCGATGCTAAGCCCATCATACTTCGTTGAAAAGAACGTCGAAAAATAATATGATTTTCCGAAAATATCATACAGCATGACAGAAAGATCGCGGAATGACAGCGATAGCTCACAGTACGGTCATTAATGGCGCAGAAATGCTTGAAAATGAAAAACTTGCGTGAGTTGTGCGATGAAGAGAAGTGCGGTATTGCATCTCCCTGCAGAACCACATTGAAATACATTATTCTATTGGGTTGCAACGCCGATGTTGCACAAAGCTTGTGAAACCACGCTGCATACGATGTGAACGCGGGCAGTCTAAAGCAATGCATTTTGCACGCAAGTAAATCTAACCAACCAAAGGCAGAGATATCGCAAACTCGCCTGCTTATCTTTCACAAAATATACGTATCATTTGTTGCTCTGACTTCTAGCCCTCCACTGGATTTTTCCTATGCCATGGTCATCTTTTCAAGCCAAACACATCACGTGCCGTACTTCTTTAATAGATTCCAAGGATCTCGTAAAGTGATGTGTATCTCTTTCTGGTGCTGTTATTTGCTCGTTTTTCCCTAAGCACTATTGCGTTTTCTCTTGACCAATTTGAAATATATGTACCTTCACTGCATTCTGAAATATCTTTGTTTTGGACTACTCTATGCTTTTACTCAAGGAAAACTTAATAATCTGAATATCCAATTTTGCTTTCAAGTATATCATATATTTTTGTTCCCCTCTCCTCTAGTGTTAACATCCTTGTCAGTGGAACTTTAAGGGTATTCTTAACAAATAAAATAGTTAAATAGCCTAGGCAAAGCTTGTTCTCATGCAGAGATACTGGCCTCCCACTTCTGTCTAGTAAACTGGGACTAGAACAAAATTTCACATATAGTTTGCTTGTCAGACATTCTTCATTTCACGACACGAAACAAACCATTTCTGTAGAATGCTGGAGGTGGCAGCAGAATAAGCAGACAGGCTGGCAGTGGCTGCACATGAGAAATGCTCTGTCACGTACAGTTTGGTTAGGAACAAAACCTTTGTTCACATTTTCATTTGGAACTTGTAGCGTTGCAGGAAAAATGAAGATAATTTGTTGATGGCAAACATGAGTCGCCGCATGGAGTTTGAGCGTGCCGGCTGAACAATTTATAATTTATGTTGAACTGTAATTTTTATCAGACTAGGCTGCCGTCACTGCACACTATCAAAATATATACAACTGGAGCGCACGGAAAAGGTGGGAACACACCGCAGCCGACTGCACCGGACGCGTCCGATCACGATGGCAGGCGAGAGGGTACTGGGGCTGGAGTGGAATCGGCGTTGCGCCTGGAAAGTCGGCTCCTCCACTTCAAAATGGAACAAACGGCGTCAGCGGAATCACGTGACAGCCGCTCAGCGAATGGCGTCAAGAGCGGCGCGAAGAAAACAGTCGCGCAACTCTGCTCCCTGCGGGAGCATATACAGGAACACTAGTCAACAGCGCGCGCTCCTTGCTCGCTGTGGCCAACCAGCGCGCTAGGAGTGACTATAGAGCGATGGGCAATGGTTGACGGTAAGCAGTAGCGGTACGCGCTATGCTAAATGTGTCTGATATCTTGCGCAGGCTGTCACACCGTTGCAGTATCTCGCGCTCGAGTTGGGATTCATAAGTAAGGGAACGTCACTGATCAGTGTCCCCTTCTGTGCCGTCGACGTGACGATGAAGCATCGCTGGGTCAGCTGGGCGTTCACATGGTTGTTGTAACCATGCAAACGGCGCTGCCAACCTTGGCATGATTGAGTTACAGAGAACAGGCAACCATGGAGTGCAAACTTCTGCCACGTGCTAAGATAGGCTGTTTTGATTGGTCGCTCTCGGTGTCGTCATTGGGAGAGTGAAATGGGAATGGGAAGCTGCGCGAAAATCGAGTTGAGGGCAGCATTTTGTTTGCTTATATTTTGAAATTTCTTCATTGAATAACTCCCGTTCCTATGCATCGATTCCCGTAATTCTTTTTGAGTCAGCATCTGTGTGACATAAAGACTCCATCTGAAGCGTAACCGGCATCCGTTCAAGCGGTGTTTCGCAGCCCCTTTAACTGCTACCCTTGCCTGCAGGTAAAGAACAACTTCCGGGCGGCCATCACCATTCCAGAGAAGTCGTGGTCGCGCTTTAGGGACTCCTTCTCGGACTACGTGGAGAAGATGAAGGAGCTGACGGAGAAGTCTGCCGCCGAGGGTGGCAAGTGAGAGCAGCAGCCCTGCCCGGCCGCCACTCCCCAGGAACAGCCCGCCGCCGCCGCCCACCCTCCGCCACGGCGGCGCGCACCGACGACGACGACGACACCGTCGCGCTCCCCACAATGTCACCACCGCCAACGCCTCCGGGCAGCAGCAGCAGCAGCTGGCGGCAACGTTGCCACAGTCTTTCCTCCGGCGCTGCGCCTCTGCCAACCGACCGGCAGGGGAGGAGGAGGAGGAGAAGGTGTGCGACCGCTGTTGCGGCTCGTCGCTGCGTCTGGGGCGACTGCCGCAGCATAGGGGATGTCCCTGGCCATGGCCATCTCGACGTTTGTTTTTAGTGCACACACTACACACACACACACACACACACACACAACACACACACCCGGTGGTGGACAACGACTGCGGAGGACTTTACGACGAAATGGCGGCGACGACAACTACAACACAAAAAAGAGCTTGGAAGACTTAGGCGTCAAGAACTTTCTTTTGAGAAGACAGAGGGGAGGGGTGATGGAAGGGATGGCTGGCCATGGCGGCGAGAGAGACTGCAGTTTGACAGTGACCGGGTGGTGCGTCGCTGAGGACTGTTCAGTGTGTCTTGGATGGGGAGGCTAGTATGTGTTACCAAAGGCTGGTCAGCGTCGCCAAGCGCCTGCTGGTGTCGACGACGGCTGCCGTTTGGCATTTCTGGCGAGGCCATTCGACATTGTCGAAGGCCAGGCAGTGTCTGTCTTGAGGCCATGCAACACCATCGGCGGCCGCTCGGCGTTGTCTCGGCCGACGGTCAGTGTCACCAAAGGCCACATGGTGCCGTCAGAGAAGAGGCTGGCGACCTCCAACGCCCGCTGGTCTGCGATGCCAGTCGGCGGTGCCAGCGACCGGCGCAGGAGAGCTCCGTCTTAGCTTCTCGTTATTTTTTCCCCCCATCTTTTTCTACTCTCGTCATCTTCCAAGACTGTCATCATCAATTGTTTTGTTTTTATTTTGCTTGTTTCTCATTGTTGCCCCCTTGCCAATGCTCCCCACGTTTACTGTTCCCTCGGTGCCTCAAAGAGTGATTGCAAATGCTCACACAAGGATGTGCGCATGCATAGCTGCAATTCCGGTGATGTCTTTGTGTTGCACAGGTGCCCTTGCCATGGGTCTTCAGGAGAGATAGTTGCAGCCAGATAAAGAGTGAGTGATTAGAGTGGAAGGGATGCTGGCTGAAGGGAGCATTGGCAAATCGGGGCTTTTGTCAGGTCTCGAGTGAGAGAGAGAGAATGGGTGCAGAGGTGTGGTCTAGAGTGTGGATCCGTTGACGACTCGTCACTGCTCTGGCGTAAGGCAGCTTTGGACTTAAGCCATAGCGTTTGATATACAGGTGAAACGTTATTGTGAAAAATCTGGCTGCACAGTGTAATACAGCTTTGTTTATCCTGGGGATTGTTGAGAGCACATAAATCTTTAGTGACAGTTTTAGGACCTTCGTGTCTTTTAACATTGACTTTTATCAGGTTTTATTTGTCATGCCAGAAATATTTGCCAGTACTCCATTTACACATAATTATTTTCTTTCTTGTAAACTTGCAAAGACAACTTTGTGTGAAAGAAGTGACATCCACGATTTTAATGGCACTGTTGAAGCATTGCTCGGACTTATAGCAGCGCATGTAGATTCACAACTCACTGCCATTTTGTTGAAGCAGTCACATGATGTAAGTTGGGCCGCTCGAATGAAAAATTGATTTTGTTGGTGCCTTGCATCAGGAGGAAAGGTCATCATATACAGAAGCCGTATAGTGACGAACCTACATGTTAAAGAACCCCAGGCGATTGAAATTTCTGGAGCCCTTCACTACGGCGTCCCTCGTTGCTTTGGCACGTTGAACCCCCATAAACCAAACCAAACCTTAAATCAATTAAAAACAAGAAAGAGGCCACTAGTGACTTCGAACCAGCAGAAGCTAAGGCAGAGTCCATGGATTTTTCATGATTCTATTCAGGCTAAATGGCTGTGGCACGAGCATCACGGTGTAAAACTCTATGGCCAGCACGATGGCACCTTGCCTTTTCTGTGCCGTCCTCAGGGATCGTTGAGCAAGTGTGCCCTGTTGATGCTGGTCATTGCGATACAGGGGCCTGTGTTCATAATCGGAGTGACATTAGTCTTGGACAATGAGTTGCACAGGTGATGTTGCATCAAGCTGCCCGACACCAGAGAAGTGGCGAGTTGTTGTCGAGACACATGCCAGTCAGTTGCCCGGTGATTGCAAAGAGTGAGATTTGTGCAAGAGTTAGGAATGTATAGGAATGTTTTTTCAAAGGAAGGCGCAGCAGCCCGGCGCCGCAGTCCCTTTTCACACACACATACATGCTTGAGTGGCCTTTTGGGCATTGCTACCCGTAGAGTGCCTGAGGCAGGGTGTGGCATTGTTGCTTTGTCATTGTTTCTGTCCTAGACTGAAACTTGTTGGTGCGGTGTGTGCGTGTGTGTGTGTGCAGGGCTTGCGGGGTTTGGCTGCTGTGGTGGTTGTTGTTTGCAGCGGCAGCTTCGCGTCAGCGGCTGACCGGTTTTGTTGGAGTTTGTTCAGAGTTGATTGCATTGTTGGAGGAGAAGGTGAGCGAGGAGAGAGTCAAAGGATTGTTGTTGATTGTCTACAGGGATGAGGTTTGTTCTTTGGACATCAACAGTGTTGTTGGAAATGGGCCCGGTGCAAGGCGGTGTTTCGGACGACAGAACAGTTTTGGTGGGAGTCTCTTGGACGAGAGCTGAGTAGAGTGCTGGGAGGTGTACCGCATTAAGCGCTATGCTCAACTGTGCATCGCTTGTCGCAGAGCTGCGATGGCAGTGCTGTTTGTCAAAATCTACTCTTTTTTTTTCTTCTATGCCCCCCTTTTCTTTGCGTGCACTCCAGTAGCGGCTAGTGTGTGGTCAGTGAGTTCTGCATAAGGAGGGCAGTTATGGATCGTCGTGGGGCATTGTCTCGGACTCTTTGTGAGGCAGTATCTATGACCAACGGTAGCGTAACGAAGGAATTAACACTACCCCGATATCTTCCAGTATAGTTTCATGCCATTGATGAGATGTTCTGCCCTTGGTGTCCAGCGGCCTCGTCACTGATGCGGCGTCACATCTACTGCTGGAGAGTTTAGCGGAAAGGCAAGAGTGTGGAGCTTGCGGTTGCAGTTCTTCACTTTATGAATCCTTTCTTTTATTCTTTTCCTCGCAAAGGTGCTACTGGCAACCAGAGACTGTCCCGCTTGCTCTTGAGGCGTGTTCTGGCTAAGCATGGATTACTTTGGCATTTGGGTATATACACGAATGTATATACATAGCTATTTTCGGGTTCCTCTTGTGGTGTTTGATCATGCGCATGCTTTTTCCAGTGCCTGCATGTTTTTGTGGGCACAGTCCCGAATGAGGCGCTTTATTTTGTTTGTGTTTGGCAAGAGCACTTTCCTGTTTGTCACAAGCAGTTTGATATGCTTTGTAGGCCAGTTGTCTCACGGCTTTGGGAGCTTTTAGCCCTGAACTTTGGTTAACGTTGGTACTTTTTGGCACGAGCTTCTGAAAGCTGTACTCTCCATTTTATGCTCGTAGATTTTGTCGCGGAAGTAGAAATGAGAGATTGTCCACCAAGATGGCGCTGATGATTGATGCTTTGCTCAGATGGGTAGAAAAGGAAGACGAAACAGTGACATATGCGTGTTGTGCTGTTCAGGCACTTTGCAAATACAAATGCTTTCTCAAGGAAACGGGAAATGAAATGAGCACCCTTCTTGGAGTTTGTGAAGAGTTTTTACCTTCTTGAGAGGGGCGTGCGCCGAAGGTGGAGTGAGCAGTGAGAAAGGTGGCAGAATTTTTTAGAAATGTTTAATGTACAGAAAGTGTGCTTTAGGAGTTGAAAGAAATTTTGCAACTGCGCTTTCACGGGAGCATTATTCGTATCAAGAGGCTGCAGTTGGAGAGCTTTGGCAAGAGCCAGCTATCGTCACAACTGGCTTCAGCACACTGCAAGATTAACATGCATCTCACTGGCTGTCTTGTATTGGAAAGTCGGATGGATGTCCAGGGGATGTCCCGAGGTACAAAACAGGACGTCTGCTAGAGATCCAAACATGCGAGATGTTCGCTGGAGGTCCAAGGTGGTCAGTAGTTGTCAACTGGACGTTAAGTCCAGTTGACAAAATGCTGTGTGAGAGTAGTTGCAGTGTTATGCAGAGCACCACTTGTTGACAAATGTGTCATCACTTTCTAGGTGTCTCTTTCGAAATTCGCTTCATTCTTTCAATGAGTTTGGCACTGCGGATGAATATCGGCGCAAAAAGTTTCGAATCAGGTTATTGCAATTTGTTGATTGGTGAGCTCGATTTTTTCCATCTAGTGCACTTCTAATAGTTGAGCATCTTGACTGCAGCTTCATTGTCTCTTTTATTTTGCCATGCCCTGGTATTTTCCTTCTTTTATTTTTTAGCTGTGTGCTCGAAATGTGTGCTGTGGGGAAATGGTGCCTTTTTAGGCAGGCTGTTAGAATTGCAGGGGCAATAGAGGTTGGTTGGTGCAAAGAGTGAGGGTGCATTCAGGAAGCGAAGTGTGAGATGGGGGACTACGTTCACAGATATCAGCGGCCCTGGAGATGATTCTTTGGCGGCAAGCGCAACTTGTGCTGTCTGTTGCCACATTTATCGCTTCTGTGGGCCCGGCACTAGAGTCACTGATGGATGCAATGGGGCCTGTCTGCCCTGGAAAAGATGCAACTGCACTGAAGAAACCGTTCTTTGGTGTTCCTTGTGTAAAAGCACTGCCATCGAGTCTTGCGGAAAGGGGACGATGAGCAAAGTAGGAGGAAGGAGAGGAGATGGTTTGGTGTTTGATAAGGGGTGAGGCTTGTATTGCTCGCACCCCATCTGACTTTGCCTGGCTGTAGGCGATGCGTGTAATGACGTGTGCTGTTTTCAGTTTTCCCTTTTTTTATTGGATTCTCTTTTTTCCTTTGACTCTTTCCATCAGAGGTATAGTATGGCAGACCCAAAGCCGATGTGGGAATACAGCTTTGTTCAGTTTATTGATGTTGGCAGTTTCGATGCTGGGTGATGACACAATACCGGCGTTTGGTGGGAATGCAGTGGGTTTTCAGTGAGAAACGAAGTGGGAGGCACCGATTGCAGCATTTCAGCTGCCTTTTGATTAAATCTATCTATCCGGTCTAATTGAGTCGGAAAAGCTAAGAACTATGTAGCTCATTCCAGCATTAGGGTTTTGTATTTTGTGCGCTTATTTAGGAATGTTGATGTGCATTGCTTGCTAAGCTCCATTTGAAGATAAGAAAAGAAATGTACTGTATATACTTGTGTATAAGCTGCGCTTTTTTTCATCAAATTTTCTCAGGTGCGGGTTATACACGAATCAGGCCTATAGCTACATATTAACACACTGTGGCGCCCGTGTGACTACTGTGCCAGATAATTAAAAAGCTGGCGACAGATGCAAACATTTTATTTCACAATTCATCGTCGCTTTCGCACTAATCGCCATCGGACGAGCTCAGCTTATTGGCACTCTCACCGCTGTTGGACGAGCTCGTCTCATTGGCGTGCTCCCAAAGCTGGTCGTCCTCTGTGCCGTCCATGACGTTTGACAGGCCCGTGACTAAAACTCTTTGAGATGGTGTCTGCTGACAACGAACGCCACGCATGCAGAATCCAAGTGCATATTTGTCAGAGGGACACTCGCTTCAGCCGCTTTGTCGAAGTTGTTCCGTGGCTGCCCGAGTCCATCCACTCGGTGTAGAACCGCCAAAATTCCGTCTTGAATGACCGCGTTCAAAAGCACGCAGCCTGCCACACGACGACGCATGCAACACAACAGATTCTGGAAGTAATCCACACACTTACGAATGAAGCACCGGATAACAAAGGCCAAATGGCGCTGGGCAAGGCACCGTAAAACGGAAACAGAAAGTCACGAAAACATCATGTCGTGCAGTGATAATGGATTTGGTGTGGGGAAAACTAACTGGCGTCATCTTGTAGCACTTTGTAGGACTAGGCGTGCTTTTGGCCTATTGGATTTTTTTTCTCAAAATTTTGCGGCTGAAAGTCAGGGGTGCGAGTTCTACACGAGGGCGGCTTATACACTAGTATATATGGTAGTCCTACAGAAGAAGTGAAAAACAAAAATGCGCCTCCAACACTTGGCTTTGACATTCCCAAGTCCTTTCTGCTCCCATGTTTTTGTGCCACTTGGGTAAGGCCACATAGCCACAAAGTGATAACGCATCTTGCTAGCAGGCTGTTCTTACCTGCCATGCGTTTCTTGTTCCTCAGTCATGATTTCTAACCACAGTGCTTTGCTGCACTTAACAGTCTTTTCATGCACTGTTTTTTGTTATATCTCTTCTCTCATTTTGATTGTGCAAACCTCCTTGCCCACTTTTACAAGATGCCGTCTATGTACATGCTGGTGTTGTTGCATAGGACGGGCAGATAGCCCAAGTGTGGCCAAATAGAGCAAGCTCAGTGGTTGCTGTTTGATACGGCTGGTGTATTTGGTCTCTGCCTCGCCAGATTTCTGCAGTTCTTCAGTAGCCTGGTCCAGTTGGAACAAACAACGGTTGCGAGTGTTGAACAACCCCTTTGCATTGTGTGCTCGTTTCTCGAGCTGTCCCATGTGTTTGCTGCTAATTGAGGAGGCCCGCATGTGTGACTTTGCTATTGATTTTCCGCACGAGTCATGCCAGACATGTGAGTTAATGAGGTGCACCTGCCACAAGCAGCAGCAGCAGTATTTTTTGCAAAACTTCGGATGTGTGAAGCTGGATTGTGAATTTGGCACAGTGCGGGGAGAAAAAAGTTTGTCTTCCGCCTGTCTAGGGTTTCGACTGCAGCGAGGCTGCAGAAACTGTGTAGCTGTCCGTAGCAGCCAGAAAATTGCTGCAAAACTATCCCACCACAGCAGTAGCAACATTTTAGAGTTTTAGATATTTCTTGGAAGTTTTCTTTCGAGGTCACTTTCTATTGTGCGTTGAATTGGTGCTGAGCCTGCCATTGAAAATGTGTTAAAAAAAATAGCTCATTAAGCTGCACCTTTGTGAAAGCCCTCCTCGTGCAAACATTGGCAAAAGAAGCAATTTTTTTTTATGTTTGCACCAGCAGGACTCCTTCTAAGAGCACAAAAAACAAGCCCAACTTATGTGCACCTCATTCAAGGACTAAAATTGGTTCAGGAAGAGGCGAGACCAAAATCAAAATTTTAAAATTTTAGTTTTGCATGCAACTCTGAGGTTGGGTGCAGAGTTTACAGTATTTCACAGTTTGCGCTGCTAACATGCTGCGCTTGTGCTGTTGAGCTCAGTGAATGAACCTGCATGCTCTAAATTTTTGAAAGACGTTTTCAGTTCTCTCTTGGGAGTTCCTATGAGGAGGATGTAGCATAGCTTGGTCTGCAATGTCTGAGAAACTGCATGGTTTTTGTTTATTTGTTTCTGGAGCATGTGCGCACTTGGAGGTGTGCGTCTCAAAAGTGATGAAACATTTCGAAACGTTGAATTGTAACCTTGACATGGTCAGTGACCCTCAACTTGTCGGTATCATGCTTGACCATACAAACTTTCGTCGAACCTTATACTATGCTAAATGTGATGGGCCGCCTGCTAACCGTGGTGGTTTGAGCGTTACAGCAGTCAAGTTTTTGTTATTGCTGCGGTAAAGAAAAAAAAATAATGTAGACTTCACAACATGTATGAAATGCTATATTGGCATTCTTGGTACAATCGGTTAGTGCACTGAAATTCAAAAATGTCCAAGCTGTGAACTCGCTGTAAGGAAAAAAAAAATCTTAAGTGCTGTTTACAAACTTTATAATGGAAAGCATATGTCGTTTGCTGTGGCACCACTGTTTTTGGAAAAAATGAAGGAATGTACAGATAAGCATGAATGTAGCATACCTGCATTGCAATGTTTTTCTTCTTGAGGCACATCTGTCTGTAATGCTTCCGAATTGTTTAGGCAATGTTGTTGGAAAAACTTTCAGAATATTTTGCAGTTGTCATTTCTAGCATTCTTCTTTTCTAGAAAGAGCAACTTTTTTGAAATTCGAAGTTTTGCCCTTGCAGTGAGACCTAACGTGTGCATGTTGGCTTCAATTACTGAATGAGCTTGTCGTGGTCATCATGCTTATTGGCTGGATTTTTGCAGAGTAGCATGCCTGCACAGCATCTGCTCTGCGAGACAAAGAGTGCTGTTCTATTTAATTCAGGCTTGCTTGGAGAAGTTTTTAAACTAAAATATTTTTAAAAAAAAGCTGGCGAAAGCTGGCAGCATGAAGTAGTGCATTTAGGTGCGGGGTCCTGGTTAGTGAGGGGTATGCAAGTTGAATGCCTGTACTCTGTGCGGTGTGCATGTATCGCTTTTTTTTTTCATACTAAGAATGCAAGTGATCCGCAGTCAAAGTATGCATGCTGATATCCTTGTGGTGCATTTTGAAACCTGCTTGTGAGAAAGAAAATGCGAGTCAATGCCTGAGCTCCTCATTGAAGCCTTTACTGTGTTATGGAAAGAGAACGGTGTAAAAAGGGTTTTCAAAAGGACAGATAGTTACAAAGAGAAGTATTATACACAGCCCTGCTTCAGCTATATCAGCGAGATTAACAGCTGCAGAACAGTACAGTCTGTGGCGAGAAGTCTTTATCATGATCAGAGCATCTGTTCCCGAGCGTTCCATGGTGCAAGGAGTCTGTAAGTTATGAACATTTAGGCTTTTGGGTCATTCAGGGTGTTTTATCAGCAGAAACAAACTTTTGAATTCGAATGTTTATTAGGCCTGTTATCACACTAACAAATACAAATGAAATATGCTACACTTAAATCCTGGCTGTTCATGCGAAAGGTAGATGCGTGTCATTGAACAGCACATTCTCGGCAGGACGTTCTGTCATCGAGTTGTTTGTGGGCGTTACTCTCTTTGCCTGTTAATCTCACTGGTATGCTATCTGCACTGTGTACCTATCTAGTGTTGGGCACTTATCTCTGCATATGTAAGCATTCTGTAGAGCACGCACATACTATCGATGTTCTCATATCTTGACTGCCCCAAACTGACAAAGCTGTACTGTGATATTAGGAGACTCCATCTTGTGGAGAGCAGTGGAGTTCCTCGAACTTTTTCTCTCCCTCCTCTCGAATCCGTCTCTCTGTTGTCACCATACCGCCGTCCAATGCCCTCGCCGCGCGGCAAGTTGTGAGCGCCACTTGGCATGCACAAGTAAACAAGCATGTGTGTGCCGTGCAATCGAGCCTCACTGTAACGAGCCCGATTTTAATGAAGTTTGCAACACAACAAGATATTATTATATTATTTCCCGATCGTAGCTCCATCGAAAACCATGTATTTGTTTCTCACACCTTAACAAGTAATTTTCCGCTGCAGCGAAGGTTTCATGTAGCATGCACATTTCAGGAGCGTTTTTGATAAACATCAACTGAGACAGACTTGTCTTTAGTGTTATTCTGTGTACAGTCATCGAGCATCAACAAACCAGTCACTGACGGATGGAGATTTGAGTGGAAAGGTTGCATTGCTGTACCATCTGCGGTGCCGCTATAGAGAGTGCAAAGAGCGCAGTAATCATGGATGCTTCCATTGTGGATCTTGCATTTTTGTGAGAAAAAGCGGATAAGTGCTAAGCGAAAAGTTTGTGCCACCGTTTACTGCTGCTTGGGGCATATTAGTGATGATTGTGCCAAAGTTGTGTTGATCGTAGCCTCATCAAGCACCGGAGTATTGCAACAAAAATGTTAGACCAACTTTAACGAACCACGATGGCACTGAGCATGATGCAGTCTAACAGCGGCTGTGACTGCACCACAGCTTTGCTCATGGCAACACACACCCATGTGCTATCACTCATTGCACTTGTAAAAGTGTGCCCATGATTTCGGAAATGTTGCCTCAGGTTCTTGCGAAATTTCCTTCATCAATGTCTATTGACAAGAAATGACTATCCCGCAGGAGCTTCAAGAATCTGCAGTGTTAATTTGGAGCACTTGATTGTAGAAACCTCGACTTAACAAAAGCATGAACAAAATCGAGCTAAGTTTTCAGCTGCAAACATGACTTTGAGGCTCGACTGCAGTATGGCATGTGCCGTTGGCCCTAGTTGAAACATGAACAATTGAAAATAAAATAAAGGAGCCTATTGGGTGGGATTCTTTGCAAGTGCGATGCGACACTGCTGCAAAGCCAGTTAACCTTCTGTAGTCCGACGCCATAGCATCCAAGTCGGGCGAACTTTGTGTGCCGACATGAAAGCACGGGGACTTGCGTTCTCATTTAAAGTGACCTGTTCATGTTTCAAGTTTGCGCCGACGGTACCTTTTACTCGGCTAGGATGGTGTTCCAGAATTACGTCCTTTACTTTGGGCCATATTCTCGCCTACTGTATGCACAGTTTATCTTGATAATTAACGTCGCAGCGTGACGAGGGTGTTGTGTAACTAAGCCTTTTTTCGATGAGCAGCAGAACCTTTGTTAGGTAGAGCGATTGCATTGGCTAATGCATAACACAAGCATCTGGGCTGTGCCATTGACGTACTGCTTCATTTTAGGGTTGAGAAAAGAATATGAAATACATACCCTTGCTGTTCTCATGCTGGCATTGGGTAGTAAATAAAACGATCATAGTGGGGGCTGTTGTTGGCTGTTTATTTGCAGATTTTTCAGTTGGTCCAAGTTTTTACAGCCTATGCAGAAGAAAAAAACAGGCATGTCTTTTATGAAGGACTGGCCAGCTTATTTGTGATCTGAACTTGCAGTGGTACGTTACGAAACATTTACGGAAACACTTGCTTTCAACTGTTGTAAAATGCAGGCTCTAGTTCACATTGGAGTGTTATAAAATATCTTTCATGTAGCATTTTGGCTTCCAGTCTAGTAGGAGGTTGCAGGTAAAGATTACCATGACATTAATTCGGGACTGTTTATTATTGGATGTGTACTTATAAAGGCAGGGAACAGCTGTCCTCAAGAAAGCAGTAGCACTGCATTCAGATATTTTGTGATAGATATTGGCTCCCGCTTTCACAGGATGTCGGAGAAAACTGCTTTAATTTGTTTGATAATACTTATTGCAGTCTTGAGGTGGCTTTGCAATACAAGGGATCTGCTGCGGTGACCAATTTGCATGTTTCATCGGCAGTTTTTTCAGTGGGCTTTCAAATGGTTTCAATTTCTACCACTTCTATAAATGTTGTGCGTAGTCAGCATTGCCATTGCGCATTTCAAAGCACTCCCTTATGATGCCACAGTGCGATATATTTCTACTGGTATACATAGCCCATGTGCATGTGTGTGTGTGTGTGTGTGTGCATGCCTGTGAATGTACAGTACTCACGGATTGAAATAGGACATTCGGAGCGCGTGGCCGTCGCTTCATGGAGCGCCGCCCGTAGACGCTCATGGAACCAAGGTGGTGCATTGTGGTATGGCGTGAGAGGGAGAACATCTACAAAGCAGAATTGTTCCTTCCAGTAGCCAATCAGCCGGCCTGTGGTTTACCACATGCCTGCGTGGCACTGCAAGGCTAGCGCTCCGAATGTCCTATTTCAATCCGTGAGTACTGTACATGTGTATATGTGTGTGCATGCATGTATGGCAGAGGTTGGGAACATCACTGTACTCTTCTGTGTTGTGATTGTGTGTTTTGTGGCTTTTAGAAACAAATCCATTGGACCGACTTGCAATTTCATGTTCCTGCTGTATCGCTCTCTGTAGCTGACAAGGGCCTGCCGTATAACCACTTTTCAGGATTCCCAGGTCACTTGTTACCGATCTTGCTCTGAAGCTAATTTGCTTCGCGCTTCAGGTCTGCATTCTTGTTCCGTCTGTTGTCTTCACTTTGTCCATAATGAAACTTGTGTAAGGCTCAGCTGTAGTCTGTGTATGAATTCAAGTGACCGAATGCATGAGCATGTTTAGCACTGTCTGTGCCTCTGTGTGCGCTTTTTTTGGCACTCTGCTGTACGGTGCGATAGTGAGTGTTCTGTTTTTCTGGGCGGCCCAGAGCGCTTGTTTTTTCCTTCAGAGTGCTTTTGAGACAGTGGTGCCACAGCAGAAAAATGCATACTGTAGCTGCGACTTTGATTGTGCACAGGTTTCTTGACTGAACTCCTCGTTTACAGCTTGCTCTAACCTCTCAAATTTCAGTGCTATGTAGCGCTGGTGCTGTCAGCCCTTCTTGAATGCATTCGCTCAGTCTCAGATGCTGTAAAATTGTGAAGGAAGGGAGGATGCACTACGGCATTGACTGGCTGATGCGGTAGGGCTTACGCCATCCGGCATATTGCTGCCTACTTGCTTAGCATTTGCTTAGTGCTCTATCGCTTGTTGTAGACAAAAGTTGATTGGCCTAGGACTGCGGGCTTGGTGTTGGCTAGCAAGGAGGCTCAGAGGATCAGCTATAAATACTTGGAACACCGATGACATGCTGCAATGCTCAAAACGGCTTGTTGGCATCAGTGCTTGACATGCTATCGTGTCCAGTTGTATATGGGTTGTGGTGTTGGGACAGTTTTTTTTCCCCCATTACCTTTGATTTCTGTGGACAGGGAACCCTGTGCAATCTTTCTTTCACTGTTCTGGTAAACACGATTGTTGAGTAGTGAGAGACACCCCTCCATAGGCAGGTTTGCTGTTTGGAACTCGTCTGAGCAAACCCTACCTTGTAAGGTTCTTGTCGCAGCATGCGTTCCTCACAGTGTGAGACAAACTCAGCTTGGCGACCCGGTGTGGCCAGCAGCTGTCTTCCTAGCGGCTGACGAGCGTAAAGCAAAAATTCCAGGAAAGAAAAATGTGAAGATGTCGTTGCGAGGGGGCGTGTCCATTTCGACAAGAGTCCACAGAAGCGGAGATGTTGGCGTGGCTGCACTGTAAATGTACGAGTGTTCATTCAGTTTGATGGGAAAGGTTCTGTACATAAAAAACCCTAGATGAGGATAGAGGAGAGGTAGGAGCAGCACCATTGGTCAGTTGCGGCTTGCCCTGCACACCAATGGGAAACACGAAAACAAAGCGTTGATGACGGAGCTAAACGGTGTGCTTTCTTCTTGAATGTTGTTTTTACTGCCTCAGCTGTGAATTGCCAAGGCCTGTGTTGTTTGTACTAGTAAAGAGTACTTGTGCGTTTTTCTCTAGGATGAGCGTCGCAGCCCCCCCTGTGTATTAACTGGTGGGGGTGACAAGAGCAATCAGTTTCGTGAGTTGTCTCGTTGTTGGCGCGTTTATTTCTGCATACAAGGGTCGTCTGCAAACTTGTACGTGCGTTACTTAGCCAGTGTGCTGTGAATTGGTTGACCGGGGGAAGAGAAACTTCCATGCCTCATCTGTAATGTCGCCCATGATGTTTTGTTTCCAGATGGAAGACAAAGTATTGAATTTTTTTTTGTTCTGCAGCTCTCTTTTTGTCTGGGTGTTTGGTACACTAGGATGTGATTTGCATCCAGCACTGCTGTGCTTGTGGGCAATCTATCAGAGTTGTCACTTGTAATTTTATAGAGCCAGCAAATATGTCCGTTTCAACTTGCAGACGACTGAAATGCCGAGTCGGCAGTTTGTCCGAAACTTGGCATAGCTCCCTCGCAGGTTGAGGCAACCGTCCGAAGCGAGCAGATGACCATTTTGCAGTTTCATACTGTTGGTTTTAAGGTCGCCCTAAATGGTTGTCTGCTGCGGGCAGACTCGTTGCCCCAGGCCTGTGCCATTGTCGCACCTGTGTCGCCTGCTTTTTACAAAACAAGGAATGATACACTCTGTGTCAACCTAATGTCTTCAGAAACAAGATGACAAAGAGCCAGCATTAAGATGTGCATGACAACACCACCTCTGACCGGCTCTGTTCGGTCGTTTAGAAGAAAAACGAACGACACTGTTGGATTTCCATAAATAAAGACAAACTTCATTACAAAGCCTCCTCTGCTTCCTTTCATAGCTTGGCGGGCTGTTTTTCACCACAGTGCGTGCTGCTTTCACTAAAACGGTACTCTACTGGGCGTACCCTTTCTAGAGCTGCAGGTGATGACAGCTTTCAGATTAGGCAGGTTGACTGGCTATACCCTTGTCAATCACAAGAACGAAATATTTAACGGGGCTCGCAATAGTGTTGTGGTACGCCTGAGATTTTGAAGGATGCCGCTTCACAAATATCCTCCAGCAAGAATTTTTTTTAATGCGTTTAGTGGAAGCTGATTTATCTGTAGTTCAAATTTGAATTTCTGCTCTTCCGCCGGCCCCACCCACTCGGACCCTCCGCCAGCTGCCGACACGTGTGGGTGTCTCTTGAGGGGCGGAGCTTCCGGCCGCGACCTCGGTTGGAATGTTGGCACGGCGAAACAATGATAGCCCTCTGCTGGTGATGTAACGAGCGCTGCATGACATGGTGTGCGCGGCCTAGGGGCAACGGGTGGTTGCCCCTAGGCGTATAAGCGCGAATTTTTCAAAACATTGTAAATGATGGGCTCACTTTTGAGGTCTTGTACGCGGCATGGAGGCTCAGTGGCCTATGCTGTACATAATGCAAGCGTATTATAGGAAACCTCAAACACCCTTTTCAGAGACACTTTAACAGCCCCCAAGTCCTTGCACACTTACCTTGGAGTGACGTTTGAGCGAAATGTAAAGAAAAAATAAAAGAATTAACCTGTTAGTGCTATTGCCAGATAGGACAGCATAGTTTCCATGGCACAGTCAGCCTTGTTGTATTACATGGTGAGAACCAAAGGAACAGAAAATGTTGCCAAGCACATTGCTTGAATAGTTTCAAAATGTCCGCTCATAATGTTGCCTAAATGTCACTATTTTTGATAGCAAGGTGATGGTACACGTGTAATGTGACGTCCTGAAAGACTGACAAGAAGTGTACAGAATAATGTTTCCGCTTAATTTGTATCAGCTATTGGGCAAAACGCACATCCTATGTGAAAAACTAATTACCCTCTGCATGCTCTGTTAAAGAAGAGTGCCTCAACCACGTCCAAAAGAGGATGGGCACGGCACTGCGGAACCTTGTGCAAAAAAAGTAAAAAGTCACTGGGAGGGAAGGGCAGGCTGACAAAGGCTCTCATTGATAAACTGACAGACTATTATGGCTGGGCCCTGAGAAACGACTCCAACGATGTGGCTGCAATGCAGCGTACATTGATGGCATCGTACTACCATGACACAACTGAAGAGGAGCCTCGCCATGACTTCTGCCCAGAGGGTGCCAACTCGTGGTGCCGTCATAACGTTGCCTATGCAAGTGATCCACCACAGCCAAAGCACAAGTACAGCCTTCCAGGCTACGTCGCTGAGGCTATGCTACCTGTTTACCGGTGCCTCTCAGGCTTCTTTTCTGCAATGCTGCCTGGTTGCAAAGACGCAAAATGCGTCCGAGTCTTACCACTCTGTCCTATGGTCCCTGATGCCAAAGGAGCAGCACCCTTCTTTGATTGCTGTGCAGACAGCACTGCATGAAGCAGTGCTGAGATATAATGCTGGTTGTCAAAGGGCCACCAAAGAAATCTCTGTGTCAGTGGGGCTCACACCTGGCCACCTAGCCATCCAGCCAGCTGCAGAAAAATATGCCCTGCGCATGGACAAGGCCGAGATAAGGAATCGGGTGAAGAATGAGAGGCGGCAAGGAAAAAAGGGCGCAAGGACACCACCAGCTATTCTGCAGGGTCATTTTAGACCTAGGAACAGGCTTGAAACTTTGTCGAGGGGCATGTTTATAAACGACTTTTTCCTGGTGTGGCTGCTCATTCTGACTGCATTTCGGGAACCAGTTATTGATTTGCATGGATTTTTTTTATTTCGTACCTCAATAAATTTCTGAGGGCAAGACAAGCCCACTTTTTCAAGTTATTGTATCTGAAACTTGTCATAAGCAATTAAAATTTACCTAATCAAGGTCTAATTAGTGACACTAAATTCAGTGCTGTGCTAAAGTTTTCAAGCAAACAAATTCAGCAAAAGGATCTTGTCTTGCCCTACAGTACACATCTTGCAAAATCAACAATGAATTTCACAGTGAAAGCGCTGTTTTCAATCTCTCCAGGCCTGGAATAAGGGACCTATGTGAACCATTTTGATATACTTCGCTAACATTAGAACCTCTATGCACCGCTTCATGAAACTTGGCATGTCTGCAAATGTTGGTGTGTGGAGCCTACCCTAAAAATGTCATTCAGATATCTCAAGAAACAAGAAAGCTGGTGTTGTCGCAACCTTTGAGGGCTGTTTTCTGAGAATGTATTTTTTGAATGGCGTGGCTGCTCATTCTGGCTGCTGCTCGGGAACTGCTTATCAGATTTCCATGGGTTTTTTATTCTGTACCTGAATAAATTTATGAGGGCAAGACAAGCCCTCTTTTTCAAGTTATTGTGTCTGAAATTTTTCATAAACTAAATTTTGCCTAATGAAGGTCTAATTGGCAACACTAAATTCAGTGCTGTGCTAAACTTTTCCAGCAAGGAAATTTAGAAAAAGGGCTCTGTCTTGCCCTGGGGCACCTATCCAGAAATGATCACAATGAATTTCACAGTGCCAACACTATTTTCAAATTCTCCAGGTCTGGAATAAGCGACCTATGTGAACAACATGGATATAATCCTTTAACTTGAGATCCAGTGCTCACAGCTCCATGCAACTTGGTAGTTCTTCAAATGGTCATGCTGTGAGCCTACCCTGAAAATTTCATTCAGATATATCAAGAAACTAAATGGTGTTCAAGTGTAGCCACCCCGCTTAAAGAAGAGTGGCTCAACCACGTCCAATAGAGGATGGGCACGGCACTGCGGAACCTTGTGGAAAAAGTGAAAAGTCACTGGGATGGAAGGGCAGGCTGACAAAGGCTCTCATTGATAAACTTAGACTATTATGGCTTGGCCCTGAGTAACAACTCCAACGATGTGGCTGCAATGCAGCGTGCAGTGATGGCATCGTACTACCATGTCACATCAACTGAAGTGGAGCCTCGCCATGACTTCTGCCCAGAGGGTGCCAACTCGTGGTGCCGTCATAAGGCTGCCGAGGCAAGTGATTCACCACAGCCAAAACACTAGTACAGCCTTCCAGGCTACATCGCTGAGGCTATGCTGCCTGTTTACCAGCGCCTCTCGCAGGCTTCTCTTCTGCAACGCTGCCTGGGTCCAAAGACGCAAAATGCGTCCGAGTCTTTCCACTCTGTCCTATGGTCCCTGAAGCCAAAGGAGCAGCACGCGTCTTTGATTGCTGTGCAGACAGCACTGTATGAAGCAGTGCTGAGATATAATGCTGGTTGTCATAGGGCCACCAAAGAAATCTCTGTGTCAGTGGGGCTCACACCTGGCCACCTAGCCATCCAGCGAGCTGCAGAAAAAGATGCCCTGCGCATGGACAAGGCCGAGAAAAGGAATAGGGTGAAGAATGAGAGGCGGCAAAGGAAACAAGGGCGCAAGGACACTGCCAACTATTCTGCAGGGTCATTTTAGACCTAGGAATAGCTTTGAAACTTTCTCGAGGGCCATGCTTAGAAGCGACTTTTTTCCTGGTGTGGCTGCTCATTCTGACTGCATTTCGGGAACCACTTATCGGATTTGCATGGTTTTTTTTTATTTCGTACCTGAATAGATTTCTGAGGGCAAGGCAAGCCCACTTTTTCAAGTTATTGTATCTGAAATTTGTCAGAAGGAATAAAATTTACCTAATGAAAGTCTAATTAGTGACACTCAATTCAGGGCTGTGCTAAAATTTTTCAGCAAGAAAATTCAGCAAAGGGGCCTTGTCTTGCCCTGCAGTACCTATCTAGCAATAACCATAATGAATTTCACAGTGACAGCGCTGTTTTCAAATTCTTCAGGCGTGGAATAAGGGACCTGTGTGAACCATTTTGATATACTCCCTTAACTTTTGAACTAATGTGCCCAGCTTCATGAACCTTGGTATTTCTTGAAATGTTCGTGTTCTAAGTCAACTCTAAAAATTTCATGCAGATATCTCAAGAAACAAGAAAGCTGGTGTTCTCACAACCTTTGGGGGCTGTTTTTTCAGAATGTATCTTTTGCCTGGTGTGGCTGCTCATTCTGGCTGCTGCTAGGGAACTGCTTATCGGATTTCCATGAATTTTTTTTTATTCCGTACCTGAATAAATTTTTGAGCGCAAGACAAGCCCGCTTTTTCAAGTTATTGTGTGTGAAATTTGTGATAAGCAATTAAATTTTGCCTAATGAAGGTCTAATTGGCAACACTAAATTCAGCGCTGTGCTAAACTTTTCCAACAAGGAAATTTTGAAAAAGGGCTCTGTCTTTCCCTGGGGCACCTATACAGGAATGACCACAATGAGTTTCACAGTGCCAACGCTATTTTCAAATTCTCCAGGTCTGGAATGAGCGACCTATGTGAACCACACTGATATACCCCTTTAACTTGAGAACCGGTGCCCACAGCTCCATGAAACTTGGTAGTTCTTCAAATGGTTATGCTGTGAGCCTACCGTGAAAATGTCATTCAGATATATCTAGAAACAAAAAAGTTGGTGTTCAAGGGTAGCCTCCCCCTTTAAAGAAGATTGCCTCAACCACGTCCAAAAGTGGATGGGCACGGCACTGCGGAGCCTTGTGCAAAAAAGTGAAAAGTCACTGGGATGGAAGGGCAGGCTGACAAAGGCTCTCATTGATAAACTGACAGACTATTATGGCTGGGCCCTTAGAAACAATTCCAACGATGTGGCTGCAATGCAGCGTGCAGTGATGGCATCGTACTACCATGTCACATCAATTGAAGAGGAGCCTCGCCATGACTTCTGCCCAGAGGGTGCCAACTCGTGGTGCCGTCGTAAGTTTGCCGAGGCAAGTGATTCACCACAGCCAAAGCACAAGTACAGCCTTGCAGGCTACGTCACTGAGGCTATGCTGACTGTTTCCAGCGCCTCTCGCAGGCTTCTCTTCTGCAACGCTGCCTGGGTGCAAAGATGCAAAATGCGTCCGAGTGATTTGCAGATCTATAATTCTGCTGGAAATGACATTTAATTACAAAGATCATGATTTCTGGTTCTAGCTGTAATTCACGAGCAGGAAATGAAAACATTTTCACCTGGGAATTGAAACATGCAGAGCGGTAGCTTATTAATATAGTATTATTATTAGTGGATCTTTTTAATAAAATAACAATGGAAGGAAGAGATGTTGCTAGCCGTGGTACATTGGCCATCGAAACCTGTAGCGTCGGAGCTATGACTAGCATGAGTAAAAGGACAAAAAAGAGGGAGCGATGGAAAGAAAGGAAAGGCATAGGGTGGCTATGTGCAGATACAAAATATACAAAAATGAATGTGGGGTGCGGCACTTGCGCATGGCTACTGGGACTTATCCGAGCGCGGGTATGGTGATTAGAGGGCACACAAGTACCGATTTTTTTGACAGTGCATTACCGCAGGTAATTAACACAGCAACCATATCCACGGCAATCAAGTCAAACGATCAATCATGCACGAAACATTGCGAACAAGAAAATGCCATTGCACTGCACACACATACACATGAGACTGCCCTAGCTGGCTTGTATCCCCCGCAGGCCCTCGTTTTGGAGCCAGTCGAGCAAAGTTTTGTGCATTTTTGAACTTGTAATGGCAAAAATGACAATTTTGCTAAATTCGGAGGTCATGACTTCAGATCCCACTGGTGGCATGTGGTTGTTTTTTCTACCTTCTAATCAGTGATTTTAAAATAATTACCCTGTTAATCTCCCGTTGATGAACACGTTATATATTAAAAAAGAGAACATCCCCTGTGCTCCTTGGTTTTGGTGACTGTTGGATACTGTCTTGTTACTTAAAAAGCCATTTAAGATTGTGCTGTCATCTTTGTGCAAAAATTGTGCAAATATATTCGGTAACAACACACATGCTAATTCTCAAGAAGCCGCCTAAGCCCTATTCATATATTGCTTTAGTATCCTTCAGTTACACCGCATTCACTGGGTTTACGAGAAGCAATACGATTCAGTAAACTACAGTCCCAGTGCATTATTAGCCTTTTCAGTATTTTCTGTATTTCAGTATTTTCTATTGGAAAACATCTAAACATGGACTTAGAACCTTTGGCGAGATGTTGGTGCTACATATGCCCATAAAAGTACATTATTGTGATGCGATTCTGGAACAACATAACTTACCTCAATGTTACATTAACATCGCACGTTGCGTTGCATGACAGTTCTTAATGACATGCAATTGTTAATGTTGAAGCAACATACTGTGATACTTGGGTATGAAGGCGAAACAAGTTCTCTTTCTGCACAGCGGAATATAGTCCCCAGTAGCAGTTATTTCCCCTCGGAACTGAACCAAACGCATATTTTTTTCGCCATATTGGAACTGAACCCGAATCAGAGCAGAGGAACCGTTCCGAATCAGTTCCGGACCTGGCTTGGCGCTACTTGTGGTGCACAGAATGAGAGGTCTTGCGGTGCATATTTTATGAGAGTTCAATCAGTAGTGTGGAGCTTTCTCCCAATCCTCGCGATAACATAAATGAGGGTAGAGTGGCGTTCCCATAATGGCGCATTTGGCAATACTACGGTCGAGCCCGGATATATCGAATTATTGACTACATCAGACGCACAGATTATCTCTTCGATAATCCCGTGCAAACATATAGGAAAGTCGCGTTGTATATCGAACTCAATTTCGCCATTCATTAGATATATCGAACGACTGGCCACGCCCTTGCGAGTGGTGCGTCTCTTAACGAAACTGTGCCACGGCCGGTCTTGACGTGCGCTTTCTCTCTCTCCTAGAGAGAGCGCGCGCTCCTCTTGAGACCGGCCGTGACTGTGCAAACACTTTACGCACGCGCATGGATGGGTCGGCTGTGTGGCCTTGGGCGCCTGCACGATCATAGCAACCACGAGACAAAATGAGCGTGGTAAGTGGTTATTTTTATTTTATTATTTAGAGTACACCCTGCAGCGCCGAAGCATTTTAGCAGGGGAGTGGGTACAGCATGAAGTGACGAGTACGTGAATATAATAACACCAAAAGGGAGGGATGACAAAGGAGCAATGCATCAAGATCAGTAGAACAGAAAAAAAGACAAAAACAAAAACCAAAACATGCATGCATGCGCTTTAGGACAAAGGATACAGTCAATGGCTTAAAATCACAGTGCAATTACAAATCACTGATTAGACTTAAAAATACATCTCGGGGAGCACCCACGACGTCAACCGGCAACTTATTCCATTCAGAAATACTACGGAAAAAAAAAGAATACTTCATGTAGTTTGTTTTGCAGGTAATTTCGCGTATTTTGAAACTGTGGTCTCTTCTGTTTGAAACATAATGGGGTGGTTTGAGGTATGTAAGCTTGTCAATGCCTGTCGAGTCAGTGTATATTGCATGTAGTAGTATCAGGCGGTGCTTTTGGCGTCTATTGTGTAGCGGTTCTAGTCCGACTTGTTTCTTTGTTTCTGTAACGCTTCAGTGTCCGGAGTACTGCCTTGATATGAATCTGGCAGCGCGGTTTTGTATGGCTTCTATTTTATCAATCAGGTACCGCTGCTGCGGATCCCATAATGCGGACGCATATTCTAATTGCGGCCTTACCAGCGACTTATATGCTGTAATTTTTAGAATCTGAGGGGCAGTCCTGAGGGTTCGCGTAAGTAGGCTAAGCATTTTACCGGTTTTTTGTACAGTCGTGGTAATATGGCTTGAAAAGGACAGATCTGCCGTCAAAAGAACACCTAAATACTTAACTTCATTCACCTTTCTTAGCATCAAATCACCCGGTTTGTAGGTGGGTTCAGTAGTGATTTTAGATTTAGTAAATGTTACCTGGTAACATTTGTCTGTATTCAGGCTAAGTTCCCAGTTTTGGCACCAGAAGGCTATACTGTTTAGGCCATGCTGGAGTGCATCTATATCAGGTTGATTGCAAATGGCTCTGTACACAACGCAGTCGTCTGCAAATAGTCTCATTTGTGAGGAAATGTTTGAAGC
Organism: Amblyomma americanum; assembly: GCF_052857255.1. NCBI lineage: Eukaryota > Metazoa > Arthropoda > Arachnida > Ixodida > Ixodidae > Amblyomma > Amblyomma americanum. Next base: position 94,391,869 of record NC_135507.1, read on the forward strand.
GATATCATTGATGTAAATTAAAAAGAGTAGCGGTCCTAGCACAGAGCCCTGCGGCACTCCCGAGGTGATTTGAGCAAAACTAGAATTCTTGCCACTGTTCCGTCTCGCCTACCACGCGCGGTATAGCCGGCGCGGATGCAACGGACGCCGCGGCTTTGTTCAAAGCGGCGGTCATTTGGACCCGTTCTTCGCTGCCGCAACGCCTCCCGCCAAGCGCGTCCAGGCATGTTTCAGTGCCACGTGTCGTCGTGCGTGCGTGTGTGTGTGTGTGTGTGCATGCTGGTGCCCACGCTTGTCAAAGCGCGGCAGCCGGGGAGAGGAGCTCCCTAACTGGGAGGCGAGGAGGTCTGACCGGCGCCGGCCTGGCGGACGCGCCCGTCACGTCTGGACATGTTGAAGCGACGCCGTATCGGGCGCCTCTTCCCAAGCCGTTCCCTCGACTCCGAGGGTATAAAAAAAGACAGCTGCGCCGGACGCAAGAGAGAGACTTCGATTTCGCCATTCGAGTAACGTGGTCGCCCTGACCGGCTGCTCTTTTGAGATGCCAGAATAAACAAGTTGTTCTGTTGCCAGTCGACTCATCCTTCGCCGGGACCTTCGGATGTTTCCAGCTTTGCCCCAGGCCGCCAGGCCAACGCTACCCTTGGGGCTTGCAACCCAGATGCAACACCACCAATAACTACGCTTTGCGTTCTGTCGTTCAGGTAGTCTTCAATAACCTTGATGATTTTTGTATTCAAGGTAAGAGTTCTCATTTTGTGTATTAACAGATCATTTGGTACGGAATCAAATGCTTTGCGATAATCAAGAAAAACTGCATCGGTACGCATTCTTTTTGCGGCAGTATCCGCAATCTCATAAAATAGTTCACTTAACTGAGTGGTGCAGCTCACTCCTTTGCGGAAACCATGCTGATTTGGAAAGAAAAAATTGCTTCCTTCTAAGTGCCTAATTATATTGCTATAAAGAATGTGCTCAAAAAATTTACAACATATGGAACAAAGTGAAATTGGCCTATAGTTAGTTACGGAGGATTTAGAACCGCTTTTAAACACTGGCGCTACATAGGCTTTTTCCAATCTTTAGGGAGTATGCCACTTTCGAGGGTTTTGCAGAATATGATTTGTAAGTATTGAGATATAATGAAAGAACAGGTTCTGAGTATCTTCGGAGAGATTCCGTCTGGACCAGTGGCTTTGGCTTCATTCATAGAATTGAGACACTTCCTTATACCTTCCAGTGTAATCGTAATTGGAGACATTGTTTGGCACACTGGAAGTAGTACTTGGAAAAGTATTCCTTTTTTCTTTCCAGAAATACTGATTGGAAGTAATTGTTAAAACAGTCCGCTTTGGCGCTGCTTTCGGATATCTGGATTCCATTGTGAAGAATACTCGGAATACTTGTCCTTTCCTTGCGCGTCTTTCTTAGATAGCTCCAAAAAGCTTGTGTATTTGTCTTAATAGATTAAGCTAGTCCGGAAAAGTACATATATTTTCCTGTACTGATAGCTTCGATATATTCTGTATGTAGCTCTTGAAGACGGCGCTCATGTTTGTTTGAAGGATTCTTTTTATATTTTTGGTAAGCACGAGTCCTTTGTTTTATCTTCCTTTTAACCTCATAAGTCATCCAGGGTTTGTCTACTTTTGCTTTATCTGAGATGTATTTGAAAGGTACATGTTTTTCAATCACTGTTGACAGCTCGTCTTTAAAAAAATTCTATAGAAAGTCTGCACTCTCAGACGAAGGTTGCAAAAAAGCCTGGAACTTCGCTTCCATGCCTAAGGTGATTTCGTTAAAATTAGCTCTGCGGTAGTCATACACTTTTCGAGTTTCATGGCTAGCAGGAATTATTTGTGGCAGAGTAAGCATTGCAGTTACAATCTTATGATCACTAATACCAGGTGACACACAAACATCATGAACAACACTCGGGTCATTGCAAAATAACAAGTCGAGGATGTTATTTCCGCGTGTGCCTTTCACAACGTATTGATCCAACCGATATTTGCAAACCATGTCAAAAAATGCGGAACAGATTCTGTCTGAGCGCATGCTCTCATCCAAGTTTAAGTTTGGAAATTTAAAGTCACCTGCTAACACAATGCGATTATCAGGAAGTGAAGCCAGTGTGTCATCTAGTGATGTGATAACTTGTGGTCGCGCGCTGGGTGGACGGTAAATTATACCCAACGCTATTGTTCCTTTATCAGGAGTGGAAAGCCTGCACCAAACTTATTCGTGATCGCTGTTTTCAACATCAATTGCAGTACACTGCAAGATTTCCTTAACTAAGATAAATACTCCGCCGCCTCTAGAGTTCCTGTCTTTTTTAAAGATCTGATAACCCGAAGGAAACACTTCACTGTCTCTTACTGAGTCGTCTAGCCATGATTCCGTAGCAAAACTATGTCTGGGTTGAGCATCTATACCAAACCATAAAGCTCATCGATTTTGTTTTTAATGTTTTGGCAGTTTGGTCTTGTACTCATTTCCCATGCCACATCGCTGTCATGCGGCGAAGTTAGCTAACCAAAGCCTATCGGCGGCCCAGACTGGTATGATTCGCTGCGGAAGACGTTACGGGCACCAACTCTACCTCAGATTTTTAACACGAAAGCCTTTATAGGCTCATGACTCGCCAGCGGGGATGTTCGCAGAAAAGTGCCACACTATAGTTCTCAATCAAACTGATGACGTTATCAGTGGTGTATGTCGTAGCTGTATATATAGTGCACTATACTTAGTTTCAATAATTAGTTATTTATTAGTTAATTAGTTATTTTGTGATTTGTTAATTAGTAAATTAGTACTAGTGGTTGGTGTAGTATGTCGTAACTGGGAACTCAGTATACGATAATGTACTGCGCATGCGCAAGGCGCCAGCAGACAATGCACCTGCGCTTCCGCCTACTGCACATTCGTGTGACGTCATTGAGCGGCGCCACCATCGTTCGAGAGGAGCGCTCCCCAGGCAATCTTTCTAGATGCCTCCTGAACGCCGATCTGGAAGGATGCCGCCTAAACGCTCTCCTGTGTCTCCAGCAACCAATATCGCGCGCGCGGTATTGAACGACAGCGACACAAGTAGCAACACCGCGCTAAAGGCTTTCGCCTCGCCGCACTTTAGGTCAACAAAGTGCCCCCCCCCCCCCCCCTGAGCTTTTCTATTTATAATGTTCTCGCAAAAGGATTAGACATCTTGTATGCACAGGCTAGTTCCCAAAAATTGGCGGTGGTTTAACTCTGGTTAAATCTGGAGTGACGCGGTAGCTGCAGCTGGCCGAGTGGAACTTGTTCAGCTGAATTGTATGTCAGTCTTTCGCCGCTCCGTATCGGTGAGCGTTCCTTCTTCATCTTCGTGCCACTTGACACGGCGCATGCGCACAGCTGTTGCAGCTCGGTTGTCGGCGCACCGCGCAGTCGGCGTGTCCCGGACTAAAGATAGCGGTCGTGCAGCGGGGTTTTCTGATCCCAAACTCTCTGAAGAATTTAAAAAGTTTTTCACCACCACCAGGTGGTCGAAATTATTCTGGAGCCCTCAGCTACGGTACCTCTTTCTTCCTTTCTTCTCTGCAGTCCCTCCTTTATCCCTTCCCTTACGGCGCGGTTCAGGTGTCCGCCGAGATATGAGACAGATACTGCGCCATTTCCTTTCCCCAAAAACCAATTTTCAAAGTGGAGGTGGAGGGTACGGCAGGGGCGAAGTAGAGGGGTCGCGCTGTTTGTGCCAGCTGTTGCGTAATGACTTTCTAAACGCGTTGCACCACAACCACCTGCGCAAAAGCGACTGCGGTGTTAGAAAAAAAGTTTACTTACGTATATGTACAGAACCATGCGGTAGCAGGCAGCTGCCAGCAAAAAAAAAAAAAACTATAGGTCCTGTTGGGCATACCATTTGATTCCAGTTGGAACCAAGGGCGCCCAATTGGTCACCCAGTTGGGCTCGTGAATCCAACTGGGTAGTCCATTTGGTTTCCTTAGTTCCGGCTGGGCATTCCAATTGGTTCTGCATTTCCAACTGTATTACCCAACTGGTTCGTGAGGTTCCAATTGATTTCGGCACCCCTACAGTTGGATAACCCAACTGGAACCATTTGAAACCAATTGGTGCGCCCAGTTGGAGCCCAGAAAACCAATTGGAAGCTGCTCTCCCAACATGAAGCTCCAGTTGATTCCAACTGGGCGATCCAATTGGAAAATCTAAGTGTTAGTCAATGATGTCCTTCATTCTGTATATATATTTAGCTGACTGTAAAATAGAACACTAAACTAATTAGGTTCTTGTGAAAGAGGTATTAGCAGCTTAATCTCTTGAATTGTTTTCATTCGAGTTATCCCATCTGGTACTCAGTGGCAGTCAAATAGAAGTCAGCAAATGTGTCGAAACGTTAGGCGTCTATTTTTCAGAGTATGACATGGGATGCACATGAATACTTAGTCACTAATGTCTCACGCACTATATGTTCCAAACGTCGACCATCTCTCAGTATTCCACCCTCAATTAATATTCTGCTATACAATGCACTCTTTTCCTCTATTTCAAACTATTCCTTACTAGTTTGGGAAACCACAACTGGAGAAAATAATACGAAGTTATTACTGCTCCAAAAAAGAGCCTTCAGACTAATTTCTAAAGCTCATTTCGCCGAGCACACAGGGCCATTACTTAAGCAGACAAAAATCTCAAAATGACATCTTTGACTATAGGCTTTCCATACTGTATAGACAAGGCATTGCCAAGAAGTACATCACACTTACATTATTAGCGGCGCCTCAACAAAACGTTTATGCACATACCGTCCGTAATCCAAAACGTTGGCTTATTACTGGCTGCTGCACAAACTAAGGCAAGCAGATGCTTCGCTACAGGCTTCCTTTTCTACTCAATCTAGATTCACGCAATAGTGGAAAAGATTTTACAGTGGTTCCCATACAACAAATTCATCATATGTTTTTATGAACAGTCTGCCCATGTCCTCAACAGTGCTTTCTACATAATGTACCCTGAATTGATTAGTGCTTTACCTTAAATTTCATTCAATTTTTATTTATTGATGTAAATAATTCAATCGGTTGATATATTCTGTGCTGCCAAGTGCCGTCAGTGAGGAGGCCGTCGCCCCGTCAAGCTGCTCTCCGAAGGAGCTTTTTCGCGGCTGCTCCTTTCCTTGTTAAAGAGGAAAAATAAGCTTATTATTATTCTTATTATTTCCACCATCACCGCAGGCGTTCTTAATATTAGATAACTTCGCTTAATTGTCCACCGCCACTGACTCCAGCTAGACGATCTCATGAATCATGGGTGGGGTATATAAGTGATTGAAAAAATGTGTTCTCTGGATATATGTCGAGAACTTATGTTGGTATACAGTGTCTGACTATGTGAGTAATGCATGCTTGTTGGTCTCGCTTGATTTTCATAGAAGCGTGTATTTATAATTGCAGTTTCCTCGTAGAAATGTTTGCAGAAGTCTCACACCAGTCATAGAATAAAGGCCAATTGGTTTCAAATGCATTTCAAATTTTTTTTTGCTGACCTGTTCAAACCGTTTGAGTCGAAAAGGTATGCCAATTGAGTTCAATTCGTGGGTCATTTGGTCTGGTTGGGTGACCAATTATTTCCAGTTGGAAGCACGAATTGGGCTCAATTGGTCGATCCCAATGGGCGGCGAAAACACAATTGGTTTTCGACTAATTGGTTTCAACTGGAAATTCTCCATCTGAACCCGTTGGTTTTTTTGTAGCGATAGCTACATTACGGTAGCAATTCGAACCTTTAGCGTGGCGGCGCCGCCATCCCGTGGCTGCGCCACTGCGCTGTCACGTGGTTGGTCACGTGGTGCGGAGCTGCTGCGCCGTGGCTGATCACGCGGTCCGTCACGTGGTTGGTCATGTGACCAGCCACCTGGTGCGGAGCAGCTGCTGCTGCCGGCGGCGCGGCGCGCCGGCGAAACCAAGCTGCTACAGCTGTGCGCATACGCAGTGTCAAGTGGGTGGAAGATGAAGGAAGGCCTAGCGAAGCAGAGCGGCGAAAAACTGACTTTGCGATTCAACTGAGCAAGTTCCACTCGGCCAGCTGTATCTATCGCGTCACTCCAGGCTTAACAAGAGCTAAACCACCGCAAATTTTTTGGCTGGGATACGCTAACAACCCCTCCGTTTCAGACGGCACACATTCGAGGCTTTGTGAAAAACAACGTACTCCACTGCCCGAGAAGCGATTACTTGCTCAGAGATTGTGAGCCCCTTGATTATCGCACAGATGCATGGCGAATTATGTTCATCATCATCTTGACTATCCCCACTGCAGGGCAAAGGCCTCTCCCATTTCTCTCCAATTAACCCTTTCCTTTGCCAGCTGCGCCCACCCTATGCCTGCAAGCTTCTTAATCTCATCCGCCCACCTAGCCTTCTGCCGCCCCCTGCTACGCTTGCCTTCTCTTGGAATCCACTCCGTTACTCTTAACGACCAGCGGTTATCTTGCCTTCGCACTACATGCCCTGGCCAAGCCCATTTCCTCCTTTTGATTTCGACTAGGATTTCATTAACTTGCCTTTGTTTCCTCACCCACTCTGCCCGCTTCCGGCCTCTTAACGTTACACCTATCATTTTCCTTTCCATGGCTCGCTGTGCGGTCCTTAACTGAAGCTATGGGGGCCGTTTGTGGAGTCCACGCCGATAAAATACGGGAGCTATGGGCAATCGTTTGGTTTATTGGATTTTAACGTCCCAAAGTGACTCAGTCTATGAGGAACTCCGTAGTGAAGGGCTCCGGAAATTTCGACCTCCTTAGGTTCTTCAACGTGCACTGACATCGCACAGTGCACGGACCTCTAGAATTTCGCCTCCATAGAAATTCCGCCACCGCGGCCGGGATCGAGCCCGCGTCTTTCGGGTCAACAGTCGAGCGCCGTAACTACTGAGCCACCGCGGCGGGTCTATGGGCAATCGATGCGATGTGTAACATGCCGAGTTTAAAGAAAAAGCACCCCTCCGTTGTGGCTCATTGGTTAGGGCGCTCGACTGCTGAGCCCGAGGCCGCAGCGGCCACGTTTCGATAAAGGCGAAACGCAATGCTCGGGATTAGCTGTGCGATGTCAGTGCATGTACGTTGAGGAACCCCAGGTAGTCTAAATTAATCTAGAGCCCCGCAATAGAGCGTCCCTCATAGCCTGAGTCGCTTGGAATGTTAAACCCTAGAAGCCAAATCAACCAACCAACCAAACAAAAAACAAGCTATGCTGCCAAAAATACCACGAACATCCGAAGAATGTACGAAAGATGCCCGTTACTATAGATGCTCACTGGGGCTCCGAGTTGGATCCCGGATAGCAACTGCAGGCACCTCTGGGACCGTACCACGCAAAAAACAGCCGATAGAGCGAATTCACATCCACTCCGGACATTCCGAAGGCCTGTGGACTCCGAAATTCGGGTGTTTCCCAGAGACGTCAATTAAACGTCCCACATGGCACTTGACATCCGATGGACATATAGGCTGGGTATACACCTGCTTGGATGTTTGGCCTGTCTTTTACCGAAGCCCGCGCCGGGCATACGTTGGACCATCCGATATTTAAGAACAGGAATCACGCGTAGTTTATCCATCGGACATTCGAAAAACGGACGTGCGAGCATTCCGTGGAGCATTTTCTCTCATCGGCTAAAACTTAATACGTTAAAATGATGTTCCGTGGGCGTTATTTGGACATTTTAATAAAAATTGCCATGCGCCCAACTTTTACAGAAACGCTGAGGCAATCCTACACAGTTTTGGAGCCAGCAATCGCGGCAGCAGGATACACTTAACAATAACAGCTTTATTAAGCTAAGAAATCTGCAAGAAACAGATGGGGTGATAATAGAGCACTAGAGCACAAGTTACACAATTATATATAAACCTCGCCGACCAACCTCTGAAGTCTTGGGCTCATCCTTAAATCCCCTAGAAAGGAGATTGCCCATTATGTGCTGTGGTGGGTGGTTAATAAGTACCTTTATAGAATTTTGGCGCTAAACGTGGAAGATATGGCAGTCACAATTCAAGAGGTCTGAATGAAAAATTAATGAAAAATAATTTTATAGATACAACTCAAGCCTGCAGTGAAGCTCTGCCCAAATTCAGGACCACCGAAGAATTCCCCCGTGACAAAAAGTAGACCGTTATTAAAGCTTTTCTTTTTACCTAAAAAGAAAGCTGATCGTGAGGCGAAATTATAAGATGAATTTTTGTGCACCTTGGTTGTTTTATATAGTCAAACATCAGTAAAGCTGATTTTCTTTACTGTTGCAGTTCATCAGCGGTGTAATACAGGACGCTGCGGACCGTGGCGAATGTTACAATTGTTTTTTTTTTAGTTGTTGAATATAGTCATTGTACGAATAGCGACAAAAATTGCCGCCACCGTCTGGAATACGTTAAAGTAACGAGCGTTAGCTGTCTGGTTTACTAGAATTGATACGAATGAGATTAAAGTGCGGTACACCAATAGAAATACGAATCTGACATCTTTGATTTATAAGTGACGTCACCAATCAATCAGCAATTGGCTTGCTATACCGGTTTACTATGGGGACCGCCATCTTGAATCCCTCGGACAGAAAATTTCACGCCGAAGGAAGGTGGTAGCATACCCCAAGAAATCGAGAAACGTGATGAGTAAGAGCTAACGCTCTTAAAAGATATGGGACACGATGCTAGAAGTATACTTCCGTTACTGTCCAAGTTAGCAGCTTCCATTGAAGGTCACCGATCTCTCTGATCCTTGCTGCCACCATCGCAATGCAGTGGCGCATCGCTTAACCGCTGCACCACTGTGCCAGGTGCGGTATGAGGGCTCCCAAGAATCTATGAATTTTGAAGTAAAGAATGGCCAATCCAGCATATATGGGCACTGATCCATTAACACTTTCGCGTCATACCGTTAAGGTGGAGCTTAAGTCCGACTTCGCTTATCTTTGTCTGAACCGTGCCTGGCCTTGAAAACCGAGCCTCGAATCGAAGTGCTGGCGCACCTAATTCGTATCTGTTCTAACCATGCTACATCGTCTGCAATTTTTTTTCTCGGCTCCCTCCGGTGTACGATTCGAGGGAGGAAAGGAGGATGATAGTTTTTAAAGTTCTATACCTCTGATGCAATGAGCTAGTTGGACATTTTATGCGGGAGGATGTTGGATGGTTCAAAATCAGTCTTTCACTTCTCGTATCTTCGTTGCAGATGGTTTCAGGAGCCATTTAAGGTCGCCCAGGCGTTTTGTAGCCGAAGTCGTCAGGATGACAGTTTAGAGGCAATGGCGCAGAGGAATTCAACATCCGACCGTTGACAAAAGAGGAAGTTAAAAAAGATTTAGATGCAATGCAAAAGGGCAAGGTAGATCAAGGATAAAAGAGGATCAAGTAGCTGCGGATTTGTGGAATGATGATGAGGTGATTGTGGTAATTTTAAGCTTACCGCGCCCTTTAAATGGAATGTCCCATGACCTCAAGCATTCCGGAGTCTTGGAATAACTCTAACATTGTCTCAATGCGTAAGAAAGAGAACGCCAGGGACTTTAAAAAAATTACAGACTGGTCAGCTTACTGTCCCTAGTTACTGGGGTAATTAATTGTTAGTAGAATCGGGAAGGACAAGGCTCACTTTTGTTAGATTGTCCCACTTCAGAATAAATGTTACAGAATTGGCTGACGAATGTAAATTAGAAGGACACTCCAACTCCGCCCTTGATTGGGCTCTTAAACACCTTCCGAGGAGAGCACATCAACTCGCTCAATTGCTACATTGTGTTGTCATGAAAACCTGAGCCAAATAATGCACTTCTACATGCAGCAGAGGACCCACAATCCCGCGCGCAAGTTTGCGAGCCCTTCCCGGCGACTTTTTCGTGCTCGCATCCTCCTTTGTCACTCGCACCTGCGTATACAAGTTGAGAGGTGGGTATTGGTTAGATTCTTTCAGACGTCAGGCAGCTACCATGGCCGCGGCCAACAAGCTGTGTAGCTCCGGCGGGTCAGGAAGCTCCGCCCCAGAGGTGGGGCCGACGCAGGAGCGCCGACCTTCGAGCATGCAAAAAGTGACGAGAGGAGAGGGGAAAACGCGAAGACGCTGAAATTCAAAATTTGACAAGTAACTCAGCTTCTTAAAGCGCATTAAAATAAATTCTTGCTGGACAATATTCGTGAAACGGCGTGCTTTAAAATCTCGCATACCACAACATTATTATAGCCCCTTTCAGAGACCGTTTAAGAGTATACATGAATAGTTTCTCCTTGCACACAGTTACTGTTCTTTGTTCACATATCGCACATTCATCACAATACACTTTCCACATTCTTGTGTTCGAGTTCTTCCAGACTGCAGTTTACGCGCATGTTGTTGACCACACTATGCGGCCGCACTACCAATCAGCTGGCCACACTACGCGCAACATCATCATGACAACGCGGGCAGTGTAGTCGTCCGGCACTAAGCCCAATATGGGCTCAGTATGGGCAGCCACATTATCCTTAAAGCCCACGTATCCTTAGAGTTGAAAAGTTAACTACTCAGTTTTAGTTAGCCTGCCTACAATAGTCAGCACGTCTTATAGCTGTATTGTGAGGCACTACACCGCTAACAATGAGATGCCGAAAAAATCGCTCTTCGACCTCAAAAAAGTTAATAAAATTGCAGAGCGTCTTATGCCAAAAACACGGTATACGTGTTCCACTGCTTCAGCGGCATCTGTACCCAAGCATAGCAGGTGAACAAGTGGCAGTATATTGGAGGCATGCAGTATATTGCATATTGAAGGCATGCTTCTACTTTGGGCTGCAAGATAACTTCGATTTCACGGCCACGAGCAGTCCAATATTTCTGAGGGAGCCGAAAACGAGGCACTTGAAAGAATTACAAACTTAAGGTACTGTTCACTTCTTTCCCCGCCTTGCAGGGCGGCGTCTTGTTATCCCTTCCCCTCTTTTTGTGCTTTTCAAACTCGAATATGCAAGGTCACCGCAGTGATGTCACTGCCTGTACCTACTTGTTATTTCTAAGTGCACTCGTCAGCAGAACGCTCTCTTTTAGCTGTTTTCAAATTTCCTCTTCTTTCAGCCACATCCATGCACTTTAGTTCACCGTGGTAACCGTTCAAAACACGCAAGGCGGTGCTGGCGGTGGGTGGGCGAACATAGCATTTGTCGTCTGTGTGTAAACGTCTCAACTCGCGGCTGCCGTAGCTAGATGATTTCTTTTTTTGTCGTCACAGCCAAGTAAAATAAGATGACGGATTCTTTCGAATTTAGCAGAGCCGTGCTCCTATCAATGGCGCTTTCTCTCACACTTGTGTCGTTTGGAGTCTTAGCTTGCAGTGCGAAAAACGATGGAGGGCTTCCGGTAGTCGCAGGCAATGGCGCTGACGTCATCCTCCTTCGAACACAAGTGGAAGGAAGCGAACATATCTTTCTCGCGAATGCTGAACGGAGCGAGAACTGGGTGGTTTGTCCGGGACAAAGGCCTAAGTGACTATGTGCGTAACAGCGCTTTGGAGAACACAGACAGCGTGCTGATGGAAGCCGATCCAGGGATGGACCTTCAAATGATTCTAAGCACTCTGCGATGCTTCGAAAAGCAAAGCCTTTGCCTTCTGTGGGTGTTGTTTTTCAAACGGTGGCAAGTACAGCTGGTCCATTCATTTTTTTTCGCCAGGGTTTTCACCATGCACCGACGTAGCTTTAGTGGCTGTGAGCACTGCAGCTATTTCAAGCGTCGTCTCGTCCAAGAGGCCCGTGTCGCGCCCATATTCACCGCGATCCAGTCAAGCTTCGCTGCCGAGGTTCCTGAACCAAAATGGCTTTCTGGTCAGCATTTGACTGTAGCATGTATTGAAAATGACGAAGGCCTCCGTGGGACATCATGCATGAACAACCAATACCGTTGGCTGACTTCACTGTGGCGCGAGAAAAATGCTACTCTTGAACTTCGAAGCTTCAGCGCCCTGTACGACACGTACAGATCGAACTGTCTCAACACTGAGTTGACATTTGCTTGGTTCTCACAGTCTTGAGTGAGCCATATCTTAAATCCATGAATTTCCTTAACGTGATGGGTGCCTACGACGAATTTTACTCGCGATAGAGTACAGCAAGTGTAGTGTCCCTATTGAAAGTGGCAAGGAAATATTGGCCACTGGTTCTAGCTATCGTTATTTCCCTCCTTTGCGCATCCTTTGTTCAAGCACCCTCCAGTGATATGACAGAGGCATCGTTAAGTAACGTCATCGACAGGCTTGGGCAACTCAGTGCCTCGCTTCTGGGCACTTCGGCTCCGCAGCCACCCGCGAGACAAAGACGTGGCCACGTTCTGAGAATCGTGCAAGCCACGTAGTTCCTGGCCGTACTTCCGCTGTGAGTGTACGTCCGCGGCGAGGTGTCTTCGCGGGTGACCATCAAGCGGCCATTGAACCCCATCGACACACTGGCGGAACTGGAAGATGCCCTGAGCAGACACCATGGGTCACCTTGTGTAATCAGCCATTCGGTGATGCATTACGAGGTTGCGATGAATCCGGGAAACACCCGTGACACGTCACTGCTACGAAAGCTCCGAACAGCAAGTAAACTGTCGAGTGTCTTCAATGCGCCCTGAGGCACGACCGCGTTTGTTACTCGCCCGAGTTAGACCCGTGCAAAGTGCGCAACCTTTTCCCAGGCGTCGCACAGTTCAAGGAGAGTTTCAAGCCGCTGCTGGTCGGTTTTTATACGTACAAATGGTTACGTGCGTTGAAGGTACTCACAAGGTTCTTTCATTTCATCAAGGAGGGAGTCTTAGAGCCGTAAGAAAAGCCAGAGTGTGCAAACGAGATCGAAATAGGCAACGCCGAGCACGAACTGTGGAGCTTTTTCGAGCAGTACATTGTTCTGCTTGGTTCATGCAACGTTGTTCTGGCCGTAGAAATTCTTCACTCCTAGTTTTCTCGAAAACGAAGGATCATCGTTTCGTTGCTGTGAAAGATGAGCCGTCCTTCGCCTAATGTATTCAAACAATAATACAACCAGCGCCGCTGTAAAAAAAAAAAATTATGAAGCTATGTAAATAGACGTGGTATGAGGCACTAACTTCCAAAATATGCACTTTGGATATGAGAGTCGCTGTAGTGGAGGTTTGCGAGAAATTTCTAGCATTTACATTTCCTTTTTTTGGGCAGTGACATCGCGGAATAGGCAAGCTTTTTTTTTAATTTCACGTCCATCAAAATAGGCTGGCTCCCTGCCACGATTTAACGCGGTAGCCTTGACCGATGTATCTGAATAACGTTGCATTTGTACCATTGCACGTATTATTTTGTGGGACAACGTTTGCTCCTTCTGGGCTTCTTCTGTCGACGTCATGAGCATTGCTTACACTCGTCACATCTAGTGCTCGTGCGTCGCGAAGATTCCTTCGCAGGTTGCGGTATGTGTGCGCGCGCAGCGCAGTTCTAATTTTTGTAGCGATAGCTACATCACGCTAGCATTTCGAGCCTTCAGCGTGGCCCCCCCTGAGCTGCGTGGCGGCGCCGTATCTGGTCATGTGGTGCGAAATCGAGTGTGGGGGGGTTTAGAGGGGGGACAGTGTGAATCCACGTTCAGGGACGAAGATGAAGAAAGAACGCCCAGCGAAACGGAGCGGCGAAAGACTGACTTTGCAATTCGACTGAGCGAGCTCCACTCGGCAAGCTGTAGCTATCGTGTCACTCCAGGTTTAACCAGAGCTAAACCACAGCCAATTTTATTTATCTTATGTCGCCCAGCTAGCAAATCTTACGCTAATAATGGGTTAATAATCAGCTAATTATAACAACGGCCACTTCAAACCGCACCACTGTCCGGCCCACGCATCGGGAAGGCCCGCACATTAACCAGTCCTTTCATTTGTCATGCTTGAAGTCTGGTAAGACCGGGTAATTGACTGTCCCGCACATTACCCAAGCACATGCATTGGCTTGAGCACACATTTGCCAGCTCACACATTGGCCATGCACAACATGGCCAGGCGCACGCATTGATCACTCTGCACATTGACTTCTCAGCACACTGGCCGTCGAGCAGATTAGCCAGGCAGGCGCGTTGGACTGATCGCCCATTGACCAGCCTCAGTATAGTGGTGAGTCCCTTTGGTGAGTCAGAACACTTGCCAGGCCCGCTTGGCCATCCCGCAACCTGCCATGGCCCGCCACGTATGGCGTACTCTAGAGATGGCCGATGTTTCGATACGCCCTAAGGAAAAAAATTGTGCACCCGCACTTGAAAGCGGAAGTTGTGTAAGGCATGCTTTCTAATATAGATATTTGCAATAAGGGCTCCCTGGGTGCTGCCATATCTTCACTGGACTGTCCTGAACACCTCGCGCTAGCAGTGTGGAAGTGGCGGTAGAACCGGTTTCGGACAGTCCACAGAGGAGGCGTTTCGACAGCTCCCTTGTCCGATGGAAAGGTCTATACCCAGGCATACGTAACCGCCGGTAGGCTTTCATTTTACGCATGCCTAACTCTTGTGCCTTTATCACACGATTAAGAATGGAATGCTTATCTGCACACTTCTACCGGCTCTCTGATTGTTACTGCCTATACTGCTTACTCTACTGTCAAGCGCATGTCATCCACGGCAGCTCCGGCCAAAGGTCGAATTGATTATATATTTTGTAGTAGGAACTGTGTGTCATGGTAGATGTTGTCGTAATTGTGATATTGCCTTCACTCAGGACATTCCTAAAATTTATCAGTGACTTTTTTCGATTTCCTCGTATTCCCTAGGCAATTTTCTCCAGTTATCGCAACGGGCTTGTGTATACGTGTTCTGTACCTTCCATCCAACGTCTGTTATTTAAACTGATTGTTGAACCTTACAACCATCCCCAAGCCACCAACTCCGACGGTACGTGTCTCCTTGTGCTTATTGTTTATGCCTGCAGTTGTTTTGGTTGATGTAAACGTGTTTTGCTTGTATTTGTAGCGGTGACCTGCACTGTGAATTAAATTTCAGTGTACCTTGTGTCCCTTTACTGTACACTCGATATGAACGTGTACGTAACAGCTTTCGTGCCTGCCAAACGAGCCCAATGCAAGGATTCAGGGACAACGGTAATTTATTCTCCAAAAAGGATGACAGTGCAAGCTACCTATGCTTGCGTATTTTGTTCAGCGTTCTTGCCGAAACAGAATTATTGTAGAGTACTCTGACCCACGAATGGTCATCCTGATACTGGTTTGGACTGAATATTTTCATCCTTTGCCTTTGAATTCGATAATTCTTTTGCATATGCTTTCATGGCCGAAAGCACTGACGCTTATTTCATCGCTTGCTGTACGTTTTACGCACTCACGATGTTTATTGTCTGTAACCGCTTGATTACGGGTTTTATTAAGTCAGCGACAACGCGCAATAACAATAGTCAAAGAGTAGTCTTCTGACACAGGTCACAAAACTGCTGCACCTGGTGACAAGGCAATTTGAATTACGCAATTCCAAAAGACAGGGATTGAAACTAACACGCAAGGAATAAAGTTCCAGAGAACGTTTTAAAAACAAAAACAAAAGGCATCGCCTCTGAAGACGATCGGGTGATCAGGCAGAAACGAACAATGACTTCTGCGTCGGGTGTTTGAAGGTGCACAGCACAGGCACTGACCTCAGAGCGCGGTTAAAGTGTCCGCTGACCCAGGGAGCCAGTTGTGCGTCTTTCTTTTCCCACAAATCAACGGATTCTGCAGCGTTGTCCGCGCCAACGCCCATTCTCTCCCTCCTTACACATATGTATATACCCAAAGAATTTGACGAGTCAAAACCGTAGCCACAGAGTTCTGTCACACTGTTTGCAAAGCCAACGCTTACTGCTCCACGCAGCGCACATCTGTCTGCCACTGCCTCCACGTAGCTCAGAGCGCGAATGAGGTGTCCACTGACCCAGGGAGCCAGTTATGCGTGTTTCCTTTCCATTCGGGACTATCTCAGAGACTTCACGTCCACCTGCGGATTTTGTGACGTAGGAGGCTAATAGTGCTTTTAGTACATGGATGGAAGTTGATGAAGATGATGAAGTGCAATGCACAGCGCGAGAACGCGTCTTCTTCACAAAATTATCCAAGTACTCCACTCCTTACCCATGTGCGCGTTTGTATCAACAATGTACCCTGGCCAATCCCCCACCGTGGGTACGTGCCATTCAACCGGAGGCCATCATCATCATCATTAACGGGGCAGTTTAACACAACGCAAACAACAACAAGGCGCACTCGGTTGCTACGATTGCGGTGGTTGCGGTGTTTTCTCCCTGGCGCAATGCGAAATTAAGATTTTAGCCTATGCAGATGATGTCGCCCTCTTTTGTTCTTACAGAAAGAGTGTGCTTGAGGCATTGCCTTTGATTGGACAGTTCTGCGAGATGTCAGGTGCGGCTCTTAATCTAGATAAATCCAAGGGGTTTTGGTTGGGCCACTGGGGTACAACGCCAAGTCATTATCGTGGCATAAGCTGGGACTGCGGGCCCCTTCACTACCTAAGGGTTCCTGTTCACCAAATTCGCAACAGTGGCGCCTACTGGGATTATCAGATAGTCTCTATGAGGCGACAAATCCAGGCTTGGATGGGTAGAGAACTGTCAGTGTTTGCTCGGGCTCAAGTCTGCAACAATTTTTTTATTTGCAAAACTTGCCTATGTGCTGCAGGTTCTCCACTGTGCGAGGTAGAAAGTGCAGGTGATGCACAGAATATTTGCTACATTCGTATGGCGCTCCCAATGGGAACCCATGCGTCGCGATAACCTATTTCTTTCTCTAGAGTCTGGTGGAATCTGCCTTGTTCACTTATTCGTGCATCAGCTTGTCTCGCGTTTTTTATCTTTTTCAAATCATCAAACCGCCCTTTTTTAGTATCTGTGCTTATTAGGCGTCTCAGTGCCTTTCCTATTCGTACCGACGGGACACACTCGTGGGGGGCCTTTATGGGGATTCCTTAAGAAAGTTGCTGACACCTTCAATTTTCTCACTGTGCGATTTTCTTTAGACTGCCTGTATAGCTTCTCCAGAAGGCAGATGACTCAGGCATTTGCACAGTATTTGTTCACTGTACCGTTGTATCGGCAGCCTTTCCTGGAGCTTTGACACCAGTTTTTAAAACGTATTAGGCGAATGTGCATTTCTTCTGCCGGAAAAACATTCTTCTTTAAACTGCACACACCCACGCTGCGTGTGAAGGCATGACTTCATGCTGAGGAGATGCTTGCGCATGGACGGTGAATTGCCGCCTGTGCGGTTGTATACCAGAGATAACTGACCATTGTTTTATCCTGTGCATTGATGCTATTCTTCTGGGACATATTACAACGAAAAGTTGAGAAGGACACTGACATCACACCCTACGGTATCCGTTTTTGCCTGTGGAGAGAAACTGAGTTGTGCCATATAATCTATTTATGCTGCTGGGACTATTTAGTCTCTGGAAGAGCCGCATGATGGACCGTGTCACGGTTCTCTCCGGAGAACACTCGGACCGAAAGAATGGACTAGGCGACGGGTGTACCCACACAAACGCACATTTAATACACCCTACGTGGCACACACACTAGAACACAAAACTAACAAAACTAACACAAAACACAAAGACTATAAATACACACGACCCGGGAACACTACTACTAGCGTCTACTACTAGTGTTCTACTATTAGCGGTCGGCGTTCGTGCTCACGGTTGTTCGGTGTGGCTGCGGCGTTGTATGGATCCAGTAGGCGGCGTCGAGGCGGCGTTCGCCGTGCTTGGGCTGGCGTGGCTGGCGGCGTTCGACTTCCTTGGGCTGGCATCGCTAGCTTCGTCGTACAAGCTCCAGGTCCAAGCGCCCGTGGAGGTGATGCCGGTGTTGTTGGCGTGGGGGCACCACCCGGATGGGTGGCAACAAAACTGGAGACACCCCTGGCAGTAGCAGGTGGTAGCGTCCTCTGTTGACTCCCCGGAACGGGAGCAGGCACTGCAGGAAGTCCACGATGCGATGTCGTAGAACGCGAGCTCACCGGAGCAGTAGCCGGCGTCGCTCTCTTCCAGCCAAAGTGTCCCTCACCCGCCGGAGCCTCCGCTTCTCTGCTGTTCCCCCCCCCCCCGGGCCTCGCTCTCACTCGCCCTTTTATAGCCTCGGTGTTAGTCCACGTATGCCTTGTCGTCGTCGTCTTCTCTTCTCCACCAATCATCTCTCTCCACTTCACCGAATGCTTCTCCACCAATCATCTCTCTCCACCTCACCGAATGCTTATTCTTCCTCTTCTTTATTCTTCGGTTAATTCACGTCGTCTTCTTCACACCATTTTCCTTTAAAATTTAATTTAGGCTCCTTAATATATGTGACAAGGGCCCCCTCTCTCAAGAGTTTTTCCATGAAAAACTGCTCACGTCATCCTCATCTTCAAGCCATCCAGCCAGCCGACTATCTTCTGTGGCGATTCTGGACTCAGCACACACCACACCGAAGATGTCCAGCACACACCAAACGCACACCACTAACACAGCACACCAAATTGCGTTTCCAGAACACTAACACACCACTGCCGCTGTCCGCGCAGAGTCTTTAATAAACATGTTCGTGTCAAGAACACACTCCCTTGTATAATCACATAACACCAACAACAGCAACAACAACAACAAGATAAATCCCAGAGATACATTAACACAACAACAAGATACATGCCAGAGATCCGAAGAGCTATTCAGCTGGCTCTACTGATGAAGTCAGCTCCAACGTTATCTTCTGTCTTCCTTGAAGTTGGGGTTTACTAGTACCTTATCACACCCCCACAATGTCAATAGCCCTTCTTTGAAACGGTAGGTCGATGGCTGGCATCTTGTCCAGAGGTACGTGACCAACTCTTCCCTTCGGAACTGTGCGCCGGCACACGTCACATGAGCGAACAAAGCGCTTCACGTCACTCTGAACACCCGGCCAAAAGAACTCCTCGGTGATCCTAGACACCGTTTTTTGAACACCCTGGTGTCCGGCCATAATGGCATCATGTCCTAAGCATAGCACGGTCTCTCGCATATCTCTTGGTAACACAGGCTGCTGGACCCGCCTTCCTGAACTAAATATGCATTCCCTGTGCAAAAGACCATTTACCAATTGACACTCGAATGACGTCTGACTCTTCTTCCTTTTCCCCGACTCTTTGGAAGCAGGTCTTCAGGCCCGGGTCTTCTTTTTGTCTAATTGCAATTTCGACCGGTGTTACGCTCAGGCACATCGTAAAAGGAGTGGAGAGCGGACGCTGCGTTGCTCGGGCTGTCACTTGAGCTCTTGTCTCCACTGCCGACGAGAAACTGACTGCACCCGTCTGAGCTGTCGCGGGCCTTTCCTCCTTTGGGTGTTCTTCAACGTAGAGCATCCTCCACTCGGGATCGGGGTCTTGACACTTCTTGCACCCGTAATGTTTCCCAAGATGAAATCGTAAATGGGTTGGTCTACGCATTTTGCCTCTACCTGTCCAGTATAATATGGCGTGGACACTAGAATCCTTGCTTCAGGAAGGTACCTCACTGTGCTTTCTACAAGAGTGACGACCGACGCTTCCCCTGTAAGATCCTCGTCCTTCACCAAGCTTCTACGAACCAAGACTGTGTTGGCTCCGCTGTCTCTAAGCACCAATATAGGACGGTCTCCTGTTTGCCCAACCGCCACTGGTATTGCTGCTTTCGACTTGGGTGTTCCACTCACTGCCTCATTTTCCAGCGGCGTTTGCTCTCCTTTCAGCTGTGGAACTTCGGATGGCGTGACAAGTTCTACCCTTGGGTCGACAAAGCATGCAGCTCGGTCCTGCGTTCTATATCGACACTCATCCAGAGTATGACCCCTCCTCCTACAACCTTGACACACAACCTGTGTTTTTTGGGCAGCACTACTAGTCCGACAGTCAGCTGCATGGTGTCCCACCTTGCCGCAGAGAAAACACCTTACTGGCGCCTTAGATGCACCGCCATATGATCTTGGTTTTGTCGCATCTGTCTCTAACGTCTTTCGGGTTTCCTCCTTTGCCTTACTCAAATTTCTTAGCCCTTGAGCCTTGAGGAATTGGGCTGCAGTGTCGGCGGACTCTTCCAATAAACACAAATTTCTTTCTTTCAGGAATAGCGCTAGCTTTGAGCTGCAGCACGCTAAAAATTGCTCTGTGACCAGCTTGTCTCGCACTTCTTCAAAACTCTTTTCTGTGTTTGACATATCAAGCCACCTATCAAAATAGTTGGTCAGCCGGCAGGAAAACTGCTTGGCGGTTTCCGAATCCCCAGGTTTCACACCGCGAAACCTGAGGATTCGGAGGATTTGGAGGAGTGCCTTTTTGACTTTTTCGTAGTCCATGAAATCAGCAGCAGGCATCCTTCCAAACACATTCAGCGTCTCTCCGACTAAACACATGCTTAATGCCGTGACCCATTCACTGCGCTCCCAGCCTTGCCCCAAAGCTATCCGCTCGAATCGTTGCAGATATGCATCCAAATAATCTCTCTTGTCATCGAAAGGAGCCATCAGCTTTCTTGGGCAAACTCTGGCCGGTCTAGGAGATTCTGTACCCGCTAAGAAACGCTGATCATTGTCCGTGATCTCCTCATATCCTACTGAAGAAGTTGGCGCGGAAAAACGAGGACAAGCGAGACAAACAAAGACGAGCGCTACTCACAACTGAAGGTTTATTCCAGACAATGCTCGAATAAATAGTGAAACCAACAAGAACAAAAACAAAGAAACGTCATGAACACCACAAGTTACCCCGTGAATCCCAATGATTTGGTTAGGAACAGATACTCCCTATCAGAGAAGCGGACGGAAGTCTGACTAATTCACTTATCGCCACTGATGCGCATATGAAAGGCTTCCATGAGCTCCCGCGTGAGTTGCTCCCTGTGCCTGAATAGGGTGGTCGTTTTTTCAAAAAGCGGTTTACACTGGATTTTCTTTTCCTTGTCGTTTGTAATGCACGTGCGGCAATGTTTAGGGAGGTTATCAAGAGAATCTCCCCCGAGCAATCTTCGGTGCTCTCCTAATCTCTCATTGACGCATCGTCCAGTTTGGCCGATGAATAGAGGGCCACACGACAACGGCAATCTGTACACAACCCCCTTGGCACAGGTAACAAACGGGGCTTTGTGTTTGATGTTGCATTCATTTCTTGTTTTTCTTGTTTTTCGTACCGTTCTTTCGCCTCCTTCTTCCATCCGTTTGTGCACCTGTGAACAGATTGCTCCCAACTTCCGAGGGGCGGAAAACACAATCGGAATTTGATAACGCCCGGCAACATTTTTCACTCCATGCGCCAATCTGTGCACATATGGTATGACTGCAAAATGTTTTTGACGCTATTTTTCCCGGAGGTTAGGTCGCGACCCATCCTTGACCCACCTTACCAATCTTCCACAAGCTTCCACAATTATATGCTGAGGGTACCCACTTTCTTTCAGCCTCTTCACCTGGGACTCGACGCTTTCCTTGATAGCATGTGAGCAAGACTTGGTGATGGCCGCTTTTAGACAGGAAGTGACTATCCCGTTCTTTATGACTTTGGAGTGACCGGATGAATAATTAAGCAACGCTTTTTTGGCCCTAGGGTGGTATGCCCAACAAACATGTTTGGGGCGAAAATGCAAAGACAGATCTAGGAACTGGAGCCTTCCATCTCTTGGTACTTCTACTGTGAAATTGAGACCAGGGCCGCACTCCTTAAAAAGTTTTAGCACATTGACGACGGTGCGTTGCAGGTTGGGTTCAGAAGACAACACTAAGTAGTCATCAACATACCTACATGCCTTCCAAATTATCCCTCCTGATTTCTTTTCTATGGCTCTGTCCACCTTAGCCAGAAAAATGTTGCTAAGGATGGGGGCTATGCGAGACCCGATACAAACACCAGTTCGCTGTACGAAAAATTTCCCGTTCCACCCTATGACCGTTGATTTGAGATAAAACGTGAGTATCTCCAAAAAAGACCCAACAGATACACCACATCGGGACACGAATGCGGCCTCGTCGTTATGCTCCATAATGCATTCCTGGACACTTTTTATCATCTCGTTACTTGGCATTGAATAGTACAAGTCCTCAATGTCCACGCTGAAAGAGGTACACTGTCCTGGGTTGCTGTTGCTGAGTAGACTCACCTCCCTGAGTAGACTCACCTGAGTAGATAACCTCCCTAAACATTGCCGCACGTGCATTACAAACGACAAGGAAAAGAAAATCCAGTGTAAACCGCTTTTTGAAAAACGACCACCCTATTCAGGCACAGGGAGCAACTCACGCGGGAGCTCATGGAAGCCTTTCATATGCGCATCAGTGGCGATAAGTGCATTAGTCAGACTTCCGTCCGCTTCTCTGATAGGGAGTATCTGTTCCTAACCAAATCATTGGGATTCACGGGGTAACTTGTGGTGTTCATGACGTTTGTTTGTTTTTGTTCTTGTTGGTTTCACTATTTATTCGAGCATTGTCTGGAATAAACCTTCAGTTGTGAGTAGCGCTCGTCTTTGTTTGTCTCGCTTGTCCTCGTTTTTCCGCGCCAACTTCTTCAGTATGCATTTCAACCAACTAGCCCAACTTTCTGCTCTCCTCATATCCCCCCGCGACATGCGCCTGTTTCCACAAAATAAACTCCTTCTCCCGTTCTATCCTTCTTTTCTCCTGTTCCTCTGCCTCGCGAGCACTTCTCTCTGCCTCGCGAGCTCTTTTCTCTTCTCGCTCTTCCGCCTCGCGAGCTCTTTTCTCTTCTCGCTCTTCTGCCTCGCGAGCTCTTTTCGCCTCGCGTTCTTCTGCTTCACGAGCGTCTGCGCGTGCTTGCGCCCATTCTTCTCTCTGCCTTTTTGCCTCCTCTCTCTGCCTCTTTGCCTCCTCGTCATAGAGACGCATTGCCTCTTCATTGTTTAACCCTAGCTTGAGCGCCAGTTCTAACGTTTTTGCCAAATCCATACTTTCTGCCGTCGAGAATTCGAAATAGAGCGCCTGATAGGAAAGTGTTTTGAACGAATGGTCGATAGCAGGCACCGATCAGCCCATGAGGAAAGCAAGCATGACAGCACACCTAATCATTCCTAGTCCGGTTGTAAGGTTCACAAGGAAGCAATTTGGGACATGCTTGGCAGTGATGCGCACACCGCTGCAGCGGCTGCCACCTGACCTCTCTTTCTGGAATATTTCGAAGTCAGATAGGTCGGGCGGGATTCCATAAAATTTCAAGCGAAGTCGTCCAAACCTTCACCCTGTTGAGCACCTGTTGATCCTACATGGTTCCAACATTCACGTTGCAAGACCTCTTTGAGCTCAAATTCTACATCCAGCCTAGATGCACGGTCCCTCGGGATCTCCAGGTGGGGTAGTCTACAGGCTGGAAACACATGCGGCGAGCCCAAATGGAGCTGCGCACTCAAAACCGCTGTAGCTCCAACAAGGGCTGTGGCGGAACCGGACAGCGGACGTGCCCGCATGCTGCCAACATCGGTGCCTTGTAGTTTTCTTCAGAGCAGTTGCAACATAGATGCGGGCTCCATTCGGGAAAAAGCCTCGTGAACTGGCAAGTTGAAACTGTGTGCTCAGAACCGCTGCATGTCCCACATCGACATTAGCGGGGCTTGAAAATGGGCTTGCATGCATGCTTTCCATACCGGTGCCTTATCGACTACTTAAGGACAACTGCAAGATAAACGCTCAAAGCCCAAGTAGGGCTGTCTGTGCAACGCCACCGTTGGTCCTACATCACCGATGCCGGTACCGAACACTCCAGCGCTCCTGCAACTTATCGTCAATACTTTCTTTTGATTCACTAATTTCTCTCCTACGTGCCCACAAGTTACTCTTCCAGGTGATTTATGTGACAAGTAAAATTATTGGCAAAAAGTGACATTCTTGGCTGGCGCACCAAAGTACGTTGTGGAAATTGGCCAAACCATACCCAGAAATAACTGTGCCTCCTTTCGAGAGTGCACGCTACTACCGCAACATTTCGAACCTCATTACACTTCGAAATACACAGATCGGACAATACGCACAACATCATCAGGACAATACGAGCAATGTGGCGGTCCTGCACTAAACTCAACATAGGCTCAGTGCGGCAACTCGCATTGCCCTTGTAGCTCAGTCCTCTGCCAGGAAATATCAAGCTAGCTTTATCCAAGCAGCACACATAGGATGCTCTCGGAACTCCCCATTGCAGTTCGCACAGCACGCATGCGACAGGTTGCATATCCCACAAAGCAGCACAAACTGGCTGCCGCACTGCTCTCAGAAATGCTGGCGCAATTCCTCCACCAATATTATTTATGTCCTTATGACAGGCTGCAGCCACCAAATCAGCATCCGTCTAGTTTCCCAACAAACACAAAACTACTTCGAAAATCTCACAAAAATAGCCCATCAGGACATTTGGAATTTGCCAGGAGGTGCTCATTTTTCCCGAGCACATCCAAAAAATGTCCCCACAACTAGCAGTGTCCATGGAGTTGTGCTTCCCAGGGAAAGCCCCAAAGGCTCGGCTCTGGCTTAATAAAATTATTTCTCCTTTTTCAGCGCACATATATGTGCCAAATTTCATGCACATGCTTATGTTACAGCTGACGTAATACATCTGTCCACTCGTGTGAATGCATGCTGGCTCGGCCGTCCTGGACTTGCCTCTTTACATGAAATGTGCTAGCATGTTACACACAAAGGAAATATGAATTAAAAGACTCTCCCGATGCCGCCCATATATCAGGAAATAGCAGCCCAATACAAATGTCATTTCAGTTTACTAGATGTGCTCTTTGTATTTAAATGAATACAAAGAGCAGGCGCATTTGTATGCACCATTTAATACACAATGTACATACGTAGCACTACCGCACCAGCATATAATGAGGCCACTTTTTTCTCTAGCTCTGATAAATCTGAAAAATGAAGCAAGAAAAACATAATACAGGCTGAAAGTTGACGCACCTTAAGCAAACATTCTAAGGGCTACAAAAGCATATACGCACACGCAGAAGCAAAGGCATGTAAAGAGGAACTTGGGCGCCAAAGAAAAGACGAGATGGGCGTTTGATACAGATATGCGGTTTCAGGTCGCGGTTTTTCTGCAGGTTGAAACCCCCCTCTCGCTTTTCCTCTCGCACGAGCCTCGGAGTAAGCTTCAGCGACGTGTTATCAAAACAGGAAAAAAATATAATTTTAGTTCTGCTAGGCGAAAATAAAAAAAAAACAGCATAAAACAACATACCTTGACGACGTTGCCAACGGAAACGCAGGGATGAAATAAAAGGCTGCAACAGCTGCAACGATGAATTCAACGCAGCACTCTGTCCTGCGCCTTCTCACGGCACAGCGAGCGCTCAAACATACGCGTTACATCTTCGTTACACCCCCGTTTTATTTTCTTGTGACTAAGTGTGGGAATAAGAATGCTTAAGTGGAGCCAGACAGAAAGGGGGGGGGGGGGGGGCGCCTTGAGGTAGAGCCTTGGCACGCCGCACACATGGTACAGCAGACCGCGCGTGCGGCAAAATACGGCGTGGGAGGCGAGATCAAGGTGATCAAGGCACAATCAATCCGGTGGAGGGGGGGGGGGTATTCACTAGCGACGTGAACACAACACAAACTATGATGAGAGTAAGAGCTGCCGCTCGCTGGGGCTTGCGCGCGAACGGCTTTAGGCTGCGCGAATAAAGTGTGCGCAAGATGGCTTCCGTCCAGCGAGGTAGCCGGGCGAGCGACGGAAGGCCATTACTGCGCCTCTGCTAGACAGCGGCGCAACGAGGACTGCTGGTAGTTGGAGATGCCTGCAGGGACCGCCGCACCGTGTTGAGGTTGGAAACACGATATGATACGGGCACGTTGGTGACCGCCGCTTCCGGCGGCGCGAAGAAAAGGCAGACCGCCGTCGCCTGCCTGCAGCACGAAGCCGATGGCAAACGTACACGAGAAACGCATGCGCCGAGAGAGATGCGAGGTTAACTGCATTCTTCGGCTGTTCGAGCGAAACTGTTTGATCTCTCAAAACGGCGAGTGCAAGAACAAACCCTTTTCTCCCCGCAGCTTGTGGCGCGAGGGAGAGAGAAAAGAGCATGTTGAAAAGCATTGGTTCCGAAACGTTCTTTTCAGTAAACTTTCTGGGACCAAAATGCTATGATTCGTTTTTGTTTCTGCTTAACACTCTCGAAAAAAAAAAACGCTTCTAGACCCTTAGTTGGAGCACTGTCTTTTTGCTTGTGTTTCTATGTCTTGCCTATACGGTTTGGAAATGTTTGATAAATGTTTTACTGGGACTGGGACATTCCATCTTTTTTGGGCGCTCATGGGGAGCTACGTTACTTGCCGGGTTGGTCAAACGGTGGAGCCACAAGCTAAGGGCACACATAGGGGATATAAGCTCAACCAGGCCCACAGCGCCTACATGTCCCATCGTCTGGACAGCATGTACCAACTCACTGTCGTAAGGGAAAGTTATTTTTAATTTCTCTGCTTTCTGACACGATTTGACAATGTTTACTGAGAGTCCTTTAAATCACACCGACGTCCCAGTTCAGGATCGGTTTCAGGGCGCATTTCGTTATTCCCGTTCATGTCCTGATTCAATACATGAGTTAAAGTCTTAATCGGACATCCATAGGACATCATTAGGTGTATGCAGCCGTTTCACAGACACCGAAGATCAAAAAGACAGCCACAGGACACTGTTTTTGCACAGCCTGAAATGCAGGAGAAGCTTTCTGAAGGGCACCCTAGCGGCCGTTATTGCATCCCGTCTCCTTGGAACTTTGCCGTGAAGACCACTGGTTTTGTCCACGCAGTTGCCTAATAGATCACAAGCGTCCGAAGAATGTACGAAAGACGTCCGCTACTAGATGTTCAGGTGTTCGATGGACGCTGAGTTAGATCCTGAATAGGAACTGTGGATATCTGTCAGACTATCGTGTGCAGAAAGGCAGCCGGACGAACATCTCTTGTACTGTCAAGCCAGATATTCTGATTCTGATGCCTTGCAGACGCAAAAATTCGGATGTAAGTTTTCCAGATACATCCATGTAACGTCTCACGACATCCAACGGGCATCTGCTGGTCCCACTGACCTGCGTCGGACAACCGGCTTTTTAGCCTAAGTCAACCCCAGGATGTCCACCGACTATCCTATGCAAGGACGCGGATCACACATAGTTCATCCCTCAGACGTCTGAAAACTGACATGCGGACATTTCTTGGACCATATTACCGCATGCAAGAAGACGCATGGATATCTGCATTTCTTCATAACAGGGAATTTTTTTGCGTCCATAATGGTGTTCATTCAGAGAGGTATAGACAAACGCGAGGTGTACCGCAAGGAGCTGTTCTTTCTCCTGTGCTCTTTAATATTCTGTTAAGCTCAATTCCTCTCCACCGCCATGTACGCACTTACGTCTATGCGGACGACATTGCGTTTTTTGCTGCTGCGCCGGATATACATTCTCTGTATGGTCTGTGGCAGTCATATTTGAATACACTTGAGCACTGGTTGAGCGCATTACACCTGAAGTTAAATGTTGGCAAGTGCGCTACTCTTTTTCCCTCTATTCACTCCTGTAGTGATCTCTATCACTTGCCAGTTAAAATAATACCGCAGGTTCAATCCCTAAAATACCTAGGGGTCATTTATGACAACAAACTCACCTGGCGACCTCACATTGACCATGTCGCGGCGAAAGGGGCTCGTGCCGTGGGCATGTTACGGAGATTATGTCATCACCGGTACGGCCTGCGCAGAGATGCGCTATTAATGATCTACATAATGTATGTCAGGCCAATTTTAGAATTTGGATCAGTGTTGTTTTCAGGCTCGGCTACATATAAACTTCGCCCTCTCGTCCTTTTAGAGAGGGAAGCACTTCGCATGTGCCTCGGCCTTCCAAAATTTGCGCCATCAATGTGCTGTACCTTGCAGCCCGCATTCCGTCTCTCTTATCACGACTTCAATTTTTAACTGTGCAAACTTACCTCAGTATCTATGAATCCCATTTCCACCGTTCCCAAAGCATTTTCTGTTCTCAGCCGTCCTCCTTTTTTGGTGTCCCCTGGTCTCGTTTCAATTCCCCTCAGGTAGTGTTTGTGCAAAGATTACTTCAGCCTTTAGATGTAAACATTTATGATATCCTTCCTGCGCTTCGGAATGGGCCCACTATCCACATTGTTTTCGACGACATATTCCCAAAAAATGCAAAACTTTTGCCGCCGAGTATTCTAAATGGTCTTCTAGAAGATCATCTGAGGACCCTACCTACAGATATAGCAATAGCCACTGTTGCATCGCAATGCAATGAAAAAGCAGGTGTGGGAATATTTTGCTCGCATTTAGACTGGTCCTTTTCTCTGCGCCTTCCAGATTTCACCCCTATTTTTCAAGCAGAGTTTCTAGCAGTTGTACTTGCTCTACGCAAGCTAGACCCCTCTGTTACAGCAGTTGCAGTAATTACTGATTCTTTATCTTTGTGTTCGTCCCTCGCTGCACAGGTTGACGGTCCCATTTTATCAACTTTCTTATCCCTACTTCCTCCGCATTTGAGCCTTGTTCATTTAGTATGGGTTCCCAGCCACAGCAGTGTGACAGTAAATGAGATTGCTGATAATCTCGCAAAGGCTTCCCTCAGCGGCCCCGTGTTGCCAATCATCCCGGCTACAGCCTACATTACAGCATCTAGATTTCGGCGACGTGCGTTTTTAAGCACGCAAGACACATCACTTTTAACATCGGCGGATTATGAGCACCTTAAATATTATTGGAACAGGAAAATTTGTTGCTCTCGGCAGCTTGAAGTATCACTGACGAGGCTGCGCTGCCGCATCCCCCCTCTAAATTTCTATTTACACAAGTCGGGTTTGGCGCTCTCTCCCCTTTGTGCATTTTGCCGTGAGCCAGAATCTATTGAACATTTTTGGCTGTATTGTCGCTGATTCAACTCTCTGAGAAAAAGGTTGCTGGAGGAGCCCTTGCAGCATCTTGGCTTTAGTTTGAGCAGCCCGCCCTTGCTATCATTTGGCGCCACCATATTTGGGTTCAGCCACAGATCTGTTTGCACCGCTGTTCAAAATTTCCTGATAGAATCTCACCGACTGCCTTGCTAAGTGTTCCAACCTTTTCTTTTCTATCAATTATTACATTTTGTCTAAATCATTAATATTTAATCCCTCTCTTTATTATTATTCTTAAAATTTTAAAATCAAAACACTCATCCCTTTTCTATTCATGACGAAAAATTCACCGGTGTTGCGCTCCCACGTGCTTTTCCTTTTTGTTAACTGCGTTCAGGTGAATAGCCACCCGATTCTTGGCCGATCCCCCAGTGTGGGTATGTGCCATCCTTTGATAGGCTAACAACAACAACAACAGCAGCTGGAAGAGGAAGAAGCTGAAAACGCGCAGGGACTCTTTCTGGTTGACCAGTAAACCGTTTTTTATTTTCAGCTCTTCTCGGGGTTATACCGAGTGGTGACACTGGTGGAAGTGCTGGGTACTAGTAGGACTCCTTCCAGCAGTCCACAGCGGGTTCCGGACATCGACACGCCTGTTCATCGCGCTAACCGCCGCCGTCTAGGCCTTGCCCGGGAGGACAACGATCTGTCGGGCGACTCTTCAAACGTCAAAGTTTGCCAGGCCTCCCAAGCCATGGCACCTTCCAACCCTACGCCGGTGACCCTTCATAACACCAAGGTGCCAGAGTGATTCCGCGGGAACGCGTTTGATGAGGTGGAAGACTGGCTCGACCAGTTTGAACGAGTGTTCAAGTTCAACTAATGGAGCGAGGACCAGAAGCTTTGCAACGTTTATATTGCACTTCAAGATAATGCTAGAACTTGGTTTGAAAGCCACGAGGCCAGCTTGTCCACATGGAATGACTTCCGCCGCCAGTTGGTGGACACTTTTGCCAGTCCTGGTCGACGAGAGAATGCGCTGCGCCTGCTTGAAGTGCGCGTCCAGAAGCCGAATGAAAGCGTAGCTATGTTTGCGGAAGACATGGCTCGACTTTTTCGCCGTGCCGACCCCGACATGACTGAGCAAAGGAAGCTGCGACACCTCATGCATGGCGTCAAGGAGCAGGTGTTTGCCGGCTTGGTGCGCAACCCACTTCAAACCGTCAGTGAGTTCATCAAGGACGCTACAGCTATAGAGCGAGCCCTCCAAGAACGGTGCCGCCAGTACGACGGACCCTTCAACGGTGTTCTAACGACTGCGGCGGCGCTCACTGCAACCGATAGGACAACTCTTCGAGAACTCATTCGAGCAATTGTCCTCGAGGAGCTGCAGCGAATTGCTGCTTCCAGCGTTCTGCCACCAGAGACCGTCGCAGCAGCCGTAAGGAAAGTGCTCCGGTACGCCCTGTCATCGCCTGCACCATACAACGAGTCTCACCTAGTTGACAACGCGACACCCATTTGCGAACCATACCACGTGCCACAACCCGACAGCAACACGGCCGTCATTATTGCGCCTTACTACGAGCCGTAGCCGCAAGCCGCAAGCTATGCGGCAGTCCTTCGTCGCCCGCCGCCAGACCGCGCCCACCTAGCTCACCGAGCCGTCAGCAGATGCGATTCTTCCATGGGCCTCAGTGGGCACCTCCCGGCCGCTCTCAACCGCGCCGAACTGACATGTGGCTCTCTTATGACAGCCGACCACTCTGCTTCTTATGCGGACAACCTGGCCGTGTGTATCGGTACTGCCGCTACCGCCAAGAGGTGCAGGCCTTTCCACCTGCTTCTGCTCGCCGCCATTTTGACGCTGGCCGTGCCCGAATCAAGGACCCGCAGCTCAGCAGGGAAGCCAACTCACCGGGCTTCCGCCGCCGCTCCCCATCTCCACAGCGTTATTCTTCGCCGACGTATCGTAGCGATGCTGACGTTAGCGGACGGCGGACCCCGAGCCCTCGCAGGGGAAACTAACAGTCGCAACCTCGCGAGGGGAGGTTGCAACCAGTCGAAGAGTTTAAAAGCCCTCACTACCGCCGCAACTGCCGACCGCAACCCGTGGCTCTGACGCCGCTGTTCCCATTGACCCTGCCGCACTACACTCTAAATATTTTCACGCTTATATGCCTGCCACGGGCCGGTTTTCAGCGTGAAACGCGCTCCTGGAAAGGAAAGGAAAGTATTTATTTTCAGCAGAATTGCAGTACATATGGAATTCATTTCGTGATTACATCTGCTGAGGTTCCCGAGGCAAAAGGCGTCATATGGCGCCTGACATGACCTCGTGACCTTCACGTGCGCAGCGCGGCAGCGTACAGTGGCAATAGATTCCAGATGGCGATTAACAGAACTGTCTGACATCAGTTTTACAGAAGATCAAACGCGACAAGTTTCGAAAAGGAAAATATAATGGACAGCCAAAAAAAAAACATAAGTAATACAGGCAAAGCAGTATATCTACACGAAAAAACGCACAACCAACAATACAATTGCACATTTTCTTTGACAAAACCGACAGGAAGCATAAATAAAGAAGGTTTGGTTTGCACAGGTGATAAGGGTATGGATTAGTAACAAGACTGCAAGTGAAAGCGAGACGTGGTTCCGTGTTAATTTGCGATATCAGCCAAATCGTTTTGGTTGCATTTTTCGCTTCTTTCTTACAAGTGTGTCTGTTGGACTTACTGTGAACAACGCCCTCATGGCATAGTTTGGTGGCCATGCTTGGTGTTACTGTGCGGCATTTCGCAATAGTACTTCTTTCACTCGCCTTTTAAATGAGTAGCGTGTTTTGCTCTCAGATGCGATGGTAACTATTTTTGGAAATGTGTTTAGTAATAATGGTAGCTGATAATCTATTGATTTTTCTCCGTACCTAGTTCTTGCCCCTTGTTTCACGTATTTTTCATCTCTCAAAGCATAACCACAGTCTGTTCGTTTGTATCTGTTAACGAAGCTTGTGCCATGGGATTTTATTTTAAGATACAGGTAATTCGCCATGCTTTGCTGGTAAACGTTCGTAATAGGCAAAATTTTATATTTAAGAAACAGTGGGGACGCAATGTCATATCGCGATTTGTTTTCTATAAACCGAATGTATTTCTTTTGCAGAACATGCAGTTTTTCAAGATTGCTCTTACCTGTGCTGCCCCACACTAAAATGCAGTACTATAAACGGGAGAAGATCATCGCGTAATAGAGTTTCTGTTTAAACCATGCCCGAAGAATAAGCCTTAACTTGCTGAGGAGGCCAATGGTTCTTGAAGCATTTATGCGCAGTTTTGATACATGTTGTGCCCAGCTCATGTGTTCATGGAAATACACTACCAAGAATTTTTGCACATCCACTCTAGTTATATGAAGGCCCTGAAAAGTTAAATTTACACTACTGTCTATTGGCTTATTCCTCGCTCTAAATATTACGTAACTGGTTTTTTCTACGTTAAGGGTTAATTTGTTTGATGATAACCAGGTTTCAAGAACTAGAAGCCACTCATTTGCCATATTCATTACATTCAAAAGATCGCCTCCACTAAAAAATACATTTGTATCATCGGCGTACAAGATATTTGGCGTCTGGGGTATCATCACAATATCATTTATGTACACAAGGAACAGTAAAGGTCCTAAAATTGAACCCTGTGGCACGCCGTATTTTATAATTTGCAGACTTGATTTGATGGTCCCAAATCCTACGTACTGGAGACGATTCTGCAAATAACTCTTGATTAAATGAAGCGCACTGCCACGAATACCATATCTTTCAAGTTTATGGAAAAGAATGTCATGTTTTATGGAGTCGAAGGCCTTTTTGAAGTCTAAGAAAATGCCTACAGTATAAAGTCTATGTTCGATGTTAGGAGTTATTTTTTCTTTTATATTTAACAATGCAGATTCAACCGATTTACCTTTCTGGAATCCGTACTGCTGGGGTTTGATAACGTCCTCGCTGAATAAAAAGCTACTCAATTTATTGTTGATTACGTGTTCCGCTATCTTCGAAAATACACGAAGTATAGATATAGGACGATAGTTTCCCAGAATATTCTTGTAACCTCCCTTGTGCACCGCGCAGACGCGGGCGATTTCCATTTTTTCCGGAAACACACCATCGCGCAGGATGCAGTTGCAGATGTGTGAAAGAGCTACGCTTAGAAGGTTAGCTACCGCTTTCACTGGCTGAACGGCTATTTCATCGTATCCGCTTGCACAGTTGGCCTTGATACCTTTTACGACGGTTTAAACTTCGTAGGGCGTAGTCGGGGAGAAAAATATTGAGTCTGCCAATCGACCATCAAAGTACAATTCAGAGTGGACGCTCTCACAACTATGGGAAATGCCCGAAATTAGAAAATGGGTATTGAATTTTGCAGCTAAGGTGGAACCTGAATACGCAACGTCATCAATTGTGAGTTCTTGAGGGACAGTGCGCGCATTCTGCGGAAAAAGTGATTTCATTAGAGGCCAAGCTTTGTCAGGGCAACCGACAACTGCCGTGAGCTTGTTGACATAATAATGTGAGCGGGCTTTCTTGAAAGCAGTGCTAAGCTTGTTTCTGATTTTCTTATATTGTAGTAATTTATTTATATCTTTCGTCCTGATAAACTCCTGAAATAATTTGTCACGGTCCTTGATTCGTTGCAAAAGTTCTCTTGTAATCCATGGTTTTCTAGCCTTGCGGCATTTAAGGACCTTCTCAACTGGAAACGCTATATCATAGAGTTTAATCATTTTATCAAGGAAAATATTGTACGCATCGTTGGCATTTCTAGTGTTTAAGACTTCGCCCCAGTCTGTACTTGACAGCATGTTACGGAGCTGAATAATGCCAAGTTCGCTAATGTGACGTTTAGGAAGCTGAAATCGAGAACTTGGACATTGATTTTTAATAGGGTGGAAACAGAAAAAAGGCATGTGGTCGCTAATGCCTGTTGCTAGGACGCCGGCGTAGACGTCTTCTAAACAGCTGGTAAAGCACAGGTCAATGAGTGTTTCACTGTTGGCAGTCACACGAGTGGGCGTATCAATAACATTTTTCAGCCCAACTGAATGTGCTGTTTCAAGTAGAGTAACTGATGATGAATCACTGGAGAGCACATTAATGTTAAAGTCTCCCACAATAATCACGGGGAAATCAATGAATGCAGCAAACTCCAAGAAATGTTCAAAGAAATTGAAGAATGCGGGAAGGGACCCGGAAGGAGGGCGGTAAAACACAACAATAATAAAACGTTGAGTTCTAATTGCCAACACTTCGCAGTCAACGGAGATAACAGAGTACTCTTGCAAGACTGCATAACTGAAATCATCTCTAACGTATAGTGCGACGCCGCCACCCCTTTGGTAGTCGCGGCAGAGAGCTTCACATTTGTACCCCTCAAACTGTATAGCATCATGTGAATCAGTAAACCACGTTTCTGTGAATGCAAGAATGCTGAATTCATGTTGCAGTCATGGTAAGTAGCTGGTTACTTCTAGCTGTTTAGTATGCAAACTTTGCGAGTTGAGATGAAAGATTGATAAGTATCTACTCAATGGGTGCAGGTTGACGAGAGTATTAGCAAATGCCTGTCCGTCATAGTAGTCACGTTTCGGGAAGACGGTGACATCGGTCGAAGGCGTTAACAGGAAATTTGCGTCATTCAGGTAATCTTGCTGAGATCATCCTCGGCCTTTATCTGGATGGCGAGCTCCCCTGATTTTTTTTCTAACATAGATTCTACCATTCCTCTGCCATGTAAATTCATACGACTTCTCGGTTGACCTGGTTTTGGCCAGCCAAAAGAGCCTCTTGTTTTGCGGGCTCATGTTGTCAAACAGTCTGATACCCGGTACCTTCGTTCTCAAGAATGATCGTTTGTCATTCCATTGGTCCTTAAGTGTACGCGAAGAGAACCGCACTAGCACCGGAAGAACCTTGTTAGGTTTGCAAGGAAGTCTGTGAATTGTCTCAACGTCTCGTGCTGTCACTTCCGGAATTTCTAGTTTCCGTGCGATACCGTTGACTTTTTTTAGCAAATTTTCATCTTCGGTATGTTCCAAGCCATGGATTTCCAGGTTCTGCCTGCGGCTATACTGATCCATGTCGTTTATCTCTCTTTTCAGCATTTTAATTTCTTGAAGCGATGTTTCCGATTCAACTTTGTCCACCCTTTCCCTAAGTTCAGTTATCTCTTTTTGCTGAGCGGACACAAGCTCTATGATGTTTTCATATTTATCGGATAAGAACTTGACGTTCTTTTCAATTTCTTCCACAGTTTCTTTCATAGTCATAAGTTCCTCGATTTTACTCAGGAGGGGGAGAAGAGCACCATTTTTCCTGTTCATATTGGCTAGCCTCGCCACAATGTCAGCGTCAATGCGATGTTTAGCCCTTTACAGAGTTCTGGCTACCTCTTAATTTCGAGGCTTTGCATGTAGGACACAGCCATGACTTT
The DNA here is from genome assembly GCF_052857255.1 of Amblyomma americanum. Lineage (NCBI taxonomy): Eukaryota > Metazoa > Arthropoda > Arachnida > Ixodida > Ixodidae > Amblyomma > Amblyomma americanum. The sequence continues at coordinate 94,427,256 of NC_135507.1, forward strand.
CCTATGTCAGGTTTAGCCTTAACGGTTGCCTCTCCCACCCCTGAGCAATTTCCGGCATGGTAGGTGAAGACACAATCAGAACAGGTTATCGCACTGGGATCTTTCTTGATAGCTAAGTGACATGCCAGGCAGACATCAACTGCTTCATCATCACTCATCACACCAAATGCGCCTGTAGCAGTAGCAGCAGCAGCAGCGGCAGAGAAAAAATTGTTTAAGCTCTTACTGAAAAGAACAAAAATACAACTAACCTGTAACAACAGGACGAGCGATTAAGCGAGCTGCATGAACTGCCGGCGCTGCTGCGTGCTATGGGGCCGGACCAGGAGCAGAGTTGTCTTCTTATAGTCTTGTCCGGTAGTGACATATTCCTTGCTGCCCTTGCAGTGTAGTTTATTCGTTGATGGCTTGTCAGATGATCCACACGCACGTGGGCCGCAACTAGCGAAGCCAGAGATCTGTTAATGCGGCGAGTTGGGGCGTGTTGGTACATGGTTTTCTGGAAAAGCAGCGCTGAACAGACGAGGACAGAGACGAGGCGACAAGGAGGGGCGCTGAACTGACAACAAATTTTATTGAAGGGATTCACACTTATAAACGTAGTGTAGCTACCGTTCGCGCATGCTCAGAAAAGTCAGCTCTTTTGGTGAAAGGGCGATAGAGGCTGTGCTGACGCAGCCCTCTCCCAGGCTATATATCTGATTTGATTCTGCTATTTCTCTAGTCATACGTACACTGCTCTTTCTGATTATGGAGGTGTCATTGAGTGCAGGAGTACAATCTAGGCAAGTGATACAGTGACTTGCGAGGAAGCCTGCAACATCTTTTCCCTCGCGTGCATTTTTCACGTTCAAGGCATGCTCTCTTAACCTCTCGTTCACGCATCTCCCAGTTTGGCCAACATACGTCTTTCCACATCATAACGGAATTTTGTAAACTACACCTTCTGTGCAATCAACATAAGGCCGCCTATGTTTTTTGCCACAGCCACAGCTACCTTCTGCTGCGCACAGCGCCGGCAGAAGGTAGCTGTGATACCTTACATACACTCACTTTCGCACAATCTGAAAAAGGTAGCCCAGCGTTACGACGTGAAAGTGGTCTTCTCTGCCCCTCACAAGCTGTCCAAGCTTTGCAGGATCACTAATCCGGAGGCGACCCAGCAGCGTGGCTGTGGCAAAAAACATAGGCGGCCTTATGTTGATTGCACAGAAGGTGTAGTTTACAAAATTCCGTTAAGTTGTGGAAAGACGTATGTTGGCCAAACTGGGAGATGCGTGAACGAGAGGTTAAGAGAGCATGCCTTGAACGTGAAAAATGCACGCGAGGGAAAAGATTTTGAAGGCTTCCTCGCAAGTCACTGTATCACTTGCCTAGATTGTACTCCTGCACTCGATGACACCTCCATAATCAGAAAGAGCAGTGTACGTATGACTAGAGAAATAGAGAAATAGCAGAATCAAATCAGATATATAGCCTGGGAGAGGGCTGCGTCAGCACAGCCTCTATCGCCCTTTCACCAAAAGAGCTGACTTTTCTGAGCATGCGCAAACGGTAGCTACACTATGTTTATAAGTGTGAATCCCTTCAATAGAATTTGTTGTCAGTTCAGCGCCCGTCCTTGTCGCCTCGTCTCTGTCCTCGTCTGTTCAGCGCTACTTTTCCAGAAAACCAGAGATCTGTAACAACAGGACGAGCGATTAAGCGAGCTGCATGAACTGCCGGCGCTGCTGCGTGCTATGGGCAGCATGAACTTCGTTTTGAGTACTGCGTGACTGGAAAAAAGCGTTTTTTTTTGTTTTCGTCTTAAAAGCGTGACGTGCGTTCAAGAAACCCCCACTCGCTTTATTCTACGCGTGATGCAAGATTCCATGCTTGAGGACCAGAAAACTCACGCTAAGAAAGAACCCGTGCGGCCGATCTCCCTTCTCCTCATCACGCATGTATATATCCTGATACATACCCCCAACGCAGGCAGGCGACGCGGCCGTTGCTCGCTTCTGATTTGCTGCTGTGGCTTCCTTTCATTCATTCTTCTTATCATGCGGAGGCATTGAAAGGTGGCGCTCGCTTCAGTGATTTTGGCGGGAAAACGTGGTGTGATCATCTGAGCCGTTGGAGCCACCGGCCATAGCAGTCTCTTTTGTGCGTCGTGTCTGCCTGCGTTTCAACCGTGTGCTTTGGCGTGCTCGTTTCTGATGGCGAAGAGTGGTGGAAAAGCAGCAATGTTATGACTACGTTGACATCGGTTGACCGGCTTGGTGTGCCGCGCAGTAAGTGCAAAAATGCTGAGTACGACTGCCCAGAGTTCACGTGCAACAATGGCGCCGCTCTCCGCTAACTGTGGGCGCTCATCGGCCATTTTTGAATATCTAGGTAAGCAATGTATTTAATGTCTTCACTCAATATATGTTTTCGAAATATTTTCCGAGCAACCACGTTTTCAGGGTAAAGAGTAAGAGATCTTATTTACCTCTCAACTTCGCCTTAGGGTCAGGTCAAGTTCTTAGCTGCCATTTGACTCGGGTCGTGTGGTCGACCGGGAGAGATGAGACGAAGAAAGGAGAGTTGCTCTCGCTGCCGTTGCTGTGAGTCGTCTCGTACGCCATCCGGTTTCGCCTATCTCAGCGTCTTGCGCTCGTTAGCGTTTGCTCATTGGCGCCAAAGTTTCGCGGCCGCGCTGCGGTTCGCGTCGGTGGCCATTTTTGGCAGTAGTACCACCGGCGCTCCTTGAGCCTCCTGGCTGCTCGCGCGTGTGGGGTGGGGGGGTGGGGGTAGAAAGCGCCTGCTCTCAGCGTTATCCGCAGAGAGCATCGAAAATGAGATAAATATGGCATACCGCAATTCAGAGTCGAAGCGAATATTACGACGCGTTGAAACTTTTCACATTACATAGAACCTGCGCGTTAAGGCCGCACTAAAAACTTGCCTGTTTGTGCTGTACATCGCGGCTGGAGTTCGCTTGTTTTATGTCAGTGAGCTACGCATCGATCTAATAGCATTGTATTGAAATCGCATGTGACTGTGGGCGGCACTACAACCTAACCTTATATTTTATGATACAGTTCGGTTACCCTTGTGAATTTCAGTCTGCTTTGTGAAGTCGCAGTCGTGTTCGATTAATATTTGCATTGCTGGGAGGCAGCACAAATTGGTTTGCGGTCTGGTACGTAGAGCCAGTGCTGTTGCGGGTGGTGGTGCTAGTTGTTGCGGCGGCAAAGATGCAGCACAGTAGCGGACACGCTGTGTTCTCGTAATGACAGCATACGAACGAGCAGAAAAGCTGTTCTTTTAGCAGCTCAAGAACAGCAGACGTGTTAAAGCCGTGAATTGGGACTTCCACATTTAACGGAAGATCCACAAAAATGCGGTGACAACGAAAAGCCTGTGCCTTGTTTGGTACCGACTGCTGCGACTAATAGCCTATCTCTGCAATGCCATTCCTGAATTTCGCGACGAAAGCTTTATTGATACAACAAAACGTAGTCACAATGAACTCTAGGTTAACGATTTTTTCTGAATGACGAATATTTTTCAGACCCGGTGCTGAGAACATATTCTTTCGATGTAAATACAGTTACTATGCATTTCAAAATAGCAACTTTTATTACAATCATGTAAACGATTTGCGACCATCTTTTTGTTTTTCTTGGGTGTCATGAATTCTCCTATACTACGAAATTTATAGTTCTGAACCGATATGTTTATAAACTTCGCTTGTACCGTCCTCGGCAAGCCACGTGATAAGCTATAGTAAAAGCGGACTACAAGAGCGCGAAGCGAACACCTCGCCTCGGCAACATAGCAGAGGTCAAGAAAAACTGGAACGGCTCCTTCCAGTTTGTTGGGTAGCGTCAGCTCGGAATCGATGGTAGTATATATCGTAATTTCTGCTGAGCATGAAGTTTGCTGCTCGACTTATTGTTGCAATCCTGTTAGGCATTGCGTCCTTAGACGATTCAACTCTGCGCCTTAGAAACAGACGTAGAACCTGGCGTTTTTTGTAGTGAGTAAATTCGTTGCAGGTTGAACAAATGAGCAACATACTCACAAACGTGGTGCGCACAAAACAACTCCACGCTGTGCGTAACTGTAGAAGACTAAATCATGGGTCAAAGCCATTTATAAACAAAAACTGATAAGGCGCAAGCTAACATTGTACTCTTTTGTTCAGACCAGTCTGCACCACCTGCTGAAAAATGCGACCAATAGAGCCCTGAGCCCAATGCGAGGGATGATTACTGGGGAGCAACCACCATGGCTGTTGATAGTAAGTTTCTATACGTCTGCATTTCGCCAGCTTTCTAAATGGTATTTCTTCTTAACAGAGATAAACGCTCTCCTCACAGATGACGACTAAGGTGATTGAAACAATTCTGTGAAGTGGAACTCATTACACACAAGCTAATGCTCGCGGGACCATGAAGGGATTCTTCAAGGGACAGCTGTGTTGATGAGCCATGAAACGAAGCAGCGGCGAAACTGGATGTCGTACACTGGCCTCGACACATACCTGCGGCCAAGGCTCGCATTGACTGCCCCAATCTCAACGGTGAGTAAAATCGTTTATAAGAACTGAAGTTTCATGCACAATTCTAAACTTGTCCATTCTGCCAACACTCTCATTTTTGAGCCGTGTATAACGAAGATTTAACGCCGCAGTCGCAATGTGGGCCGCCAGTTAAATAGTTTTTATAAATTTGTAGTTACTTCACTAAGTGAGATTTGTCAACGGTTCACTCAATCAGGTACCACTTTATTTTGTTAATTTTATCTTTTGCAGGCTTCACCCGCAGTCATCGTTGGCCCGTGCATTTCGTGGGGCGACAGGAAGCAGCTGGTATGCTGCAGAGAGCCCGTGCAATCGTCAACTTGCAACGCGACACATCTCAGAGAAGTCCTTAGTGCTTTGTTTGTGCGTATATTACGTAAAGGGCATTACGTGTACGGAGATTTAATTCAAGATGTGGTAGGATGTGCTGGTATAGTCGAAATTACACGCGCGCAAAAAAGGTTACGGGTTTTGTTGTCGAAGCTACACTTCGAGATAAGTATACAGTCAGGCCGGAATGACAAGCAAACAGCGCGTGCCAAGGAAACAAAATATCTTGCCTGTGTACTTGCGGACAACAAACCTGATTCATGTGTAAAGGCAAAAGGTCTACCGAAGTATGTATTCATTAAATAGTTATAAATTAATATTTGCTCGCAAAGTGAAAAAATTCGGTATATGCGTACTCGCGTTTCATTCCGGCATGACTTTACGTAGCAGTTCTCATGCGCTCCTTTAAAACGACATCAAGGATGAATCTTGAGCCCATTTTCTACTTCATATACTTTTTCTTGGATTGTTCTTATAGGGAAGCATCTTTGTAACTTATGACCAATAAAAAGTTTCACTCATATTTAAAATTCGTTTTACTTCGCGTTTGTATAGTGCTCCTCAGCTTTGCTTCTACATGAAAAACCTAACCACATTCCTTACTTAATTTTCTTTATAAACGTATAGGTGATGACGCCGTTCGGATCAGAGGGTTAGTTGTAGTACTGGCTAGACGCAATTGCGCAAGATAATTTATGAAAATTTCTCTTGTCGCACTGCCTTCAACGGAGCTTGGGTTCGTCAGAAAACTAAAGAAATTCGCGCTCGCTAAGCTTATTTTGTGGCATGATATAAAACCTACCAACTTTATGGAATGGGTATTTTCATAATGCAGCTCCTAAATGATGTTGAAATGAGGTGACCTTCTTTTGCACTTCTTTCATTAGCTACGCAGTCCATATGTAGGAAGATGTCATGAGACTACAAAGTTTCAACAAAAACAAAATGTTAACTTACTTCTTAGAACTTTCAGGCTCATGCTAAGATTGTAAAGACTACGACAGTGAATAAGCGTAGATAGGCCACTTTTTAAGTGCTTAGAAACCCGCTTGTTATTCAGTATATACGAGAGACAAGCGTTGTTGTGAAGGCGTAGTCGTTTCAGGCAACATAGCACACAATGACGAATTGCGGTCTTGAGCAGTACATAAGCACGCGATATGTGCCGTTCAGTACAAGATGGTAAGAGTAGACAACGAATTAATAAAGGAATGTCTTATTTTTGCTTTCTACTTGAACTATAAATGACATTCTGATTTTCTAAAAATCTACCTATCTTTTGTTACGTTTTCCCAGCGCAGTGTTCTTGTTTGCATATAGCCGTGAGATTAAAGATATTTTTGTAAATAGCTATTTAATAGTAATCATCAGTATTTTACAAGCAGCCGCCAAGCCCATAAATGCGGCACAAGAATAATTTTCTCCTTTCAGCTTCCTTTTAAATATTTTTTGATGGTCTACAGAGAAGAATGTCGCACCGAGTAAGTTAAAAACCTTTATTTTGCGTTTAGCGTTCAGGAAATCGCCAGTCACGCATGACAAGCGTGAGCGCTGAAAGCGCACCACGCCTAAAACAAGCGTGCAAAAAATTGCCTCCACTCACGTTTCGCTACCGTTACTCCCTCTCTGAGTCGTGCTTAGGAAGCGTGATTTCTCCATCGACACTCACGCTTCCTAAGCGTGAAAATTTTTAGAGTGTATCACCAAAAATACCATTTACATTACCGCCGAACATGCCGCACCAGATGAGCAGCCCCGACGACGAAACTGATAGCGCCGACCTTACCACACTTCCGCCGCAAACGCCGAAAGAGACGAGCAACCCAGACGACGTTGTTAGCGCTGACCTCGCCGTTTGCATTGATGGGCTGGAGGTACACGCTCTGGTGGATACCGGGGCGGATTTTTCAATTATTAGATAAAAACGGACAGACAGGCTGCGCAAAATAAAAATCGAATGGACTGGGCCAATAATAAGAAGCGCTGGGGGTCGGCTACTGGCACCGACTGTGAAGTGCACTGCCCGGATAGGAATAGAAAACTCAGTGTTCGTTGGCAGCTTCGTTATTCTCTCTGACCGTTGCAAGGACCTCATCTTGGGCATGGACTTTCTGCGCCTTCGTGGGGCTCTAATCAGCTTTCGGGACAACGTCGTTGCCTTCACCAAAAATCATGAAGACCTTGGTCATGCGGAAGTACCACTGATGCCCTTAGGCGTCGCCAATGAGGCGGTGACATTACCTCCGCGATCATGCTCTCTTGTTGAAGTGAAGTGCGACGTGGCGCATACCGGCGATGGCGTCGCCGAACGGGCAGTCACCCTTATAATCGGCCGAGGTGTGTCTATAGCTAGACGGCTAGTCAGCTTGGCCAATGGGCACACCGAAGTGCTGCTGAAAAACTTCAGCGACGAGCGCGAGCAAATTCAGAAATGCACAACTGTGGCCTTTTTCGACAGCCTCCCAAGTGCGCAGGACTGTTTTGTGCTGCAACAGGAAGGATCAGTGAGCAAGGAGCCCGCACCCACCGTCGATGTGAGCCAAAATTTGTCGTTTTCAGAACGGGAACGTCTTTTGGATCTCATAGATCTCTTTCGAGACTGTTTTGCTTCAGAATCGCGGATCGGCCAAACGCATTTGACCAAACATCGAATTATCACGGATAACGTGATTCGCCTGATTCGACAAAATCCTTACCGTGTGGCTCCGAAAGAGCGCGAAGCAACTCAGCGTCAGCTGGCCGAAATGCTTAGAGACGATGTTATCCAGCGGTCACAGAGTCCCTGGCCTTCCCCCGTGGTTCATGTTAAAAATAAAGGACGACAGCTTATGATTTTGCATTGACTACCGCAAGCTCAACCAAGTGACCAAAACAGGCGTGCACCCTCTCCCTCGCATCGATGATTTCCTTGATCGGCTACGAAATGCACGTTACTTCTCATCAATCGATTTGAAAAGTGGATATTGGCAAATTGAAGTAGATGAGAGGGATCGGGAGAAGACAGCATTCATCACTCCTGACGGATTGTATGAGTTTAAGGTTCTTTCATTCGGTTTATGCTCGGCACCAGCAACATTTCAGAGCCTGATGGACCCTGTGCTCTCGGGGCTCAAGTGGCAAACATGCCTGCTGTATATTGACGATGTGATCGTAATTTCGGCCACCTTCGAGGAGCATCTACGCCGCTTGCTAGCTGACTTTCAGGCCATACGATCTGCGGGCCTCACACTAAAACCCGAGAAGTGCCACTTCGATTACGAGGAGCTGCAATTTTTAGGACACGTCGGTAGCCAGGAAGGTGCCCGGCCTGATCCAGAAAAGCTCTCTGCAGTCGCCAGTTCCCTGCACCTACGGACAAAAAGACGTTGCGGCGCTTCCTGGGCTTTGTACCTATTACCGTCGATTTATTGCTGAGTTCTCACGAATTGCCTGGCCATTAACTTCACAGGCACGTGACAACGCTGTCTTTCGCTGGGGTGAGGAAGAGCACCAAGCTTTTAATGAACACGGAGACGTCTACAGATGCCACCTGTCGTGGCGCACTTTGAGGACGACGCCCCTACCCTGCTCCATACCGATGCGAGCAATGTGGGTTTAGGTGCTGTATTGGTGCAGCGCCAGGATGGTGTAGAAAAAGTGGTTGCTTATGCCAGCAGTACCTTGTCTAAAGCAGAAGCGAACTATTCGGCAACAGAAAAAGAATGCCTTGCAGTGGTATGGGCGGTTATGAAATTCCGCCCTTACTTGTACGCTCGCCCCTTTCAAGTCATTAGCGATCATCACTCTCTCTGTTGGCTGACGAACTTGGAGGACACTTCAGGGAGACTCGCGCGTTGGAGCCCTCGGTTACAAGAGTTCGACATGACGATTATTTACAAATCCAGAAAGAAGCATGCGGATGCTGACTGCCTTTCGCGAGCACCGATCGAACCCTCCACCATGACCGATGAAGACACTGCTTTTTTAGGAGTCATCGATGACACAGCTCTTTCTCAACAGCAGAGAGAGGACCAGGAATTGCTTCCTCTTATTGATTTCTTGGAGAAGCGAACTACGGCTGTGTCTAAGATTTTTGCACGCAGCCTCTCTTCATTCTTTCTTCGTAATGACGTAATTTACAAGAAGAACTTCCGTCCCGAGGGAACAGTCATCTGCTCGTCGTCCCAACAGGTCTCCGCACGGAAGTCTTTCAAGCCTGCCACGACGAGCCAACCGCCGGCCACTTCGGCTACACACGCACGTTGGCTAGAGTACAACGCGGATACTACTGGCCGAAACTGCCGGCGACAGTTAAGCACTATGTACGAACGTGTGTACACTGCCAACGCCGTAAACCACCCCTGAAAAACCATTCGGCCTACTCCACCCTCTTGAAGTGCCGAAGACACCTTACAAGCAAATTGGCATGGACCTCCTCGGACCATTTCCGACGTCTACTGCTGGGAATAAATGGATAATTGTCGCCACCAATTATCTAACTCGCTATGCGGAGACAAAGGCTCTGTCCAGGGGTACCGACACCGAAGCAGCACGGTTCTTCGTTGAGAACATTGTCCTCAGATATGGCGCACCGGCACTTATTATAAATGACCGAGGAAGCCCATTTACGGCTGAGAATTTGGAAACCGTTCTCCGCCTCAGCGGTACCAGTCATCGTAAAATGACGGCCTATATATCACCCTCAAACCAATGGATTGACAGAACACCTCAATAAGACCAACGCAGACATGCTCTGTATGTACGTCGACGTGGACCACAAGAATTCGGACGAAATTTTTCCCTACGTTACGTTCGCCTACAATACGGCACAACAAAACGCCACTCGCATGACGCCTTTCAGCCTTCTTCATGGGCGGCCAATGACAACCATGCTGGATGCTATGTTGCTCCCGGATGCCGACGGCGACGATGTCGATCAGGACGCCGAGGAATTCGCACAGCGCGCAGAGGAAGCTCGCCAACTAGCGCGTGTGCGCATCAGAACTCAGCAGGAGTATGATGCACGACGCTACAACATTCGCCACAGACAAGTAATATATGAACCTGACGACAAGGTGTGGGTCTGGACGCCTATTCGCCGCCGTGGGCTCTCCGAAAAACTATTGCGGCGATAGTTCTAGCCCTGTGTTGTTCTGAGACGTTTAACCGACGTAACGTATTAGGTGGCGCCAGACGGGTTATCGACATCCAAGCGACGCCAGCAACAAGTCGATGTCGTCCATGTTGTACGTATGAAGCCGTACTACTCGGACCGATCTTGACCTCCTACTTCCTTTTCTTATCATCGAGACGATGGTTCCTGAGGAGGGGGGCAAATGCCGCATGCGAAAAGACGCAAAAGATGACGACTGGATCTACGAGCGCAAGGCTAGAAGAGGAAGAAGCTGAAAACGCGCAGGGACTCTTTCTGGTTTACCAGTAAACCGTTTTTATCCTGGGGGTTTTACCGAGTCGTGACAATATGGAAGACAGTTACTGCGCCATTTCCTTTTTCTATTTTCTTGGGGCACGGCGCGATTCGGGTGTCCACCGATATACTACACCTTTTCAGTTCCTCAAAATGGGTTCAGGTGTCCACCTATCTATGTAAGGCAGTTACTGCGCCATTTCCTTTTTCTATTTTTTGGGCCAGTGGCGAACATTGCGAGGAGGCGGAAGAGGGATTTTTCGCTCACGGGGAGGAGAGATTTTTTGCTCACGGGGAGACGAGGGATTTTTCGCTCACGGGGAGAAGAGGGATTTTTTGCTCACTGGGAGAGGAGGGATTTTTCGCTCACAGGGAGACGAGGGATTTTTCGCTCACGGGGAGGAGGAGAGATTTTTCGCTCATAGGGAGACGAGGATTTTTCGCTCACGGGGAGACGAGGGATTTTTTGCTCACGGGGAGAAGAGGGATTATTCGCTCACGGAGAGAGGAGGGATTTTTCGCTCACAGGGAGACGAGGGATTTTTCGCTCACGGGGAGGAGGAGAGATCTTTCGCTCACGGGGAGACGAGGGATTTTTCGCTCACTAGGAGGATTTTTCGCTCACGGGGAGAGGAGGGATTTTTTGCTCACAGGGAGACGAGGGATTTTTCGCTCACGGGGAGGAGGATAGATTTTTCGCTCACGGGGAGAGGAGGGATTTTTCGCTCACAGGGAGACGAGGAATTTTTCGCTCACGGGGAGGAGGAGAGATTCTTCGCTCACAGGGAGAGGAGGGATTTTTCGCTCACGGGGAGACGAGGGATTTTTCGCTCACGGGGAGGAGGAGAGATTTTTTGCTCACGGGGAGACGAGGGATTTTTTGCTCACGGGGAGAAGAGGGATTTTTCGCTCACGGGGAGGATTTTTCGCTCACGGAGAGAAGAGGGATTTTTACTCACGGGGAGAAGAGGGATTTTTCGCTCACGGGGAGGAGGAGAGATTTTTTCGCTCACGGGGAGACGAGGGATTTTTCGCTCACGGTGAGACGAGGGATTTTTTGCTCACAGGGAGAAGAGGGGCTTTTTGCTCACGGGGAGAAGAGGGATTTTTCGCTCACGGGGAGGATTTTTCGCTCACGGGGAGAGGAGGGATTTTTCGCTCACAGGGAGACGAGGGATTTTTCGCTCACGGGGAGGAGGAAAGATTTTTCGCTCACGGGGAGACGAGGGATTTCTTGCTCACGGTGAGACGAGGGATTTTTCGCTCACGGGGAGACGAGGGATGTTTTGCTCACGGGGAGAAGAGGGATTTTTCGCTCACGGGGAGGATTTTTCGCTCACGGGGAGAGGAGGGATTTTTCGCTCACAGGGAGACGAAGGATTTTTCGCTCACGGGGAGGAGGAGAGATTTTTCGCTCACGGGGAGAGGAGAGATTTTTCGCTCACGGGGAGACGAGGGATTTTTCGCTCACGGGGAGGAGGAGATTTTTTTCGCTCACGGGGAGACGAGGGATTTTTTGCTCACGGGGAGAGGAGGGATTTCTCGCCCCCGGAGAGAGGAGGGATTTTTCGCTAATGGGGAGAGGAGGGATGTTTCGCTCACAGGGAGACGAGGGTTTTCTCGCTCACGGACAGAGGAAGGATTTTTCGCTCACGGGGAGAGGAGGAATTTTCGCTCATGGGGAGAGGAGAGATTTTTTGCTCACGGCCGACTCCGACAACACCGGGTCTTCTGCGACACAAGCTCCTTAACGCTCTCGTGTCAATAATGGGGTGATTAACTCAAATCAAGTTCCAAGAGCGCGTCTCTCCTCATCCGCATAATAATTTATTTTATTTATTTATTTACAGATACCTTACAGGCCTCTAAAGAGGCATTGTGTAAGGGGGTCAAATACAGACGTTTGCGTAAAATAGGTTAGAAGTAAAAAACATAGTAATGTACAGCGAAACACAAAAAACAAGTGAGTTCAGATACGATATCACAATTCACAAAACGTGACAAAATTAAAAAAACAACTGCGCCATGTAACAAAAATAGGGGAAATGCACAAAAAGTTATAGAACGGCAAAAGAAAGTTTATCAGGCATACATGAGGAAAGCTGCGCATCAACAAAACCAAAGAGGCAATAGTCTCAAGCAGCTGAAAACGAAGCTATACGAATCGATACTATATAAATGACGTGCTAAGCGTTATCAATGAAGTGCTTGAGTAGATGTTTGCGAAAGATGACATGATTACCCTGAATGGCGATGCAGTCCGGAAGATCGTTCCAGAGACGGATGGCACGCGGAGTGATGGGATGTTGAAAGCATGTGTGTGTCCGTAAGTGCGGGCATAGCTGTAGTTATGATGTAATCTAAGTGATAAGTAGGAGGGACGTTGTAGATGTGCTGGCGGTGCATCAGTGACATGGACGTATTTGTGAAAAATAGAGAAAAAATACTAACAAGAACATATGAATGAGGGAGGCAGACACACGGCGACCAGTGCACGCCTTCATCCTCAGCCGCCAAATGTATACTGTCCCTTACGTTCACCTCTCCCGAGCTGAGAAAGAGGCCCTAGACAGTTGTTGCGTCTGCAGGAAAAATAGAAAGGAAGTTGCACGGGCCTGCCCACTGCCTCAAGCTGAGCCACAATCGCTGCCACGTGCAGATAGTAGGAGAGCTGAAAGAGATGTGAGAGGAAAGATTGAAAGAAAGGACGCGTGTCGCAACAACCGTGTCATTTGAAAGGACGACGATGGTTTAGCAACAGATACCCCCGGTGACAAGGAGCCCTCGCCGCATGTGCGAAAGCCCTTAGATCCCAGCCCTGTAAGGCCAGGAAGTCACCCCTGAAGCTCCCTAGACGAAATAATTCACGCGGCATATATAAGACGGAAGGCCTCCACTATGGCACCTCTTTCTTCCTCTCTTCTCTTAGTCCCTCCTTTATCCCTTCCCTTACGGCGCGGTCCAGGCATTATTATTACGGTGCGGTGCAGGTGTTGGCCGATATGTGAGACAGATACTGCGCCATTTCCTTTCCCTAAAAAACAATTTTCATTTTTTTCATATAGAACAGCTCCCACCTACCCAAAAACACTCCCAATGAAAGACTGCTGCAGCTAGAGTACATAACACGGCGAACGAACTGACTGAGGCGTATCTTGCAGCTGACTACGAACGTCTCTTCCACACGACCTCAGGAAGGGATTTCTTTAGAAAACTTAGAATTGGGTACACCACCACCCGCCGCGGTGGATCAGTGGTTAGGGCGCTCGACTACTGATCCGGAGTTCCCGGGTTCGAACCCGACCGCGGCGGCTGCGTTTTTATGGAGGAAAAACGCTAAGGCGCCCGTGTGCTGTGCGATGTCAGTGCACGTTAAAGATCCCCAGGTGGTCGAAATTATTCCGGAGCCCTCCACTACGGCACCTCTCTCTCCCTTTCTTCTTTCACTCCCTCCTTTATCCCTTCCCTTACGGCGCGGTTCAGGTGTCCAACGATATATGAGACAGATACTGCGCCATTTCTTTTCCCTAAAAACCAATTAATAATTAATAATTAAAAAACACCACCACGGCTACCCCCGAACTTTCTCTTCCTGATGAAATTGCCAAGTCACTACATAAAACCTACTCCCACTTGCCGGAAACGGTTCACGCGGATGCGCCAGAATACCCCGACAATGAAGCATTTGCACTTGACGGCCACTTCCCTCAACACCGGACTATCGACAGAGGCTGAGGAGGCGGCCATAACGCTCGCCATAGCTGGTACCAAGGTCGGATACATCGTAAGTGATTCGAAGTCAGCAATCAGGAACTTCGTTAAGAGAAGGATCCATGCCCCTGCTCTCTCCGTCCTGGCAAGAACCAAATTATCCAGAGAAAGGCTCCAGCTCATATGGGTGCAAGCACATACCTCCCACCCAGGGAACACGACAGCTCTTGAATGTGCCCAAGGATTCGACAGCCAGGCACAGAGCGACGAGTGCCCCTGGTTCAGGAGGGAGCGCCTGGTAACCTACCATGAAATCGCCCTCCACTAACGAAACGATCGTCTCAAATACCCGCAAATCACTTTAAATACACTCGGCAATTTTTGACCGGTGGACAATCTTGCATTCAAATCCAGGATAAGGAACATTTTACTTTTCATTTAGGAACCAGGGGTACAGCACAGCGCGCGGTGCTCTCTACCCTGGCTATGATGTACCTACCGGCCCAGCTGGACGCTGTCACCGATGTGCAGCATTCGCTGTACGCCGATGACATCATTCTGTGGGCCACGTAGGGCTCCCTCGTAGACATTGAGGCCAACCTGTAGGAGGCGGCGAACATAGTGTACCGTTATGCTCGCCGCTGCGGCTTCCACTGCTCCCCTCAAAGTCTGAATTTGTGCACAAACGCCCCTAACCAAAGTGCACAGCCAAAACTGCAGTCTCAAGAGACAGGTCCACTCCCTGATCATATCTAAGTCCGGGTACTGGGGCTCTTTAAACACCAACACAGACGGTCGGAAACGACATTGGCCAAACACCGTAAGGTGGGGACCAGCTGGGCCACATGGTCTGCCGGGTTTCTAGCAAGTGCGGGGGTTGCGAAGCAAGGACGCCTTGCGGCTGGCGCATGCTGTTGTTAGTTCTATCGCATGCATCTATAACCAGACGAATTCTATATTAGACTCCATACATCCACCTGCGGAAGCAAGACGTGGATGCACTCGACGTCATCCCCCGCAAAATTATTAAGCGGGTTTTGGACCTTTCCGCGAACCCCTCCAACCAGCGCCTCCTGGGGCTGGGCATGGTGAACGCATTTCGGAAGCTCCGGGAAACCCATTTGACGAACCAATTTACACGTCTCTCGAAGACATCGTCGAGTCGCCGCCACCTTGACCGGCTACACATACAACACAAAACTCTCGTGGAAGAGCGCATACGCATTCTATCCCAGTGGAGATGCGCCCTCCACGTGCGTCCTCTTCCTGCGAACGTGAACTATGAGGACAATAATGGCCGGTGCCTGGCGGGAGCGGAAGCCCTGGCCCGCCACTATGGATCGAAACCCGTAGTATACTACGTGGGTGCTTCCGGCCTCACCATGGGGGATGGTACTCGGCCGCAGTTGTCCACGAATCCAAAACAGTGTGCGGCCTTACTTTTCGAACCCGTGACATAACACACGCGGAGGAGTTCGCCGTTGCGTTGGCAGCATCTCATCCAACTTCTAGGACAATTATTTCCGACTCGCGAGGGGCATGTCGGAACGTCGAGCAGGGCTGGGTACCGTACCTCGCCTATCGCCTTCTCCAAAACATCTACGCCGCCGCAGTGGCTGAGTGGTCATGGCGCTCGGCTGCTGGCCCGAAAGACGCGGGTTCAATCCCAGCCGCGGCGGTCGAATTTCGATGGAGGCGAAATTCTAGAGGCCCGCGTACTGTGTGATGTCAGTGCACGTTAAAGAACCCCAGGTGGCCGAAATTTTCGGAGCCCTTCACTGCGGCGTCACTCAAAGCCTGAGCCGCTTTAGGACTTTAAACCCCCACAAACTATAAACCAAAACATCTACACCGGGGACCCCACTCACCGGAATATCGTTTGGGCTCCTGCTCACACGGGTCTTGAGGGAAATGAGGCATCTGACACTGCCGCCCGCGCGTTCTCTCACCGGGCACTCCCCCCGATTAGGAATTCCTATTCACTCCGGCTTACTCCTTCAAAGACATTATTTTAGTCTATAAATCTGGCCACGGTCTGTATCCCCGCCCGTGTAAAGGTCTCTCAAAGGCGGAGGAGCGGCTTCTGCTCCACCTGTATGCTAATACTTCAGTGTGCCCGGCAGCTCTCAAACACTTCGACCCTTTTTTCTCAGGCAGCTGTCCGTACTGTGTGGAGAAGTCTTCGGACATCTACCACATGGTGTGGGCCTACCCCTCCAACCCTACTATCCTCCCTCACCCCAACCCCACCCGGGAGGACTGGGAGGCGACCCGGCTCAGCTGCTCTGACCCAAAGGCCCGAAGGCCCTGGTTGAGCGCGCCCGGGCAGCGGCCGACGCCACTGGGGTCCCGTACTAGGGACCTCCACCTAGTGTTTGTGAGGCCGGCCCCTTAAAAGTGGGTCTAACCATACCTCCCTGCGTCTTTTTTCCAGGCAATCAAAGACTTTCATCACCGCCACCACCACCTCTTTCTTTCTTTCTTTCTTTCTTTCTTTCTTTCTTTCTTTCTTTCTTTCTTTCTTTCTTTCTTTCTTTCTTTCTTTCTTTCTTTCTTTCTTTCTTTCTTTCTTTCTTTCTTCTTTCTTTCTTTCTTTCTTTCTTCTCTCAGCCGCTCCTTTATCCCTTCTCTTATGGCCCTTATGGCACGGGTCAGGTGTCTGGTGACATGTAAGACCGATACTGCGCCATTTCCTTTCCCCACAAACCAATTTTCCTTCGCAAATGCAAAAGGCGCCCGTGTACTTTCCGATGTCAGTGAACCTTAAAGATCCCCAGGTGGTCGAAATTATTCCGAAGACCTCCACTGCGGAAGGAAGAAAGCGGTACCGTAGTGGAGGGCTCCGGAATAATTTGGACCACCTCGGGATCTTTAAAGGGACTATGCAATATATTAATTGAGATTACGTAAAGAAGACGAGAGATAGGCATTCGATCACTCGTCACCCCCGTGCAAGAATTATTGAGCTAGCATCAATAACAGCGAAGGTATAGACGATTAAAAATTACGCTCCTCCTCTCCCCCTCAACTCGTACATGAGGAGCACCAGAAAAAAAAAAAGAAAACAGCTCTGGGACTGGGCCCCGCCCATGAATACGTCATCCGCTGACGTTTATTTTGCAGCAGCGTCGGCGGCGTGGCGGCATCTCTCCGGTCTCTTCGCCTTCCTGGATTGCGGCGCGCGTCGGTTTCTTTGCTTGTCATCTGTGGTAATTAGCAGTAATAAACCCGGACCTCGAAGTGCGACTGCTCGCTTTTACGGCCGCGATGGGCATCGAGCCCTATGCGTGCGCACGAAGAGCCGTGCGAGTGGCTCCGGAACTCCCGACAGAAGGAGGCGGCAGAGGAAAATTGAAATCATATGTGCGAAGGCAATGCCCTGGCTCGCGCTTGCCCGAGAGGGTCGCGCGGCGGCACGAGCAGACGATTTTCACGGCTACCGGAAGTGTGCCCGTTACGTCGTGGCCGCCTTGGCTCCAGCAAATGAGAGCGTGTGTTGGCCTGGCGATGTCGTGGGTAGTATGATGTCTTTGTTTCACGATTTTAGTTCCAAAATCGGTCACTACGAGCACACCAATCGGCCAGCGAATTTTGAAAAACACGGTTTTTAAAAGTTCATAATAAATTGCCGTCTCAGTTCTGAAGCCTCATACTAGGTGTGAATGCTTCTTAGCATTAAAACTTTTACAAGTGACTTTTTATTCTTTGCATAGTCTTTTTAATGTGAACTGACACCGCACAGCACACGGGTGCCTTTGCGTTTCGCCTCCACCGAAACGCAGCCGCTGCGGTCGGGTTCGAACCCGGGAAATCCGGATCAGTAGCCGAGTGCCCTTTATCCCTTCCCTTACGGCGCAGTTCAGGTGTCCAAAGATAAATGAGACAGCTATTGCGCCATTTCCTTTTGCCCAAAGCCAATTATTATTATTAATTTTTCCTCCACTGCAGCACTTCTTTCTCTCTTTATTCTTTCACTCCCACCTTCCTCTCTTCCCTTACGGCGCGGTTCCGGTGTCCACCAATATATGAGACAACTACTGAGCCATTTCCTTCCCCCAAAACCAATTTTCATTTAAGGCGCCCGTGTGCTGTGCGATGTCAGTGCACGTTAAAGATCCCCAGGTGGTCGAAATTATTCCGGAGCCCTCCACTACGGCACCTCTTCTTCCTTTCTTCTTTCACTCCCTCCTTTATCCCTTCCCTTACGGCGCGGTTCAGGTGTCCAACGATATATGAGACAGATACTGCGTCATTTCCTTTCCCCTAAAACCAATTATTATTATTATTATTATTTTTTCCCAGAGCGTGCGATCCGCACATATGCATATTTGTACTTCCTCAAGCTAGTGGACATGGTTCTTTTTCATTGAAGTATGCTTTGCGCTGTAAAAAATGCCGAACTTATTGTAAAAGTAATTATATGGCGAAAAAATTAAGTGGAACGCGACAGCGTGTTGCAGCACTGCCAGGGAGTCCACGGAACGCCATCGCCCGTTCAGCGTGATGCCCTGCCCGTTAGACAAATCGCTCTGCTACGTGCGCTGAAACGGACGCACGGAGCGGTAAACCACGTAGAAGCGCTGCCAGGCGCCTTACTGAAACGCACGGGACTCAAGTTGCAGTTGTAGTTCGTCGGCACATCGTTCTCGACAAACCCGATGCTACGAACTCCAGCATAGCTTCCGCGCCGAACGGACGGGCAGCAAGCAGCAAGCTTCGTGATGAACGCGCTTTGCATGTGCGCTGCGTTGTTCGCCGCTCACCGCGTGATTCCTGCGTGCCCGCACGGCCCCACTGTGCCCGAGGAGGAGTATTTATACGTGTCACTTCTTTTCCTTAAAATGAATATTCGTTTCATTTTCTGTTTCTTACTGCGCGGTTCGGGTGTCCACAGAGATATGCGAGACAGGCCTCACTTCCTGTCCGTAAAACCAATTTTCATTTCATTTTCCTTCCCTTGCGGCGCGACCCGGGTTGCCCACCGAAATATGTGACAGGCGTCCCTTCCTTTCCTTGCACTGCGGTCGCGCTTGGGGCAGTGGCGTACATTGCGAGGAGGAGGAGGGATTTCAAAGCGAAAGCTTTGCTGGCCGCGAGCTTGCAATTTAGCCGTGGCGGTGCTCCGAGGAGGCACATGACATCACAACGCGCGCTTCCCCGCGGAGTCGAACCGGTCTGGCCGGGCCGGCGGCGTTTTCGCACTCAGCGCGAAATAGAGACATTATCCAAGTCTCAGCCAGTGCGGTCAGAGTGCGCTGAAGCCGCCGAACGCCTCGGCGGTCAAGCGCAGTTGGAGATTAGAGGGTCTCGCTTTGGCCGACGTGACGTCGCCGTGCAGCGCGCGCGCGCGTTACGCCGGAGTATAAACGCACCTTAGCAGAGTCTGCGCTTAACCGCTAACCAACGTATTCAGTGGCGGCATCTATGGGAGCCACTAAAGTCCCCCGCACACTCACTGAATAAAAAAAAACCTGCGCCGAGGTTCGGAATCTAACCAGGGCCTTTGGCCGTTGAGGTGGAGACTCTACCGCTCCGCCACGACGGCTCAAGCGTTAACCGTGAATAAAGGCGCATCTAGTGAATGCACTCTTGCGAGGGAGTTTTTTCGCTCACGGCCGACGCCGATGACAACGGCTTTTCTGCGACACGAGCTCATTAACGCTGTCGCGTTTATGAATTAGAAATGCAGTTTCTCTTCACGGCATTCACAACTTCTGCAAAAAACATTTTCAGTAACCAGAACCGGGTGACCCTGGTGAGAATTTGTGTTAGGAATTTCTTAGTAGGCTAACTTACAGAGGTTGGGTCCCTACCCACAACGGTGGCTCAGTGGTTAAGGCGCTCGTTTACTGATCCGGAGTACCCGGGTTCGACCACGGCTGCCGCGTTTTGATGGAGGCGGACCGCAAAGGCGCCGGTTTGCTGTGCGTTGTCAGTGCACGTTAAAGATCCCCAGGTTGTAGAAATTATGCCGAAGCCCTCCATTACGGCGCCTCTTTCTATCTCACCTCAGCTCCCCCTTATCCTTTCCCTTACGGCGCGGTTCAGGTGTCCGCCGAGATGTGAGACAGGTACTGCGCCACTTACGTTTCCAATAATAATAATAATAATAATAATAATAATAATAATAATAATAATAATAATAATAATAATAATATAATAATTGGTTTTTCGGGGAAAGGAAATAGCGCAGTATCTGTCATACATCGGCGGACACCTGAACCACGCAGTAAGGGAAGGAACAAAGGAGGGAGTGAAAGAAGAGGTGCCGTAGTGGAGGGCTCCGGAATAATTTCAACCACCTGGGAACGTGCACTGACATCGCACAGCACACGGGCGCCTTAGCGTTTTTCCTCCATAAAAACGCAGCCGCCGCGGTCGGGTTCGAACCCGGGAACTCCGGATCAGTAGCCGAGCGCTCTAACCAGTGAGCCACCCCGGCAGGTTTTTCCCAGAAGACAGTTTTCATTTTCAAACGCAAAAGGCGCCGGTGTGCTGTGCTATGTCAGTGCACGTTAAAGGTCCCCAGGTGGTGGAAATTATTCCGCAGCCCTCCACTACGGCAACTCTTTTTTCGCATCCTATCTTAGTCCCTACTTTACCCTTTTCATTACGACGCGGTTCAGGTGTCCGCCGAGATACATGAGACACTGTTGCATTTCCTTTCCTCAAAACCCATTTTTTGTTCTGCGAAACAGCCTGGAAGTTTTGTTTCTTTTTTAAAGACTGGATTATATTTAGGCTCCCATATAGATTGCCAAGCTCTGAGAGTCCACTAGCTGTCATGTAACAAACGCGCCGCGCTGTGCTTGCGCCCACTACTCTATTTTCCATACAAAAGAGGAGAAATCACATTTTAGGATCCCGCGCTGTCGTTTCGTGCAGATTCGTTCAATGTTGCCATCTATCAGCGCTTACCGCCTGCCAAATACTGTAACGACGAAGAAGAGCAGCGTGATTTGCAGTAGGAAGTGTGTGGTCGTCACTGTCGGCAGATTGAAGTCCTCATCAAAGGCCTGCGGGTTGTCCTTTGCTTCATCTTTCCTACCTGCTGAGACCATTTTGTGAGTGCGGCCTCAGCCCAAGTTCTGTTATTTCTGTAGTTAGCATAGCTATTTTTTCCTTGTAGATACCGCCGTCTGCCACTATTGGAGCCAAGTACCAAAAAGAAAAAAAAATGAAAATTGGTTTTTGGAGAAAGGAAAGGGCACAGTATCTATCTCACACATCGGCGGACACCTGAACCGCGCTGTAAGAAAAAGGATAAAGGAGGAAGTAAAAGGAAAAAGGAAGAAAGAGGTGCCGTAGTGGAGTGCTTCGGAATAGTTTCTACCACCTGGGGATCTTTAACCTGCACTGACATCACACAGCACGCGGGCGCCTAAGCGTTTCGCCTCCATCGAAACGCAGCCGCCGCGGTCTGCTTCGAACCCGGGAACTCCGGATCAGTAGACGAGCGCCCTAACCACTGTGTGCCACCGCGGCAGGTCCAGAAAGAACGCCTATCCGGGAGCTTGCGCTGAGACTCTGCTTGCAATCTTCGGGGCATAAGCGTCGAGCGGCAATTCGAGGGAGTGAATTATGTTGCGGTCTCTTGCGTGTCATGACATAGATGCGGTCGGACGTCCGGCAGCAGATATGGACAAGGCGAGCGGTAATGATTCACCGCGAAAGACTCGCAAGCCGGTTGTCGAAGGATTCAAAGAGTTCGATGCGGCGGTGCGAGCGAGGGCGCGGCCTTGACGACTTTTCAGTCGAGGTGAAGTGATGGCGTGCCCGCGAGCCACGAGCAGCGTCACACGCGTGCGTACTGTTGCGCAGAGAAACTGGCGAACATCAGGAACGGGGTCAGGATATCCGTAAAGGCGTACGTGCCGAATAGGAGCGGAAAGCGAAAGCTTTGGCCGGCATGATGCCTCTGTGGCACTGCTCCTCATAAGGATCGACGACAGCTTCGCTCATTCGCTTACCAGCCACAGTTGAATACAGGAATGAAAACGTTAAGGCTCTTTTCTTGGCGAAAGAAGTAATCTCGTCCGTCGCAGAAAAGGAAACACCTGATAGCTAGATTTTTGGAATGGTGCCACCTTTGGTAAAGTAGCGTCTGAAACGGAGCCTAAATCTGCGCAGGTCAGAAGTCCCTGTCTGAGGACAATGCTCGCATTCCCCTTAGCATTGGCAACTGTTTGCGGAAATCCACTGTATTCTAAACTCCGCGGCAGCTACCGTCAGGTCAGCAAGAGTGATAAAACTTTCAATCGCTACGTATGGCCTTCAGCGGTAAGCAGGCTATAATGTAGTAGCGTGTGTGCGTGGAAGGCCTCCACGATGTGTTTCGTGCGGAAATGCATGCTTAGCAAGGCAAGCTGGTGTGTTAATTTTGGGCAACGCGTTGCACCATACTCTGTTGTTGGGCAAGTTTACATGCACCCGCGCAAGAAAGGAAACTGCAAAACGCGGAATATCGGAGTACATCTCTCCAGGAGAACGCTCCGGGCGCACATCCCTTATTGTCGAAACTCTAAAAATGCAAAGCAGAAAAAAATTCTTTTCTGGCAGTAATGAAAAATAGTAGTGAGGAAAACGAAAAGTCCCCTGACCACAATTTCATTAGCGGGTATCCTGATGATATGAAGTGATGTACTCATATTTTCCATCGTGAACATTAAACATGCGACGAGACAGCATGCATGCATGCATGCATACACAGTGTTGAGGTTTTTTGTAGCGAGAGCTACACTGGGCCAGCAGTCGAGCATTTCGTGGTACATGGGAGAGGAAAGTTGTGTTCATGCGCCGTTACCATACAACCAAAGAGGAGCAAAGTGCGGCGTGTGCTTCGCCCTCGCCACGGCTGCGCGCCAGCTCCACCGTCAAAGCCAAGTGTGACGTCACGTGGTTGAGCAGTTGTGCGCATGCGCCGATGCCATGGTAACCAGAGATCCCACAGTTGCGCCGCGTTGTTTGCCGCCGCCTCGCCGCAAGCCGCTCTGTCACCCGAACCCCGCGTCGCATGCGCAGGATTGCGTATAAAAGGCGGAGATGTAGCGGGCGTCTGTATCACAACGGTTGACATGCATGCACAGAGGTAGACTCCAGCCGCTGCTAAACGGCGGTATAGACAAGAGAAGATTAACTCTTCCGATCCTGAGGTTGTCGCCTGGCAGTTGGCTTGAACCAAATAAGAATGCTGGAGTCCTCGTGTATAAGTGAATAAAGCTATCACCGCTGTCAGTCATCTCCCTTTGATCGCGGTGAACAATGGTGAAGCCTGCTGTTTTCGGCTTCTGGAAAGCGGCATTATCATCCAAGGTGTATACGTGGCACCGGGAACATATGTCAAGCAGACTATTGATGTGGTTGCCATGTGTATACCAGCCTACGGCACGGTTTCACAGTTGTGTGTCACTTTGGGTGATTGCAACAGAAAACAGGACTCTCTTAGTGTATGAAAGAAAAGTTTGAGTTTAATTTAGCTTCGGACACTCACGTCCAGACTACACAACTACTATATACCTTGTATACGAGACTGTACCAAATCGAAATACTGTACAGACAAAATGAGACCGCGGCATGCTACTTCACAGATCATCAGGCAGTCTTCGTCTCTCAAGCAAAATGAATAAAAGATGTGTACACCCAATGTCTCTCATTGCTAATAATGAAGTGACCATAACAAGCTCAGCCAGGGAAACGTACCTTTCGCTACGTATATCCTGGCATAGCCGAGCTAAGCCACTGCCAAGTTTTTACTTACATGAACAAAAAAGGTGATGTTGGTGCCGCATAGTTGCTCCGGCTACTACTATGCGGCTATGTGTAGATGGCACATACATTATGACAATGTAAATTAGTGAAAATTGGTGTCAGTAAATTGTCTTGCTTTTCATTCGTGGAAAGGATTTTTCTCAACTTCTTGTTGTTACGACTGAAGGAAGAATGAAAAGGAAGGTGCACGGGCCTGCCCACTGGCTCAAGCTGAGCCACAACCGCTGCCACATGCAGACAATAGGAGAGTTGAAGAGATGTGAGAAGAAAGATTGAAAGAAAGGACGCGCGTCGCAACAACCGCGTCATCTGTAGCGACGACGATGGTTTAGCAACAGATACACCCGTTGACAAGGAGCCCTCGCCACATTGGTGAGAGCTCGTAGATACCAGCCCCGTGGAGCCAGGAAGTCACCCCCACCTTTTCAACTTTGGGGTGAACGCGTAGCACTTACCAAAATAACAAATAGGCAGCTGGGTTCGAATCCGACCGCGGAGGTCGCGTTTCGATGAAGGCGAAACGCAAAGGCACCCGTGTGCTGTGCGATGTCAGTGCACGTTAAAGATTCCCAGGTGGTCAAAATTATTCCTGAGCCCTCCTCTACGGCATCTCTTTCTGCCTTTCATATTTCACTCCCTCCGTTATCTCTTTCCTTACGGCGCGGTGGTGTTCGTCGATATGTGAGAGAGATACTGCGCCATTTCCTTTCCCTTAAAACCATTTTTTTTTTGGAGAAAGGAAATGGCGCAGTATCGGTCACATCTCGGCGGACACTTGAACCGCGCTTAAGGAAAGGCTAAAGGAGGGAGTGACATAAGAAACAGGTGCCGTAGTGGAGGGCTCCGGAATAATTTCGACCACCTGGGGATCTTTAACGTGCACTGACATTGCACAGCACACAGGCGCCTTTGCGTTTCGCCTCCATCGAAACGCAGCCGCCGCGGTCGGGTTTGAACCCGGGTACTCCGGATCAGTAGCCTGGCGCTCTAACCACTGAGCCACCGCGGCGGGTCGGTGGCTTGTGTGCAGGAGTTCGTTTCCTGGTAGAAAATATAGTTTCCAACAGGACGTTTTCACCTCAAAGAATTATTTGCCTGGAACGATTTGTGCGCATGTAATGCTCCCTTTTGCTCTGTGCCGCTTGTTATCTGAATCTGAAGAAAATGTTTTATGTTTTACTGCTTCTTTACTTATACCTACCACTTGATTAGGATCAATAAAATATTTAAAATCGTTTTAAATGTTGAATTAAACTATAAACTTTTACACGTTTGTGAAGCGAAGTCTGTTTCGAGCATTCTCTTTAGTGTTTTCATCGTTGTTGAACCTCTCAATAAAGGTTGTATCTCTAAATACAACCTTTGTCCGTAAAGTTCCCAGAATGAGCCCATTAAAAAAATGCGTTCAACATTGGAATCATTTAGGCAGTACCCCTTTGAAATAGACTCCATGGCTGTCTATACACAGCTTCCAACGCTTCTTGAGGTCTTGGAAACAGTTGGAAAACGCTTCATTTGACAGTGCTGTCAGCTTCTTCGTTGTGGTGTCTTGAATGACCTCCACGCTCCCCATCCAGTAACCTTGTGGGCACACTTCACAAGACGAAACAGGAAAATATCAGATGGGGAGAGATCAGGTGAGTATGGCGGATAGGGAAGTACAGTAATGTTGTGCTTGGCGAGAAATTTTGTCACGCTGAGAGCAGTGTGCGGCCTTGCGTTATCGTGAAGAAGGCTCGATTTCCCATTGCATCACCCATGTGTTGGAGCACGCGGATATCAAGCTCTTGATTCACCGTCTGCCCTTGTGGGACGAACTCGTGGTGTATGACACCTCTGGCATCGAAAAAACTATCAGCATCCTTTTTTTTGTCGGTATTCTTTTGCCGTACCTTTCTCGACGCCGGAGAGCTTGTGCACCACCATTCGGCGCTCTACCTCTTTGTTTGAGGATCGTATTGAAAACACTATGTTTCATCTTCAGCAATGATGTTGTAAACGAATTCAGCATTCTTCTCTGCCTCTGAGACCAAATCGGCGCTCACTGATGCCCGTGTGTCCTTCTGGTCCTGTGTGAGGGTGTACGGCCCAAGCCTGGCATTCAGCTTTCGTTTCCCCAAGTTCTCATCCAAAATTTGGGGGCATGTTGCCTTACTAACGTCGAGAACATCTTTTAGCATGCGGACTCTAATGGTGCGGTCTTGCTGTACGATTTCCCTGATCCGAGCCACGTTGTTTTCATTCCGTGGCATGGAAGGGCGTTCCTGCCTTGTGTCGTCTTCCACCGACGTTTTCCTCGAAACGAACCTCTTGTGCCACCCGATAACTCGCGTGCGCGATAATGTCCCGTTGCCGTAAGCGTCAAGAAGGAGCTCATACGTCTGTGTGGCTGTCTTGCCAAGCTTCACACAGAATTTTATGTTTACACGCTGTTCGAGGTGGATGTCCATCTCTCCACATTCACTCACAGTTGAATGCGTAGACGACTAGTGAAAAAGCATTTTTCTACATGTAGTGCCATCTAGCGGCTGCCACAGCAAATAACGTAAAAACAGGTTAGCCCGAAAAGACGGCGCTACACATACGGACCAACATTTGTTTTGGGGAATCCATTCTAGAGAAGAAAATAAATCAGTCTCGAAAGTTTACGGAGGAAAGTTGTTTGTTTCACTGAAGTCAAAACCTCGGAGATATTACCGGAATGTGTTACTTTTAAAGACAGATAGCAAACACAAGTGCCGTCAACGCAGCGTATTACATATACCATCTTTTTCAGGTTTGGAGCCATCTACAACTTTTGTATTATGAGCCAGATCGAGAGCCGCATGGGTGAGTTAGAGAATTAGCTGCATGTGGCTTGTTCGTTTTCTTTACGGTGTTCCGTACTTAGAAAGCTGTCTCCTCGCTAATATGGGGCCCAGATGGATGTCTTCTCTGCATTGACTAAATGATTGGCATTAAATACCGAACACAGAGAAAGTGAGTTTTGCGATCAGCTTGACATGTTTTCTGTGGAGGATAACTTAATCAGTTCTTTAATGCTCCATAAGTTAGACTGCACCTGCCACCGGAGCTACCAGGTCGGGACTTTGGTACCGAACGCTTGTTGCGAAACTAGGTGAGGTTTTTAATGGATATAATGAGGATCGATTTGCGTATTTAGGCCAAATGTGAATTAGTAGCACTAGCATTTCGGCTTTCACTGCGGCTCTGGTGCTCAGATCCAGAGCTTCCGGATGGCAGTTGTTTGCATAGCGATAGTGGGTTAATATCCATATATTGCCGCCAGGTGTCCCCGGGCGGCGCTTAGAGGACGAAGAAGCGAGAGACGCGCGTTCCCTTGCAGCTGGGACATTGCTTTACTGCTTGCGTCCTGTGCATAGCCCTTTTGGTTCCGGAACCGTTTTGTGACATCTTGTGGTGGAGGTTTCAAAAGGGCTAGACACAGGTCGCAAGTAGTGAAGCAGTGTCCCAGCAGAAAGAGCACGCGCGTCTCTCACTTCTTTATCCTCTAGGCGCCCCCCGGGGACACCTGGCGGCAATATGCAGAATTGGTCATCCTCTACATTCATAGATCCCTGGAAATCTTCGTACAACTCCTGTCGCAGCGGTCAAGTGATGCACCACTGCCCTTATATGGCAGGTGCTGCCATCGGTGGGACTCGGGTTGCTTGGGTTAGGTTGCGATCCATGTTGCTCTTTCCGAGCAGGCTCTCACGATTTATTGAGCTACGGCCTGAAATGATGGGGAGGCTGCTTACCTGCCCAACATATGGTAAGTAACCTGCCCAGATATATATATATTAGCAGACAGACATGGTAAACGAAAGGAGGGGCTCGTTTGACAAACATATGAAGGAAGCCAACAGTCACCGAAACCATGGTGCACAGGGAATGTTTCTATTGTTTTCTTTAATTTTTTAGAGCTTTCGATTAATCTGTTGCTTAAAGAAAGCTAATTATCAAGCAGCAGAAAAAACAACCATGCCGCCGGTGGGATCCGAATCCACGACCTCCGAATATCGCGTCCGGTGCTCTACCAACTGAGCTACTGCGGCTGCTGTCCAGTCTGCTGCTCTCGTGGGTATTTATGTTTATTGCGTGTAAACGAGCCTTGAGAGTGTTCACCAGCGCCACCCTCGTCCATAGCGGCGAACGTAGCACGTCCTGTATTACCGCGAATGAGACGTAGAACGTCATCTAACGGCGAGGGCGGCAACTGTGCGAGAGCCCTCTTACGCTACCTATGGCATCAACACTGCCAGAACCGAGACCCTCGTTAAGCTATTAGCAGAAAAGGTAAACGAAATGAGGGGCTCGTTTGACAAACATATGAAGGAAGCCAACAGTCACCGAAACCACGGTGCACAGGGAATGTTTCTATTTTCTGCTTTAATTTTTTGGTGCTTTCGATTAATCTGTTGCTTAAAGAAAGTTAATTGTCAAGCAGCAGGAAAAACAACCATGCTGCCGGTGGGATCCGAACCCACGACCTCCGAATATCGCGTCCGGTGCTCTACCAACTGAGCTACGGCGACGGCTGTCCAGTCTGCTGCTCTCGTGGGTATTTATGTTTTATTGCGTGTAAACGAGGCTTGAGAGTGTTTACCAGCGACACCCTCTTCCATAGCGGCGAACGTAGCACGTTCTGTATTACCTCTCTAATTCTTTTCAGAAGGTTGGCATTTATCCATGGCTTTCTGGCTTTTTTACACTTCTTGAATTATAGAGTAGGGAAGGCTTGATTGTAGAGCTCGGTAACTATATTAATAAAGACGCAATATGCGGCGACGGGGTTCGACAGTTGAAGAACATCTGCCCAGCTTGTTTCTGCTACTAGGTTTCTAAACACTATGGTCTTAGCTTCATTAATGATTCTATATGTAGTGGGTGCACATGGTTTGGAATGATTCTGTGTTGCGCAGTAGGGTTTAAAGAACATAAAGATAGGTTTTCATTATCATGGTGGGGCAGCCCAAGTATTTCTAAATATTGACGTCTGCCGTACTGCTCTAGTTCGTTAATATGTTGCCTTAATTCCTGGTTTTCTTGTTCTGTTATCTGAGCCTCGAGTTATTCCACTCGCTTTCCGAGGGCAGATATGTCTGCATCCTGTTGTTTCATTTTCGACAAAACTTCGTCGTATTTTGTGGGCATTTCCTGTATAAGCTGCTCAATAGCATCCACAGTGGCCTTTACCCCTCTTAGCGTGTCGATTTTTGACTTAAACTCAAGTACTTCGGTGAGCACGAGACGAATATCCGCAATTTCACTTGCAAGATTTGCTTCCGGTTCCTCGCTTGTTTTCTTACCACTCTGGTTGCTTCGACACTTCGCTGTTTTACATGCTGGGAATTTCCATGCTTTTTTTGCACTTTCTGCCTTTTTTGTATGTGGCTTCATTTACCCCGGAACATGTGCCAATATGAAACATTTGCTGACATTCCGAGCACGTTACAAACACTTCATCCCCAGAAAGATCTTGATTGCATGCAATACATGTGTCAGTCATTTTTCCTATCGTCACGACAGACCGAGCGGTCAGCAGCAGCGGCTACCAGAAAAAAAATTGCAAAAGATTAAAAAAAACTGAAAAGAAAAACGAACCTGCAATTTAAGGTGAAGGTTTTAGGGTCCGGATGGCAGCTTCTGCTGAATGCTTCTGAAGCAGGTCTTCGGTGACACGCTACTTTTATAGCTGTTGGGTGGTTACGTCAGAAGCTACGTTGATACTAGCAGCCAGTTTCCACGGCACGTTCCCGATAGCCAGTCATTCTTCGGTAGCTCATCCAGGCTAGGCGTACGGAATCGGCTCCTGCAACTTAAGGTGAATGTTTTAGTGTCCGAATAGCAGCTCCTGCGGTGCCGCTGCTGCTGAATGCTTGTCTGCTGCTGCATGTCATCAACACGCGTTTGTTCTCTCACCCATTCTGCCCGCTTTCGGTCTCTTCAAGTTACACCTATCATTTTCCTTTCCATGACTCGCTCTGTTGTTCTTAACTTAAGCTGAACCCTTTTCGTTAGCCTCCACGTTTCTGCCCCGTAGGTGAGTACCGGTAAGATACAGCTGTTTTGTACTTTTCTCTTGGAGGATATTGGTAAATTGCCATTCATGTTCTAAGAGAACCTGCGTATGCCCTCCACCCCATCGGGTGGAGCGCATCGCCCATCTTTATACATGCTGGGCAAAGTGTTGCCAAACTTTATAGATCACTGACTTTAGTGTGCGCGGTTTCGCGATTAATTTACACAGCACGTCTTTGTACTTGATAATACGCGTGAAAATGCCTAATGTGCAAGAAAAAACTCCTAGGCGATCCTCGATGGATCGTTTGAATGCGTTAGCATTTTTCGTTGGTTCTGATTCTGTTGTAGCTCCGCCTTAAGAGTATGACGCGATAGCGTTGGCCATCTTGTAGTTTGCACTTTTGCATTCTTAAATCACGGGCAGTCCTCATACCCCTTTCTGGAGCAGTGCTGCAGCGGTTAAGCGATGCGCCACTACCCCGTCAGGTGGATGTTTCAAGCACAGCCACCGGTGGCTCTTGTGAGACCCTTGTTGCTCTCCTTGAGGCACCTCCACCGGCCAATAACTGATTTAACTGTCTCGTGGTGAGAGTGGGCAGTTTACTCATAATGCGGTGGTCAGTTCCCAGCCTGCCACGGTGGGTAAGTTGCGATGACGTCACAAGTTTGGCACCATATTCCACGTCACTAGTGACTTCCCACCGTGGCATGTGGAAGTTAATATAATATTGATTACGAGAGGTTGCTTGGGAACAGCAACTTGGGCCTAATATTTGCTATATCCGAGGTCACCACGTGCAAAAGCTGCTGGGCACGTGTGACGGCGGTCGCATTTCCGCTCGCACAGACCAGTCTAATGCTCTCGCATCATTAACAAAAACAAGAGCAGGAACAAGCCGTAGGTCATTAACGCTTTCGTAGAAGTAAAGTACCCTAAGCCAAAAAAAACAACAACTCCCTGCTAGGCAAAGTTATAAATTCTTAACACTTTTTGAGCCACTACCATGTGACGTCCTCTTTTAGCCTGTCAAAAAGTTTTAGAAGCTTGAGAAGACGACCCGTATCTTCGCGCAGTCATTTTTTCGCCTTGAATGCATAAAGCAATGGCTGAATTAGCACTTACCAACGATTATTAAGACGAAAGCTCTTAATGGTTCATATTGCCGGTCGAGATCTTGTCCGTCCGTTACATCGCCAACCGGAAGTCATCACAACGGAAGTGACGTCTCACCGTCCGTCCGTCCGTCGCGCTCTTCAACTCGATAAGAAAAAAAATCTTTGTGCACGATGGGATCCGAACCACCATCGTTCCGTTCCGCAGCCGGGCGTGCTAACGACTACGTTACTTCCTGCCAACGCATATGTGGTTCTCCTTGTCTAGGAAACTGGAGAGTGTTTGCAGAAAGTCGTAGAATCAGACGGATTCCTCTCAAACGCCCTCCAGTGTCTCCAACATTTAAGATTCGCGAACAATTGTGTACTTAATCAACATTTTAACCAAACATCAGTGACACAAGCAGCAACACCGCGCTAAAGGCTTTCGCCTGACCGCACTTTAGGCCAACAAAGTGCCTCCCTGAATTTGTTTTATTTAACTTTCCAGTGTTTAAAATGCAGTAGTATTTCTGTGGTTCTCCGGATAGGTCTCCTGAGCAATGCCCGTGTTGGCCGTGTGTGCTCAACTTGCAAAATTATTTTCTGTTTTAAAGCAAGAAGTGTCGATTAGAGTTCTATAAATGCATTCCATCGAATAGCGCTGTGCAATGCACTAGCTGTCATAATTTTTACTTGGATCACCGCACTGTTGCATCGGTGGCTTAATATCTCGCTAAAAGCAAGCTTTTAGAAATTTGCATTTATTTTTTCCTAGAGAACTTAGGTTTGGCAATCTTTGAAACATTTTCATCGGCTGCTTTGCCTCTGCAAAATTTGGGGAAATAATTATGATGGCTACTGCGAGGACTTAGACTTTGACACAAATTTCAACTTCAATACTTTTTTACCGTCCTGGCCGAAAGTAACCAAGCAGCGAGGTTTGTTTCTTGGCAATCTAGAGACACACTTATGGCAGCACATAAGCTTTTAACCTGTGTAAGGTAAACGGTACCCTTGTGGACACCTTTCAAGATCTTTTGGTGTTTAGGGATGCGGTAAGGGCTCCACTGTTAGGTGACAAACAAACCATGTTTCTTTGTTGCTTTTCGGAAAAAAAAAAATGGTGCGTTTTTAACGTTTTGATAAGGATGCAGATTAACAGAAATTTATTTAAAGTTTCTGGGTATGAAAATGCAATGCCTCTTATTCGTATAGAGATTTTTGATAGCCATCTGTGAAATAGTTTTTTTGTTATAATTTTTTTGTCGTGCTGGGCTTTGCGATCATATGCAGACTTGATATAGTAGCGTAATAAAATATAATTTTTTAAGCGATCGAATATTGTCTAGCGCGAAGCCTTGATATCAACACAGGGCGTACAGCGACCCTAAAACGGTATAACCTAATGCATATTGTGCGAATGTACATTGTGCGGTGAGTAGGCTGGCCTGCTTCGTATGGTGTGGGCCTGCCCAAATAATCCACCAGATGATTCCAGCGCAGTGTCACAGTTGAGGGGTGGGAGGCCGCCCTTTCCAGCTTTGAACTCGAGGCCCGAAAGGCCCTCGTAGCTCGAGCACAGACGGCAGCGGCAGCCGCTTGACTCCCAGACTAGGGATGTGCCCCACATACCCTCCTCCCAAAACTCTCAATAAACTTTCTAATTCATTCAAGAGTTCTTATTTTATTCAATTGAAGAAAACATAGATGTGAGCGTTCGTGCGTCGGGGGTGCCGGCCGTATCAATTTTGCCTTTCCTTTCGTGCTTTTCTGCAGTACTAAGAGTGGTTAAGAGTTCAGCCGCTAGAAAATCTGCGTCCCTCGGTAATGCGCTCGAGTTGTTCTGGCTTTCTCAAGTGCTAAGTGGAAGCTGATGATGCTCTTGATGGCGGTGGGGGCCTTAACGAGAGATGGAGCAGTCCAGATGGGTCCAGAAAGGGCGCCAACAAAAAATATGCCGGAAGACTTAAGAAGGAGTTGACCAGCGCTGATTTATGAGGCTCATTTGGTAGTACCACTGCCAGCGCTGTCGAAGGGCGGCCTGACTCCCTAGCATGTGGTCGGCAACTATGGGCAGAAGTATGCGAGCACGTTCTCTAAACCAAAAGGTTGTGGCTGAGTGTCTGGCTCAAAGTATTGTCTCCACGTACTCTTTACGGCCCATTTAGCAGTGCATGTATGGCTACGTTAAGAGATCGACATTTTTATCTACTGCCCTCGACGCTTATCAATATACGTTCTGCTGAGCCCTGACGCTGACTCATGAGAATAATTACCCTACAGAGGAGACCGAAGACCACTGGAGCACTGGTCGTAAGAAATTTGATGATGATCTCATTTACAAATGCATAATTCGTTTCCCGCTTCAGCGATCACCGATATTCACTGTATATTTTTTCCAGCTGAACAGACTTTAACGTAAGCATTCAGACTTTTGTTAATACTTCCTTTGTGAATGAATAATTTTAAGTCCCACTTAACGCCAAATAATGAGTTGTATAAGATGTATGCGCTACAAAAAGCCCCAATTGTTGCAGCAAAGAGTGATATATTGCATAATGCGATCTAGCGCTTCTCTGCAACTTTTAAAACATTCAAAGAGGGCTTCCATGCAGAAAGGCGTGGAAACGTTTGCTTTGAACAGGAATTTCAAGCCTATGGATATAATTCCTCTGTTCAGCTAACTATACATTAAATATCAGGGCTATTCCTTCACAGACAAGCCACTGCCTATACCGCGAAAGCAGTAAAGAAAGGCAAGAAATGCAAAATATGGCCTTTGTAAGTTAGCGCGCCTCTGTATAAAGTAGCTGCACATCGCTATATTATATACTACATACTATAAAAAGCAAAGCAGCCCAGCCCAGCGCTCAGTAAAGCAGCTT
The DNA here is from genome assembly GCF_052857255.1 of Amblyomma americanum. Lineage (NCBI taxonomy): Eukaryota > Metazoa > Arthropoda > Arachnida > Ixodida > Ixodidae > Amblyomma > Amblyomma americanum. The sequence goes on from NC_135507.1 coordinate 94,461,031, forward strand.
TAGACGGAAATTTTCGCGCTAAGAGCGCTGCCTGTTTTTTTTTTAATTTAGAAACTCAGCATGACAGAAGCATACTGTTTAGCTGGTCGATTTATACATTTCAGGAATGAGAGACTTAGACGCGACAGGACTGCAGAAAACAGGCAAAAAAATGTTTGTAGTCTGGTATTAGCCGTAGCGAGCACGAATCGTAGTCTTGCTTGAAATTCGTTCAAAGCATTAAATAAACGTGTTATAGTTTGTCCCGGAACCGTGGAGAAAAGGCCCTGAAAATTGTTCTCGTGAACATTCTCAGATTAAGGCTGTACATTTGAAAATTGGCCCCGCTATGACTTCTTTAGGATTTTACACTGAAAAATTCCTCCAGTTATGACTGCTTTAGGGCTGTAAATTGAAAAATTGGCCCCGTTAAAACTACTTTAGGGCTGTAAATTGAAAAATTGCTCAACTTAGCACTGCTTCAGGGCTATACATTGAAAATGGGAGCCAGTTAGGACTGCTTTAGGGCTGTACATTGAATAATTGGTCCCTTGCCGCCGCGGTGGCTGAGTAGTTATGGCGCTCGGCTGCTGGCCTGAAAGACGCAGGTTCGATCCTGGCCGCGGCGGTTGAATTTCGATGGAGGCGAAATTCTAGAGGCCCGTGTGCTGTGCGATGTCAGTGCACGTTAAAGAACCCCAGGTGGTCGAAATTTCCGGAGCCCTTCACTACGGCGTCTCTCATAGCCTGAGTTGCTTTGGGACGTTAAACCCATGTAAACCAAACCAATAATTGGCCCCGTTAGGGCTGTTTTAGGGCTTTACATTGAAAAATTGGTCAAGTTAGAGTCAGTTGAGAGTATTCTTGTGCCAGAGAATCTTGACTGAGACAATCTGAAGACATGCTGACGATGGCTCTTCGCTGCCAACGTCGATGTCAGCCGCAGCGCAGAACTATCCGTTGCAGCATCGTCGACGCGCTCTGCTTCTTTTTTCGTCGCTTCTGTAGCCGTGCTTTAGCGTCGCCATTGTCGGGATTCGCGTTTTGGTGAGCCTTCGATTTCGAGGAGGCGAAATTCAAGGAAAAAAAAAAAGGTCCGCCTATAGGCGAGTAAATATGATATAAGACATTTTACTATTTGTAGAAATTAGAACACATCTGATCATGATTGGTTTGACGATTTTTCAGGGAAGGGATTTATAAATTATGGTTATTGGGGTTTAACGTCCCAAAGCGACTCAGGCCATGAGGGACGCCGTAGTGGAGAGCTTCGAATCATTTTCACCATCTGGCGTTCTTTAACGATAACCGACGTCGAGCAGCAAACGGCACTCCAGCATTCCTCCTCCATCGGAATGCGACTGCCACGGCCGGGATTGAACCCGCGTCTTTCGGGTCAACAGTCGAGCACCATAACCACTGGGGTCTTGCAGGGAAGTGTAAATTAGGCCTGACCGACTATGTTTTTGTAGCGATAGCTTCATTGCGGTAGCATTTCGAGCTTTCAGCGTGGCGGCGCCGCCCCGCTGTCACGTTGTTGGTCACGTGGTGTGGAGCAGCTGCCGGTGGCGCGGCGCCATGGCTGATCACGTGGTTGGTCACGTGACCAAGTTCCACTCGGCCAGTTGTAGCTATCGCGTCACTCCAGGTTCAACCAGAGCTAAACCACCGCCATTTTTTTTCTTCATATTTACCAGTATGCAAATCTTCCACGTGCAGTGAAGCTCGACAGCAGGAGGTGTGCGCCATCACCTGTTGTTGCGCCATCTCTGTCGGATTCCTCATATCTGCAATCATCGCAATCACCCTGCTGTCAACAGGTGGGGCGGGGAAACTTCTCATTTCCTTTATTATAACTGGACTTGCATGTATTCAACTCCCGCTACGAACAGTCTAGAGCCTTCTGCCATCATTTTTAGATTCTCTTGAGAGCCCACATAGTAATATTCAGTACTCATTACTTATCCCGAGAAACTACTAGGGTTACCACAGGACACAAGCTTTCTCTCAGCCTCACCATATTCATTAGAGGTCGCAGCTTGAAATTCTCGAAAGAAGGGTACAACTTTAATCCGCACGAATTAATTTGTAAACTTCAAAACGTGTTGCCATGGGGTGCAGGTAATTTGCCACTGGGTTCTTTCGCCATACCTTGATACTGCTAGGCGCGAAAGACGATGTTATGCCTAGCCTGCATGCGAAATGCAGACGCAAATTTTCTGTTACGAGATAAGTCCACTAAAAACACTGCGTGTTGTTAATCTCCTGCAGTCGTTTCAATATAACTCGCACCATAAAACTTAAGGTTTGAGATTGTGCATAACACGCGTTCATCCGTGGCTTTTTGGGGGGACACAACTTTTACACTGACATTAGATTTTTTTAACGTTTGCTCGTGCAAGCCTGAGACAGAAGGTTTCTGCTGCAGCTTGCGGCGGCGGGGCCAACCATACTGCTACGGCGTGGCATATTAACAGGAAGAGATCGAATAAGTTTGCAGCTACTCACAGCGAATTTCAGGAACTGAAAACTACGCTTCCGTGTCGGCATCGAATTTCTTACTGTACCGCTCTTCTGAGAGCTGTCCCTTGTGTGTGTTTGTGCGTGCGCGTGCGTGCGTGCGTGTGTGCATGTGTCTTAGAATGCTCTTGACTTACTGCATCGTTTCCTTTTCTGTCTTTTGCGTTATTTTCTCTCGATACTCAGGGCACATTATGCTTTTACTCTGTCGAGAGTGCTAAAATTGTAATATCAAGAACTCTTTTTCTTTTGACTTCTTGCTTGCTTACTCTAATTAATTTCATGCTAGTGATCACTGCAATAAATTACTGATCTCCTTCCCCTCCCCACCTTATGTAATAAACAAACCTATGAGGCATTAAGACTCAATAAATGGTGAAGATGATGAAGATATAATGTCCACGCATATGAAATCTACCGCAAACAATAGGTGCTTTGTTGCATAATACCAGCCGTCATCACATCCAGTGTTCACTATCCTCCAAGGTGGATTGGGCTTCCTCCTTATTCTTAATTACTGAACAGGGGACTATAAGTCCTGCCGTTTTAGCGGCTGTGTATGGGACATACACTACGCTGTTGGGCTATGCACAGACCGCTCTAAGCGTGACCAGTGTAAGTTTCATTTTCAACATCCAGAATTTTGCCCCACTCGTTGTGAGGACAGCTTGACGAGGTTAAGGAACCGGCGAAAGGCAACAGTTACAACGATATAGTAACTGTATAGAATTATATGTTGCTAATAAAAGAACAAAGTTATAAAAACATTGTAATTTTATACAGTCATTGTGTCTAATAAGAGAAAATAATGTTTTTGTACAAAATAAACGAAGTGAAGCACAGTGTTGGGCAAATGTTTAGGGGAAGCCTAGGGGAACTGGGAAGTTTCCGAGACAGCTGTACAGCTTTCCTTTGTAGCCGTATGGCTGCGCTTGGGTGGTTAACAATCAGTAATCACTGCCCTGAAGCAGCAGTGACGCCATTCCATAATAAATTATAAAGAAGAAAGCTACCCTTCAAATACAAGCCAGAATGCAGAAAACCAAGTATGAACACATAATTGTCTCAAAACGATATCATTTTTAGGCCAATTGCATATGGTACAACTTTAAGCTGAAAACTGCACTACAAGGAAGTTCAGAGTAGAAACTAGAGCGGAAAAAATCGTTTGGTCTAAGGTTTAGGGGAAACCCTCAAGGCGAAGTTTGACTAGTAATACGGGAGTAATTACTCATTACCATCCATCCAAACGCGGCCATACGGCTACAAAGAAAAGCTATGCAGCTTCCTCGCAAACATCGTAGTTGAAGAAAAATTCGTCCTGGTCCAGGGTTCAAACTAGGCACCACCGCCTCACAGGGTGAAGTCGCTCTACCAACTGAGCTGACCGGGACGGTTAGCATACGGTAGGGCGAGATCGAATGAACCAACAATAACTCGAGTTGGGAACGCTGCTGCTTCAATGTTTAGCGGAAACCTGCATGGAAGTTTGAAGCTGTCTTTTGCACTGTACGAATGCACATGGGTGGATGCTAACGTGCATTCACTCCCTTATTACAATTGCGCGGTAACGTAGCAATGCGAAGATTAGAATACTGTAGCCCATTTTACAGAACCGGCAGACAGTAGGTTAAATAGTGCAAAAAGCAGTTCAGTTGCTGCGTGGAATCGCCCACTTTTCAGAGGCACGTGTTACACACATTTTAGATCGTGATGTTGTCCTCGATAGATGCATTTGAAATTCCCAATGTTTTCATTAACGAAGTGTAAGGGTAAGTATAAGGTAGTTGTAAATAGATTGAGTATTGATTTTTTGATCCTGATGAGGTAGCTCATTTGAAAGATACATATCCCGTACCCTTTTTACGTAGCGTATAGCTTTTTATTCTTTTGAAAGACAGAAGCACAGCAGAAAATTTGTTTAATATCAGTCTCCCAAAGCAAGATACAACAATCCAGGTGCGAGCGAAAAGGGCAGGATAGATTTTCAGCCTAATACTGATAGGGTAAAGACACCGGGATCGAAATAGAGCGCCCACAGCAGAGAACAGTGTTTAGATATTTGTTCAACATATGTAATCATCGTAAACTGACTTGGGATAGTAATACATAATATTTTGTGCTCTTTCGAGCCTTTGAGGTGATGAATACTTCGTTTTAACAAGAACTAGTGACTGAGAGCTAGAGGTTTATTTAAAGGAGTGAATGGAAGTTTTTTGGTGTTAGTTTTGCTCATTATTAAATTTTTTACTTGGGATTAAATAACATGTTTTGACAACATGCTGTTACTGATCTTAAACGTATCGGTACCATTATCTGAATACGTAATTAGAATACTAAACATATAATTCAAGTGAAGCCATTCCAATACATTTTTGTGTATTCTGGGAGAGAAATTTCGTAATTTTCCATTCATCTTTAAAGAAATGTCCTGAAACGAGTGAAATTTATTACGTTTTTTTCGCTACAATTTATGTGATCATCATCATAAACCCCACCATGTCCACTGCAGAGCAAAGGCCTCTCCCATATCTCTTCATTAACCCTGTCTTTTTTAATGGCGGCCTGTCCGTAGCCAGAGATTCTTAGCACCTTCTGCTGTGTCACAGGTCTGATTTCCGCCTTGGTAAGATGCTTTAAAGCGTTGGAGAGTGAAGACCGAGGGTTTATTGGTTTATTTACGTATATAGGAGGTGGTGGCAAAGTACAACACCAGGGTGGTCAAATCCTCTTCTGGTGAGGGAGTGCTTTGGCGGTTCTCGTCACCGAGATCAGGCCGCATCTCTGGCCTCGTTAATTAATTCCACTGACACGGTGGAGAATTGCACAGCACCGGGATTCGAACCCATGGGTCCTCTTGCACGCAAGGCGGATTCTCTACTTCTACGCAATCACTGCAACCACAGTTTCTGTAGCACTTGTAAAGTGTGACGTGTTTAGAGCACCTATTCAGCCAGTACAAAATGCATGAAGTGTTTTCATTATTTTAGCAGTGCTTAAATATGAACCAGATCGCAGGTAACGCAGTAAATATTCATTATAATTCCCTTTAGAGAAACTTCGTACTTGAAAAAATATTTAACCATGTTGAACCTAGGGCCGTCGCCTTGCCAGGGAAGTCACTCTGCGATGGAATGACAGGAGCGCAAACAAAGACTATGGACCAAGAACAGCTGTATTCTTCGTCCGTCGACTTGGCTTGCACTACGCCTGATGCCATTGATCACCGATAGCGATTTTAACTCTTGTCAGTCACTCTGCCAAGTAGAAGTTCAGCAAGAGGGCAAGAAGATGAAAATAAGAGGCCGGCCAGGTCAACAACCTCAAGTGCGATTTGTGGTAGTCCAATGATTAGCTGTACGACTTTGTGGTGGATTTTAAGAGCGTCAGTCCTTACTACTCACATTCGAACGTTTCTTGTCCGTTCGATATTTCAAAACGGCGGCCGGTAACGTGATCAAAAGTACAGTAAACCAAAGTAAACCAGCTCACTGAATGGTTCATTCCTCAACGCACCATCATCCAGGACACTAATGCTCCCTGGTATAACAGTCATATCAAGCGTTTATCTAATAAAAAGAAGACATGGGCTTCGTACTCGGCTGGATTCGAGGCATACGTGCAGGCAATTAAAGACGCAAAGAAACACTTTCACTCGAAGATTTTGCGTATATGCTCGCAACAAATGTTAGAAAATTTTGGCGCGTGATTAATCCCACGACCGATGAAAATATCGTCCCCACCGACTCCTCTGGTGACCCTGTTCCTTCAGAACTTGTTGCCACAATTCTTAACCATTAATTTGCTGAGAACTTTTCTGTCATATCTGTCGCACACATACCTACCACTCATAATCACCGCTATGCAACTATATCGTCATATTATTTGATAATTTTGGTGTCATTAAACATTGATAACCTCAATCTTTATTCCGCTCCAGGTTGTGATCTTATTAATGCGAAGTTGTTGAAAAACATTTCAGCCTATGTTTCCGTTATGCTAACAAAAATTTTCCAACAATCTATCCTACCGAAAGAGTGGAAAATTAGGAAGGTAATTCCAGTCTACAAGTCGGGAAGCAGAACATATCTCGTCAACTATCGTCTCATATCTGTAACTAGCACTTGTTGCAAAATGTTTGAACACATAATGTTAAACAAATCTTTTTATTTCCTTGAATCAAACGCTTGCTTCTCATTCGCACAATACAGTTTTAGAATATTTTACTCATGCGAAACTCAACTAATATGTTTTACACATGCATTACACCGTTTACTTGACCAATAATCACTACCTGACTGTATATTCTTAGATTTTATTAAAGCTTTCGATAAGGTACGTCATATACTCCTCTTATTGAAACTACATAACCTTAATACTGACTCTAATACACTGAAATGAATTGAGTGTTTTCTGCTTAATCGCTCACAGTTTGTTACCTCTAATAGTTTTAATTCCGGTTTTATGATGTGCATTCGGGCGTTCCTCAAGGCTTAGTCCTTGGGCCTCTTTTGTTCTTAATCTACATTAATGATCTTGTGTCTCTTGTTAACTCTCATATCCTCCTTTTTACGGATGATTGCGTTAATTTTAGAGAAATAACTGATGCTAAAGACAGCTGTCTACTCCAGTCTTACCTTACCACTGTAGCCAACTGGGGCAAGGAATGGTCAATGCAGCTAAATATTAACAAATGCAAAGTGATGCGTGTTTCAACAAAATCTACCGCCCCACTTTCGTATTACATTAATAACATTCCTTAAGAGTGTGTAACATCATATAAATACCTTGACATTTACATCACTGATAACCTATGCTGGTCTCTTCTTATCGAGCACGAATCAACGATGCTAATCGCATGCTAGGCTTCTTGCGTCGCAAATTTTTCAACGTTCCTTCTTCTTTGAAGCTTTTGCTATATAAAACACTCATTCGCTCCAAACTGGAGTACACAACATCAGTCTGGGATCCTACTTATGACAGTCATATTACTGCTCTTGAGATTGTTTAAAATAACTGTGTGCTTCATTCTCACTAAGTACAACCGCACTGCAAGCATAACTTCAATGAAATCCAGTTTTTCTCTTCCACTGCTGTCACTTCGTCGCAAAGTGTCTCGTATAGCTTTGTTTTGTAAATTGAACCATCAGCCCTTACTGCGCCGGTCACCTTATCCCAAAACCATTTTATGTATCCCATCGTACTGATCGTCTTCATAAAGTCGGTTTTGATTCTTGTAATACCAAATATTTTTCTCATTCATTCTTGCCGTGTACCTCACGCGACTGGAATCACCTTCATGCAGATATTGCCGACCTTAATAATTACGAGGCACTCCGCAAAGCCATAGTTAGCATTGTACACTCAGGTGTTATTTAAATTTCTCTCTCTGCTTAAAGTTTTCTTATTTTATTTTTGTTTTTTTCCACTCCCCCTCTGTAATCCGCTGGCCCTGAGGAGTACAATAAATAAATAAATAAATAAATAAATAAATAAATAAATAAATTGCTGCAGCATCGTGCAAAATGTGACCCTCCATCACGCCACCGCGCGCATAGTAGTCGGGGCGGCACGGCGGCCGGCTTTCCGCTGGCGTTCCGCTGTATATATGTACTGTCTAAGTGGTTGTCGAGACTGAAGCCGCTTGGGGTCTCCATTGGTAGCGAAATTGCGACCCACCTATTCAGCGCAGAGGGTTCGGAGTGGTGATAAATAATCGGCACTCTTCGGCGCACAAAGTCGTTAGTCGAGCTGAAGCCTGGCGCGTGTGAGGGATTCGTACCGATGACCTTTGGTCCTCGCAACCGTAATCGGGGCGACCTTCGGAGGGCTGTGGCGGGCGAGCCAGTGGTCGCAAAGAAATTCGGGTGGTACCAAACAAATCGTCGTTTCGTGAAGTACACGTTGGTATCAGAATTTGTCGAAATCATAGTTGAAAGCACCTTAGCTAAAGCTCTTCTTATTTCGCATTCGCGAATCCTTTCACAATTTTTCTATTTTTATTTTATGCATTGTTATGTTTGCTCAAGTGCAAGAACTGCTTTATTTCATTTTTCTACAGGGGAACCTTATGACGAGGATTGAACCACACACTTCAGTGCTGAACGCAACAAGGTCGACAGCGATCGTCCTGTAGATCCTGTTCAACCGACTACAGGAAGCGTTGCTTCTCCTAGCACATCTGAAACAGAGCTGACCACTGTGCGCACGACTCAACTTTCGACACTTCTTCTGACAACGACGACAATGACGCCTCTGCGTACAACGCAGACAACGACCACAACGTCCACAACAAGCAGCACAGAGGCGCCAGTTTCCAGCACGCTGACTGCTACGATGACGACGACTACAAGTCTTCCGGAGCGTAAGCACCTTCGGTATAGCGTGAAAGCGCCGTATATACACGAGCTCTGACCAGTGTACAGGACCTAATGGTTATCGCAATCATCATCACTTATAATGTTTAGGCTTGATGCCGAAGCTGTAGATAAGAAATGAGCGAAGAAACAGGATAGTACACTGGTTTGAATAAAGAAATGAAAATAAGTGAAGTATAAAGCATGTAAAGTTCGAAGAAAATACCTGAAGTATGAGGTAGACGCTTTCGTTTCAGTAGAAGAACAAAAAATATGAAAACAAACCGCACAGCAAGCATGCGCGTAAAAAGGGCAAAAGCGTAACGCCCAGAAAGAAAAGCTATAAGACCGATGTAGTATGGCGGGGATTCGGTGGCTTCTAATGACACGATTGAGACCCCTAATTTAGCTATGCAGCTCTATTCGTCGCAATCGCTTTCTTTTACATCAGTATACGTCATTTCTCTACTTAAACGATTCATTATGTTTTTCCGCCCGGTCGACGCGCCTCCTAAATACATTTAAGTGCCACTAAACTTTGCCAAATATGAGCGCAGCCACAGTGCATGAGAATATTCTTTAGAACATTGAATATCCGTTCGCAGATGCCTGTCACAGCCGTGACAAAATTTCCGTAAAGCAATACACACTACTGCTGGCAGAAAAGGGCAGCAGCCCTTCTTTCAAGTCCCGCACTGCATTCCCTTAAACGAGACGAGCGCCAAATTATGGCGCACGGAGGCAGTCTCTGTGCAGCCCACCCCAATGTCGTGGTTTCAGTGGTTGTAGCAGTGGCTTAGGAAAAAATTTCATTCACCGACCTAAAAAAACATTGCAGTCTGATGGTTGCCATGTGTACGCTTCCCGCCACCAATCGTCTGCTTGCAGTCACTTAATTGGCTGGTGGGGCTGTAGAGGCCCGCGTGCCCTGCTCATGTGATGCCAGTTAAGCCAACGTACAGCGTCCGCCGTCACATGTTCCAACAAAAACACTGACAGACGATTACGACAGCCGGTAATACGAAGTTCGAGCGCAGCTCTCCACGGCTGGCAGGTGGCGTGTTCCGCTTTTAGCCGGCATCTTCCCGCGGCAGCCACCTACCAGGTGGCGTTTGGCTCTGCTACTTGGACAACCGGTTACACCGACTACGTCGACAAGGCTCCGACACCATAGCAGCCCTCTGAGATTTCCCCGTTGCAGCTATCTTCCATGTGGAGTTTCCCTCTACTATATACTGGTGCAACCGATTACGCCGACGACTACGCCGACAACGGCTACATGGATACATGGATACAGCCCGGGATACATGGGGCATTTTTTTTCGGCGATTTAGAGCTACGCTCTAAACATCCCAGAGCGCCAACGTGACCGAGGCGTCATCTGAGCTTATCTTGCCTGTTGACAGAGGCGATGTTGGAGAGCTTCGTCGGAGCTGTGCTATTTAGGATATCCGAAGGGATTCGTCACTACTAGAACGAGGTACACTCAGGTTGAGTAGTTAGCCTTTAACGGAACAGACACATGAGGTCACCAACACAATGCTACAAATGCAAGAAGCTTAGTAAAGTATCATAGCACTGAACTGGCTTGTCCGCTTTCAAATGTGGGCTTGTGCTAACACAGGCCTCAAGAGCTTAATCTAGCTGTGCAAAATTTAGCAGCTCAGTACTAGCATTATATAGAGGGTGCCCTAAAAAGAAATCCACCGCAGTCGCTATCTCAGCGTAGCTAATAAAGTGTAAAATGCCTAAGCGACACGACGCCTATTTAAGGCATGCTTTTCACGTCTGCGCCGGATCCGCACCAATATCTATATCTGAAAGAAAAAAAATCCCTATAAAGACTCACGCACCGGCAGCTTAAAGAGGTCTTAGCAAGCTTTGTGTTCGTCAGCATATCTTCAATGCCCCCCGACAACCTCTGCAAGTCTTGACAACAAGCCATTCTGACAGCCGCCTCCTAGGACGCAACAGCGCTATAGGAGGACTCTCGAAAGGCCGCAGTATGGAAGCAGCGAACAAGTTGTTTTTTTTTCATGCCGATTCCCATGCTATTTCAATCGTAACTAACCTTGTCCACGCTGACCCCTCTTCAAGAAGTTCCACATAAGTAGGCGCAATCCTGCACTAGATATGTTGACATGCTGACGCCAGCCTCTTACGCTTCACAGCTGCGAGTTCTTTTTTTTTCTGAGCAATAACCATATAGCTAGCTTCTGCAACAATCGCCTCACCCGAGCTGTCCACCCGCACAGGCATCCGCACATGCGCAATATTTCAGTGTAATGCTCGTGGATGGGGACCAAAACTACCACACATCTGCCAGCTGGTGCGAGTGTGCCAATTTTCATGCGTGGTCATTTCGGAGTCGTGCGTAGACAAACACTTCAGACTGAGCGGCTGCCGATTTCATCATTCCGATCAACCAGTTGGCGTCGAGCGCTTACCAGATTTCCGCAAAGGCATTCCAGCTTTAGAGCGCAACTCTTAGTCGCCCGTTCCTCCGTTCCGCGTCGTCGTCGACGTCGGCGTAGTCGTTGGCGTTGTTGGCGTAACCAGCTGCCCAAGAAGCAGAGAGACGCCTCCTGGAGCATGTTTGCCACGTGAAGATTCCGGACGGTGGCTGGTAGCGTAACATTACGCCACTTGCCAGTCGCTGCCATCGGCATGACCGGTTGTCCAAGTAGCAGAGCACAACGCCACCTGAAAGATAGCGGCCATGGCAAAATTTCGAAGGGTGGCTAGATTCGTAACATGACACCTGCCAGCCGTGCCGAGCTGCGCTCAGCTTTCGCATTACCGACTGCCGTAATAAAATGTCAATTTTTTGGTTGATGTTCAGCCACAAAATGACACAGAATACGCGTGCGCTGTTGCAGACATCGAAAGGCGCTTATCTGTTATTGCAATATATCTACAGCCAGGAAGACCATTCCACATTTCGGTGAAGGGAAATTTATTAGCGTCGACTCCTTCAGCGCATACTACATTTTCACTGACAAATGGTTGACGTACGCAGGGAGATTTACTTAGACGTTCTGGACACGCCAGGCAACAGGGAGCTCGAGCGAGGAAGACAGAATCGCTAGCCCCTAGCATGACCATGGCTTGCGAAATGCCAGATAACACGGTTCGGCCTCTTGACGGCGCCACTTGAGAGTTTTATATTGTAGCATTACTCAACACCCCCCCCCCCCCTCCCCCAATAAAGGGCAGTAACTCGGAGCTGCAGTTAGAGTCCGAGCGATGGGAAACAGAACCAGAGGGGACGTTGCAAGTGTCTGGCGCTTGGTGTAGACAGGCGAGAAGTGCTAGCGGGCGTGGTACGGCTTCATCCTGGCGAGGTTGACAACTTCGAAGGCCAGCCGTGGAAAGGAGCGAACTATGCCTTGGAGAAGAACTTTGTAGTTGGCCTCGCTGAGTTTGAGGAAGACGTTGCACGGGCCAGAGTATCGGCGAAGAAGTTTTTCAGAGCGTCCCCGCATGCGGATTAGAATCTACACGAACACTGGTTTGATGGGCTGTTGAGACATCTTAAGAGCGGAGGTTATAGCGGTGAGCGTCGTTTGCTTGCTGGTGCCGGATTCGCTGTCGAGTGAGTTGGCGGGAGGCCTCAGCGTCACTAACGAATTGGTCGGCACCAGAAAAAGAGAAGTGATCACGATCTGGAAGCAGCATTGCGTCCAATATGATTGCGGCTTCGTGACCGTGCCCTAAACCAAACGGTCTGAAGCGCGGCGTTTCATGAATCGCCGTGTTATATGCAAAGACGACGTAAGGGAGTATTGCATCCCAGTTTCGATTCCGACAGTTCGCGTCGACATACATTAAAATCATGTCGGCGATCGTCTTGTTGAGCCGTTCGGTGAGTCCGTTCTTTTGAAGGTGGAAAGCGGATGTTTTGCGGTGACTTGTGCCGCTAAAGCGCACAACCTCCTGCGTAAGGGCCGAGGTGAATGCCGTCCTCCTGTCAGAGCGATGGTGGGTGAGCCATGACGAAGCAGAATGTTTTGAATCCAAAGGGTTCGCAATTTTGTCAGTGGTACCACAGGGAAGAGCTTTAGCTTCACAGTACCGGCTGAGGTAGTAGGGGCCGACCATAATGTAGCGATTACACAGCAAGGACCCCGAAAATGGGCCGAGTAAGTCCATGCCGACGTGGTGCAAAGGGGCTTGTGGCCGATCAATAGGCTGCAGTAGGCCGGCTGGCATGGTCGGCGGCGTCTTGCTACGCCGGCACCCGCGGCAGGTTCTGACGTAACGCTTGGCAACTGCAGAAACCCTGGGCGAGTAGTACGTTTGGCGTATCCATGCCGAAGTGCGGAAAAACGCCGGTGACCGGAAGATATGTCATCATGGCACGCCTGCAGGGCTTCGTAGCGAAAGGTCGTAGGTATGACTAGCAGATAGACAGCTCTCGTCGGGCCCTAGTAGTTATACAGAACGCTGTCTCGTAAACGGAATGACGACACTCCGCGCGAGAAGACCTGAAGTGGGGGTGGGGAATGAGTGATGCCTTCCAGATGGTCAATGAGGGGCCGTAGTTCACTGTCGTCTCACTGTTGTTTTGTGAAAATGGACGTCGAGATAGCGCCTACAAAACAGAATCGTCTTCGGGGCCAAGTCGGTTGTCCTGTACAGGAGCGCCCGACACTGTCGGCATCACTGTGCTCTCTTCGGGATTTATAGACGATGGTGACATCAAATTCCTGCAGTGAACTACTTCATGATGTTATCTAACCCACGCCTTTTAATGAAGCTTTAGGGTTTTAAGTTCTATCATTAACTCTAGATCAAGCTGATACCGCGGTGGCTTGTATACATGTGGTCCAGCTTTCGCGGTCGCCATCCTTACCATGGTCGTGGGTACTCAGGCAGTTCCTTCCGACCTGGGCTAAGCCCTCCTTGTCGGTGACATGGACTTTCTATACAGCGTACAGAAAGCGCCAGTTGGATAACACCAATTAGAAGAAGAAAAAAGCGCGCAGTTTCGCGACCAGATAACATGCCGATTGGTAAAAGGCGTCGGATGCAGTCCTACCTTCGGATGTCCGAGACTAGCAGAGCTGTCCAGTCGGTCCCTTTCTTGAAGCTTAAAAGGTATGCCTTCCTCCTGAATTTCCTCCTGGTGACATCAACTGTGTATCCCGGCCGTAGATATATGCGCAGGCGACGCAGGCGCAGCACCGCTCTAGATTACATGGGCCTTATGCAGGTGAAGACACCTGCTCCGCTTAAGAAACAGCTCCGATATTTGGGAAGCACAGGAGAGGTGGCAAAAACAATAGAGGAACCCTAACAGGATGTGTGCCAGGACAGGGCATGCTTCGTCGTGAATATATACTCCTGCCCACGACTGGCGGTCCTTGCCTGGCGCTAGCGCGCTGTCTACCTCCGTGCTTGCTCCACCAAAGAAGGACACCGGTTTGCTGGTCTCAAAATGCATCCCTGCTGGCTGCGCTTTGGTTCTTCATGTTTAATTTTTCGAAGACGAAAGTGCGGTAGTGGGAGGGCGTCTTGCCTTTAAGTGCACGGTCACAGCCACTGTTAGAAACCCCACAGACGCCACGTAATAATGCAAGGAATGCTTAGTTGTGCTGAGAACATGCGAACCAGTGCTCATAGTAAAACAGAAAAAATTCTAATGATGATTACAGTACTCCTTAATGCAAAATTTGAGCGCAGCTGTTTCTCCTTCGGCGGCGCGAACAGCAAGATCCTCTGGGCGGCGGCGCTGAGCCGCTGCTTAGGCAGTTCATTTAGCGGCGGCGGCAGACGAAGCATTTCCAACGGTTGTGTCGTTCTTTATTTACTTATCTATTTGTTAGGTACTCAAAGGACCCATTTCAGCAACATTACATGATGGGTGGGCGGGAAATACGGCTGTTATGACAAAAATGGTTTTCGATGACAGCCTTGAATGGTTGAATGTCTGTTAAAGTAGCGATGTGGCCGGGAAACTCGTTCCAGTCCAGGACAGTATGGAGAAAAAATTACTTTTTTAATGTTGTGGTGTGGGCGCGCGGGGAGTAGACTGCTTTCGAATGACTATGACGGGATAATGGATGGGCTGGGCGGATGAACGCGCTGCAGGGTGACAAGCTGTTAAAATACTTATGATAAAGAGAAAGGCAATTGTGTGGCAGGATGCTAGATTATGAAGTAAGTTCAAGTTATGATTTCTGTTTGTTTAGAGTGGTGCGATAAGAGTATTTCGAAATTATAAATCGTGAAGCACGATTCTGAATAGATTCAAGTAAATTAGACAGGTTAGTTTGGTGAGGATCGAATATAGAATATGCGTACCCTAGTTAAGGTCTGACGAGCGATACATAAGCGATTAGCTTGACTGAAGGGGGTGCTATGGCAATGGTGCGTCATAAGTAGCCCAGGACGCGATTGGCAGAGTTAGCTATATGAGTAACATGGCTGATCCGAGATAGGTCACTGGAGATATGACTACCTAAATACTTGATAGTGTCGGTATGAGTTATAGGACAACAGTAGATGAAGTAATTAGGAGATGAGTAGTTACATCAGCGGTGGAAAGAGATCAAAAAGGTTCTATTGACCGATAGTTTCATGAGCCGGGTGTCGCACCACCCTTGCACTTTGAGGAGATCATTCTGTATGGCGGTAACATCAGAGAGGTTATTTACGGAACAGTATATCACACGACCGTCGGCTAACATGGGTATGTTAGATGTTATGTTGTTGGGTAGTTCGTTAATATAAATTAAAAAAAGTAGGGGCCTAGTACGGTGCCTCGAGGAACACCTGACCGGAGACCCCTGATTTTTTCTACTTTCCATTTTTACTATGCACAAATCCACACCATACCTCATCTTTCTTGCTATCGTTGTTTGTGCTTGCTAGAGCTGCACATTAATTTCGAGTCCTCCAACACAGATACGGCAGCACAGCGCACGAAACCGCAGAAAATACTCTTGCGTGGTTTGGCCGTGCACTGTGCGGACCGAGGTGTTCCTCTACTCGCAGGTTCAGATGCAATGCCCGCTGTTCCACTGGTGTGCACCGTGAGCAGCAAGTTCACCGCGCACAGCCTAGTTCCAGAGGACGGAACATGCGACTTCCTCTTCTTCGAGTCTCTCTACGACGACGAAAGGAACTTCGTGACTCCACCCCACAGGGCCGGATTCAGGCACTTCCTGAGGCAGGGTTTGGAGATGAAGAAAACCGCCCTGGGTATTTCATTCTCTCCCCTGTAAGTTAAATTGATTAGTTGAATAAGTTTTCGTGAAAGATGCGTTAAAGACCATGAGCATGGTACTTTAAATTCCGCTTATGTAATGGTTTGTACAGAAATGAAATGTCACTTGAAGCAAAGGCGCCCGCGTGTCGTTGGCCGAATGTATTGAAATCAAAGTGACGGACAGTAATGCTTGTTGCAGTTCTCAAACTGCTTGGAAAAGACGATCAACGATAAATTTGGGCTATATCCACTACATCGCGCATGCTATGGTTGGAAAGAAAGTTCAGAATTTTTACATAATTTGCTTTAAAGATTGCATGCAAGAGGTAAGGACTTAGCGGTGGGGTAGGGATCGGCAGAGAATGGTAAATGTACTCGGTCCCATTATGCGTGTAGAAAGAGTCAGAAAGTGCATACACGCACACATTCCCTGCATTTTTGGCCAGAGGTGCATTACACGCAGCTTTTGATGGTATTTATTTATGATAGAAAAAAATGGTTTTTGGGGAAAGGAAATGGTGCAGTATCTTTCTCACATATCGGCGGACACCTGAACCGCATCGTGAGGGAAGAAATAAACAAGGGAGTGAGAGAAGAAAGGAAGAAAGAGGTGCCATAGTGGAGGGATTCGGAATAATTTCGACCCCTGGGGATCTTTAACGTGCACTGACATCGCACAGCAGACGGGCTCCTTTGCGTTTTGCCTCCATAAAAACGCAGCCGGCGCGGTCGGGTTCGAATCCGGAATTTCCGGATCAGTAGCCGAGCGCCCTAACCACTGAGACAGACGATGACCAGGGATACATGATGCAACGGGCCGATTGGAGATCAGACCACGCAGTATACTCTTGAACTACATCTTTATTTGCCTCATATCTGAAAGTGTTGCACCTTGATAAGTAAAAATAAATGATTCACAGTTGTTTTTATTGAGGAAAGTATTCCGAAGCACAAAAATTCATAATCATACACATGTCTCTCCACCATTAAGTGCACTGGATTTTTGGCAACTTTGGCTGCAAACGACTGCAAAGATATTGAAATGAACTAAAACACATTTGCCGAAAAATACAAAAATTTTGTGGCAGCTGCTTTGACTAAAATTCTCTATTTTGTTCTTTTTGTGTTCTGAGCTTTTCTGTTTTTTAAATATATTTTGTTCTCGCAGGGAAAAATTATTTGTGGAAAGTCTGTTTTCTATTTTCGCGCTTCGTTTTTTTCCCGGATTTTCTATTTTGTCTTACGGATATTTTATGTTAAATCATTTTTTGTGTTTTATTTTGTTTTTATTCTCCGTTATACGTGAAATATGCCACGCAAAACCGTGAAAGCTATGCTTATTTCGAAGAAAACAGCCAAGCATACATTGAAAACATCATGCTTCGAAGTGGGATTACTGGCACCGGAGCTCAGGGCGCCACGCAGGGCTGGTCCTCGCAGCTGCTCCCTGGTGCCGTTGCCCAAAATCCATAAATTTTTCGCTCTCCTGGAAGGAAATCACCGGCTTAAAATTGGCTTACTAAAAATATCGAAACCGCCTGAGGCAGATATTGAATCCATAATAAATAAAAATTGGAGGCTTATCAAGGTTAAGCCCAGTGGATGCGAAGCATGTTATACACCCTCGGAGCGTTGTCGTCGAGCCGCATATTGAGCGCGCCGCTTGGCTAGGCGTTCTTCGCGTTCTTCATCGGTTTCCGTAGCACGCTGCAGCCTTCGTTTTGCATTCCTATTATTAACGTCCTTAGCGTTTGGAGGCATCTTGACCGCATACACGCCCGGCGCAAAGACGCTGGCACGGTTGCGGGCACAGAGACTGACGCGACGGCGGGCGCGCGCCGCTTCATCCCTGGCGTGACGTCACATATCACGTGATGCAGCGATGGTGGCGCCGCTCGCGCGCGACGGCGCGAACCGAAGCGTGGAGGCCTCCGCCGGGCGACGTCCGACGGCGCGATATGAGGCCCCATGTGCAGCCGGTGTGACGTCATCACGCGACGTCACATCATGTGATCTCACTCCAGGGTCAATGGTGGCCACCGCCGGGAGGCGACCGACGGCGCGATATGAGGCCCCATCTGCAGCCGGTATGACGTCACC
This sequence comes from Amblyomma americanum, assembly GCF_052857255.1. Taxonomy (NCBI): domain Eukaryota; kingdom Metazoa; phylum Arthropoda; class Arachnida; order Ixodida; family Ixodidae; genus Amblyomma; species Amblyomma americanum. Next base: position 94,479,199 of record NC_135507.1, read on the forward strand.
ACGTGACGTCATGTCACGTGACCTACTTGAAGGTCACTTGAAGGCCGCGAGGCGACCGACGGCGCGATATGAGGCCCCATCTGCAGCCTCTGTGACGTCATCACGTGACGTCATGTCACGTGACCCCACTTCAGGGTCAATGGTGGCCACCGCCGGGCGTCGCGCGAAGGCCCGAAACCTACGTTAATATGCTTCGCATAATAATAATAAAATAATCACAGAATGCGGCCCAAAGCAGCGAGGTGAAAGTTTATTCGTGGGAGGCTTTTTAATAGTGTGTGAACCCAACAAGGTAGACCGTTGCAACCGCTATCTCAGGTACCAGGATTAGGTATAAAATAGGGACGGTTAAAAATTTACTTGTCACATCCAACTGATAAGGCTTATCTTGCTAATTAAATCACCCCACATTCAGCGTTAGCTCGATTCTTGTGCCCGCGTCTGCAGGCGTCAGGTATGATGAATACGAAAAGCTACTGGTGAAATCGTTGCGCTGCGGGTGACTTGCGCTCTGGGCATAAGCGCGGGGTGGTTCCGTAAAATTTCGGTAACTACGGTACGTATTCCGCGCAACACGGTATGCTTCGTTGAGCCCTTCGGCGTGTACTGCCGCCCTGCACTGTCGGTAGACAACCCCTGCGTCAGCGCTTGCCTCCAGTCGTTAGAGCGGCCAAAGGCGTGCGTACTGCAACGAGCGCAATGCACTTGTTTTTTCGGTTTCATGCTGCACGCATCTCAAACCTTTACTACAAGAGGGCGTACATGCATTGATCGGTCTTAGTGCATGGTTTCACAGTCCGGGATCTTTCCAAATAGCGTCTTCATCTAGTGCGCGTGTGCAAAATGCAAGAAAGATCTCATAAAAATGACAACCACAATGACTGATGTGCGCGTGTGCATGACGTGCTGTTAGTGTCGGGCGGCCACATATTCGATCCGGCACGATCGCATGTTCTGTACACATTGAAATCACAACCTGGCAGCAGGTTGCTCATAAAAAGAAGTACAGCAGATTATTCGCACCAAACGTGCGCAATCGGCACCGCTTACCTTCTTTCAGAATTTCACAGGTAAAAGCATGCAGAAAACGCTCGTGCTGTACGGCAAGTACAGCAAGGACCATATTGAAGCTTGCCGTACCCCAGCTAAACAAGGGTCAGCACAATACGAAATGCATGTTGATCCAAGCAGAAAATCGCTAATGCTTGCAATTTTATTCTAAATATGTACAAGCTGATTTATGATGAGTTACCCGCATTTTCAAAGCAAAGTTTTCTATAGCGGATAGCCGCGTGACTGGTACTTCAGGTGGAACTGCTAGAAGTACAGAACACGTCTATTTTATTCGTAAACTGCTTTCTCTTTTGTCTTTATGGTTTATGGTTTTTGAGGGTTTTAAGTCCCAAAGCAACTCGAGCCATGTGGGACGCCGTAGTGAAGGGCTCCGGAAATTTTGACAACCTGGGGTTCTTTAACGTGCACTGACATGGCACAGTACACGAGCCCCTAGAATTGCGCCTCCATCGAAATTCGACTGCCGCGTCCGGGATCGAACCCGCCTCTTTCGGGTCAGCAGCCGAGCGCCATAACCACTCAGCCACCGCGGCGGCAGTTGATGTGTTCTTAACAGATGTTTTCTGAATTACAAACAAAATTATCTTTAAAAATTTTTTACACACATATTTTACTATGTGCCTGACATTCATTCGAACTTTTTTACTGGAGTAAGGTGCGCCAACATCTTTTAGACGACTTCTAAGTATTTTCCGTAAGATTTCATTATTGACGCACTGAAAGTTTTCATGTTTACTTTCGGTCTTATTGTATAATTGAAGAAATGACCAATTACCGCAAATGCTTATTGCTACATTGCTCACGAGATTTTATAGTAAGTAATATAATATTTACCTTCTTGCCTTTGATAAAACTAGTACTGTGCGAACTTCACAAAAGCAAATGAAGGACAAGAATTTAGGATGTCGAATTAAAAAAATTCGATGTTTTTATGCTGTGCCTAAATGTTGTAGACAATGAAATATCATAAACAATAAAGAATTTTGCATAATAGTGCTGGTTTATTACATAAAGCACCTCTTAACGACCCTCGTTAGAGAAAGTGTGGTTGTTGCCCACTTTAATCATGTGCGACTTCAAATTTCTTGCAAGAACATGGCTGGTAATCTTCAGGAAAGATTTTTACTCACCGGGGATTGCACTCAAATCTTATTGTAGGTTACAAACATCTATTCTTTCGTATAAAAGATTACAAACATTTAGGACTTAAAGTTTGGAGGTCGTCATCGATATAAAAAATATCGATACCCGCGGATAATTAATATGCCCTTGCATGCAAACCTATATAGTGATGGGTTTAAAATTTACTCATATATATTTTGTCGATAAAGAAATACTTTTCGCTGAAAATTTAAGAACGTCTAAGCACATATTGCGCTATGATTCTTCGTGGTTTCACACATCTTGTAGCTCTGAAGAAACCCTTGTTTGTAATGTTCATAAATCGCCGACTATGTTCTTTCAAAAGAAATTTGAAGAAGAATAAACGCATTAAAAAATCATGCGAAGCCTCGAAAGCGGCGGAAAAGCATCGCCGTGACGCAGAAGCAAGGCTTCATTGACCGCAAAACATGTGTAGACATTGGAGAGATTTAGCAGAGCGGAGACGTACTAGCGTATACGTATTTTCTTTCGAAAGAAATTTATAGAAGAATAAACGCATTAATAATCATGTGAAGCCTCGAAAACGGCGGAAAAGCATCGCCGTGACGCAGAAGCAAGGCTTCATTGACCGCAAAACATGTGTAGACATTGGAGAGATTTAGCAGAGCGGAGACGTACTAGCGTACACGTATTTTCTTTCGAAAGAAATTTAAAGAAGAATAAACGCATTAATAATCATGTGAAGCCTCGAAAACGGCGGAAAAGCATCGCCGTGACGCAGAAGCAAGGCTTCATTGACCGCAAAACATGTGTAGACATTGGAGAGATTTAGCAGAGCGGAGACGTACTAGCGTACACGTATTTTCTTTCGAAAGAAATTTAAAGAAGAATAAACACATTAATAATCATGTGAAGCCTCGAAAACGGCGGAAAAGCATCGCCGTGACGCAGAAGCAAGGCTTCATTGACCGAAAAACATGTGTAGACATTGGAGAGATTTAGCAGAGCGGAGACGTACTAGCGTACACGTATTTTCTTTCGAAAGAAATTTAAAGAAGAATAAACGCATTAATAATCATGTGAAGCCTCGAAAACGGCGGAAAAGCATCGCCGTGACGCAGAAGCAAGGCTTCATTGACCGCAAAACATGTGTAGACATTGGGGAGATTTAGCAGAGCGGAGACGTACTAGCGTACACGTATTTTCTTTCGAAAGAAATTTAAAGAAGAATAAACGCATTAATAATCATGTGAAGCCTCGAAAACGGCGGAAAAGCATCGCCGTGACGCAGAAGCAAGGCTTCATTGACCGCAAAACATGTGTAGACATTGGAGAGATTTAGCAGAGCGGAGACGTACTAGCGTATACGTATTTTCTTTCGAAAGAAATTTATAGAAGAATAAACGCATAATAATCATGTGAAGCCTCGAAAACGGCGGAAAAGCATCGCCGTGACGCAGAAGCAAGGCTTCATTGACCGCAAAACATGTGTAGACATTGGAGAGATTTAGCAGAGCGGAGACGTACTAGCGTACACGTATTTTCTTTCGAAAGAAATTTAAAGAAGAATAAACGCATTAATAATCATGTGAAGCCTCGAAAACGGCGGAAAAGCATCGCCGTGACGCAGAAGCAAGGCTTCATTGACCGCAAAACATGTGTAGACATTGGAGAGATTTAGCAGAGCGGAGACGTACTAGCGTACACGTATTTTCTTTCGAAAGAAATTTAAAGAAGAATAAACGCATTAATAATCATGTGAAGCCTCGAAAACGGCGGAAAAGCATCGCCGTGACGCAGAAGCAAGGCTTCATTGACCGCAAAACATGTGTAGACATTGGAGAGATTTAGCAGAGCGGAGACGTACTAGCGTACACGTATTTTCTTTCGAAAGAAATTTAAAGAAGAATAAACACATTAATAATCATGTGAAGCCTCGAAAACGGCGGAAAAGCATCGCCGTGACGCAGAAGCAAGGCTTCATTGACCGAAAAACATGTCTAGACATTGGAGAGATTTAGCAGAGCGGAGACGTACTAGCGTACACGTATTTTCTTTCGAAAGAAATTTAAAGAAGAATAAACGCATTAATAATCATGTGAAGCCTCGAAAACGGCGGAAAAGCATCGCCGTGACGCAGAAGCAAGGCTTCATTGACCGCAAAACATGTGTAGACATTGGAGAGATTTAGCAGAGCGGAGACGTACTAGCGTATACGTATTTTCTTTCGAAAGAAATTTATAGAAGAATAAACGCATAATAATCATGTGAAGCCTCGAAAACGGCGGAAAAGCATCGCCGTGACGCAGAAGCAAGGCTTCATTGACCGCAAAACATGTGTAGACATTGGAGAGATTTAGCAGAGCGGAGACGTACTAGCGTACACGTATTTTCTTTCGAAAGAAATTTAAAGAAGAATAAACGCATTAATAATCATGTGAAGCCTCGAAAACGGCGGAAAAGCATCGCCGTGACGCAGAAGCAAGGCTTCATTGACCGCAAAACATGTGTAGACATTGGAGAGATTTAGCAGAGCGGAGACGTACTAGCGTACACGTATTTTCTTTCGAAAGAAATTTAAAGAAGAATAAACGCATTAATAATCATGTGAAGCCTCGAAAACGGCGGAAAAGCATCGCCGTGACGCAGAAGCAAGGCTTCATTGACCGCAAAACATGTGTAGACATTGGAGAGATTTAGCAGAGCGGAGACGTACTAGCGTACACGTATTTTCTTTCGAAAGAAATTTAAAGAAGAATAAACACATTAATAATCATGTGAAGCCTCGAAAACGGCGGAAAAGCATCGCCGTGACGCAGAAGCAAGGCTTCATTGACCGAAAAACATGTCTAGACATTGGAGAGATTTAGCAGAGCGGAGACGTACTAGCGTACACGTATTTTCTTTCGAAAGAAATTTAAAGAAGAATAAACGCATTAATAATCATGTGAAGCCTCGAAAACGGCGGAAAAGCATCGCCGTGACGCAGAAGCAATGCTTCATTGACCGCAAAACATGTGTAGACATTGGAGAGATTTAGCAGAGCGGAGACGTACTAGCGTACACGTATTTTCTTTCGAAAGAAATTTAAAGAAGAATAAACGCATTAATAATCATGTGAAGCCTCGAAAACGGCGGAAAAGCATCGCCGTGACGCAGAAGCAAGGCTTCATTGACCGAAAAACATGTGTAGACATTAGAGAGATTTAGCAGAGCGGAGACGTACTAGCGTATACGTATTTTCTTTCGAAAGAAATTTAAAGAAGAATAAACGCATTAATAATCATGTGAAGCCTCGAAAACGGCGGAAAAGCATCGCAGTGACGCAGAAGCAAGGCTTCATTGACCGCAAAACATGTGTAGACATTGGAGAGATTTAGCAGAGCGGAGACGTACTAGCGTACACGTATTTTCTTTCGAAAGAAATTTAAAGAAGAATAAACGCATTAATAATCATGTGAAGCCTCGAAAACGGCGGAAAAGCATCGCCGTGACGCAGAAGCAAGGCTTCATTTACCGCAAAACTTGTGTAGACATTGGAGAGATTTAGCAGAGCGGAGACGTACTAGCGTACACGTATTTTCTTTCGAAAGAAATTTATAGAAGAATAAACGCATTAATAATCATGTGAAGCCTCGAAAACGGCGGAAAAGCATCGCCGTGACGCAGAAGCAAGGCTTAATTTACCGCAAAATATGTGTAGACATTGGAGAGATTTAGCAGAGCGGAGACGTACTAGCGTATACGTTTACGAAATTTACGTACGCCGGCTGCGCATGCGCAGTGGCTCCACCTATCCTCGCCACTGCCACCCCGCGTGCGCAGGAAGCATCCGGTAATCCGGTATACGTATACGCTAGTCCGCCTTCGCTCTTTTAAATATCTCTATTTTCATTTTTTTCCGCCGTAAACGCAAGGCAAAAACATGTGTGCTCAAAGTTCAACATTTCAACGGCTTTTAGAAGCAATTCGAAGCCCGCGCGACCTAGTATATTCTCGTGACGGTAATAAGGCTCCCCCCCCCCCCCCTCCCATCAATTTCCTGGCCAAGTCATTTTTGTGTACGGGGCCGCTCCTACTGTCAGCAGCAACGCATGCACCTTGCTTTGGCTGCAGTAACAAAAAGCAACAGTCTGCATGTCTTCAATACACTTCGTAATTTATTGAAAACTATCTTTACACACTAGTTAAGAACAACAAACACATCTTTCAAGATTTTTTTTGCTTGGTTTCTGAAAGTTTGAGGATTTATATTCTCTCCTCTGTAGCGGCACAGATCAGTGAGTTTTGTAACGTTGCAGAGGTAATGTTTTATAAACGGGAATATAAAGATGAGATGGCTATAGTTTGGCTATATATTTATTCCTTTTCTGAGAGTGACACCGTCAAAGTAAGCAAAAAACTTCTTACGATTATAGTTTCTGAATGTTTAAAAATAGAACAAAATTATAAAAACGAAATGAAAAAGTGGACGTGATTGCGGACATCTATCACATCCTGTTAAAATTTTCAGGCATGTATCTTTATCCTTATTCAAAGCTGGCGAAAATTACTTTTCTAACGGGGTCTTATGTCAGCGCTCAGGCGGCGGCGATACAGTCTCCGGTCTGTCAAGGTTAACACGCTCTCGCTCTGAGCGATGGCAGTGCCGCTGGGCTAATGGCATTCTTCTTCTTCACACTTCACAAATTAAAAATGGGTCATTTTAAAGATGCAGTACCTCCCGCAAGAGCAATATTATGCACCACGTTATGCACCACGTTTTAGGGCTTGGTTTATAGTGTTTGGGATTTAACGTCACAAAGCGACACAGGCTATGAAAGGTGACGTAGTGGATGACTACGGGTAATTTAAACCACCTGGTGTTCTCCACCGTGCACTGACAACGCACTGTACACGGGTCGCTAGCATTTTGCCTCCAACGAAATGTGACCACCGTAGCAGGGATCGAACCCACATCTTTAGGGTCAGCACCCGAGCACTAAGGGGAACTTGCGCTGAAGTTTGCGGTGCCGATTGCAGCGCCATAACACACTGCCTAGCGAGGAGAGCAAGCAGTTTTTGGTAGTACTCTTAGTACTTTTCCGCGCCACCTTCAGGCGCTTATTGGCGTGAGCCTCCGCGCTCGGTTGAAGGCGCACGTGCCGTGCGTCAGCTATCTGGGCTATGTCGAGAGAAGCTAGGCAATGAATGCTATCAGCCAAACGCGGGTATCTAATCGCGCGGAATGTGTTCTCGCGTTTGCAGCGGCCCAAGCGGCTGTCAAAAGCAGTTTTGAGTCACCGAATGGAACAATTGCAGTGCCACCTTGGCAGCGCAGGTTCCCCATGGGGAACGAACCACCTTTGCAGGCTGAGTTGTTCGAAACTGGGTTTGCCTCCGAAGGGGCGCAGCGGGGTTTGCGGAGCCCCCTCCAAGCACACACCCCTGAAGAAGCCGGGCGCCGGGCCGGCGGTGGCTTGTACCCATTTTTACCGGTGGGTGTCCGGCGATGGGTTTCGAACCAACCACCTCCCGCAGCCGAGGTTTTCGCATGAGGAACCTGCACTGCCAAGGTGCCACTGCAATTGTTCCATTCGGTGACTCAAAACTGCTTTTGTCAGCCGCTTGGGCCGCTGGAAACGCGAAAACACATTCTGCGCGATTAGATACCCGCGTTTGGCTGGCAGCATTCATTGCCTAGCTTCTTTCGGCGTAGCCCAGATAGCTGACGCACGGCACGTGCGCCTTCGACAGAGCGCGGAGGCTCACGCCAATAAGCTCCTGAAGGTGGCGCGGAAAACTACTAAGAGTACTACCCAATACTGCTTGGTCTTCTCGCTAGGCAGCGTGTTATGGCGCTGCAATCGGCACCGCAAGCTTCAGCGCAGGTTTCCCATAGCGACAGAGCCACGTACTGCGCCGGCACAACATGCTTTTGGGCTTATGAATATTTGTATCATGAATTGTGGACAAAATATTGTCACGAAGTGGTGACTGCAGTCCGGAGAGCAGAAAGGCTGCGAAAATAGTGTCTAAACAAAACTCTTCATTAGGGCTGACTTGCGCCCACAATGGACTGAATCACTCAGCGGCGGCCAACCAACAAACGTGCTCGGCGGTCGTCGAACAGAATCCCCACCGCTGTCGGCCGTGCTCAATTTGAAGCTGATAGCGAACTTTCTAGATAAAGCGTGCAAAGTTTCTAGAACATTCTGGAACAACGTAGAATTAGCTCTGCCTGGCTGCGATCAATCGAGATAAATCTAGTCGCGTCTTGCGTCGCAAAGAAAGCGATAAAGCGGCGTGGCGGCAGATTTGAAGAATGAACAAACACTGCAAAGATTCGCGGCAACATGAAACTTATAAAAAAATTTTTTATTTCTCTTGCCAAAGTTCTCGTTCTGTAGATTCGTGAAGCTTGTGAACAGTTTTTTCTTATCACGTCAAGAAACGCAGTGCCTTTTGTGTCGGTTTTTATAGAAGTATCTGAAGAGCGCCGTGCTAGGTGTTTGCTTTCGTATTTTACTTTCGTTCAACTAAAACACTCCAAGGTTGCCAAAAATTTCATTGCTCTATGTTTGAAAATTTTTAGAAAAATAAAAATGATATGCCGTAAAAGCTGGGGTGTTCTATTGCATCCATTGATCTGCTGCGTACATTTTCTTACAAATTCCTTTGATCTCCTTAATCGCAATCAAACCTGGCAAAATATCAGTGCTTGTACACGTGCGCGCGGAAGCAATTTTAGAAAACGTGAGCCCTTTGTCCTTAGATTTGCTTTTTCTGCAGAACAATAATAGCATAGCACTTCTGTGCAGGCATCCTGCCATGGCATTTCAACATTTAAAAATATTCAGTAAAACCTCGATGTCCACCTATAGCACGATGTCTGAAATCGATACTTGTTAAGAGATGGGAGGGCTTTTGTTTCGAGCAGCCGGGGTTGCGCTTAACACTTATATATATTGTTACGTAATACCTCTCTCACTGCTTGCTTACTTCGTTAGACACCCTGGAAAGTCTGTCGAAATCCTTTCATAAGCCTTTAAATAATTGAGGATCAGTTCTTTGATTTTGCTCCAAAGCCTTCTTCAGAGAGGTTCAGACCGCTGGAAATGTTACGATTCGGCCGTGTTGAAGCACAGGAGCCAGTGATGCAGGTGATGAAGAGGAGATGCAGTAGCTAGGTACATAAGAGTGGGACTACGTCTGGATGTGGTGAAGTCACACTGAAAATCACACGAGCCAGCTCTTAGTTAAAGGGAAATCTCCTTTAGAGAAATAGCTCTACAGGACCTCAATTATCGGCTGAAGATGTACTTTAAGCTGTCTCTGCATGCATTTCTTGTACGATAAAAATTGATTTTGTAGGCTTTCCTGGAAATGTTCTTGTTAGTCCGGCAGGGAGCAGTGCATTTCAGTCCTGAGAAAATTGAATTTTTAAGTTTTCCCGCCAATTGGTTAAAATTTTCCAGCCAGGGACGAAAAGATCTCCGCGATTCCTGTCTGAACATGAATGGCAGCTTAGCCAATCCTCAAGATTTCGCGCATAAAACGTGCTTGTACTCCCCACAGTTCTATTGAGAGAACAGCAAGACATGACAGTCCCCGCATTTCGTTTCGTGACGTTTCTAGTCTCCAAACTTTATTTTCAGCAAAATTACGATATTTATCATTAGAAAGCGGAAGTCTATAAACAAAAACACCAGTCTTTCCTCAGTGCCCATTTGTGCATCTGTACTGCGGAAGCACGCGCCAAGAAGCGAGCACTTACTCTTCTTTAGGTGTGATATCTACGGGGCTGTGTTAACTATTTATTAAAGTATTTAAAGAAATATACCATCTACTTTCCATTCGCACAAGAAGCCGAGAAAAGGAGCGAAAACTGGTTAACGCGACAGGCATGGAGTATGACTAAGCATAAAAATGCGTTCTTTGGCGAATTTCAGATAACGAAATATTTAGCAAGCCGCCGCGGTGGCTCAGTGGTTAGGGTGCTCGACTACTGATCCGGAGTTCCCGGGTTTGAACCCGAGCGCGGAGGCTGCGTTTTTATGAAGGAAAAACGCTAAGGCGCCCGTGTGCTGTGCGATGTCAGTGCACGTTAAAGATCCCCAGGTGGTCGAAATTATTCCGGAGCCCTCCACTACGGCACCTCTTCCTTCCTTTCTTCTCTCACTCCCTCCTTTATCCCTTCCCTTACGGCGCGGTTCAGGTGTCCAACGATATATGAGACAGATATTGCGCCATTTCCTTTCCCCCGAAACCAATTATTATTATTATTATTTAGCAACTTTCAGAATTTAAGACCTATCGACATATACTTGCGCCTAAACTCAAGCAGACTAAGTATGCTTACTTAATAAACGTGTTCCGTGATGAACAAGTGCAGCGTCCAGATGTGGCTTGGTGGAAGGTGAACTCATTGTTAGAACCTGGCATTCATGCATCAACTCTTGATGCCTTTACGCATGCAATAAAACTGGTATCCGGTGGTTCACTGGCAGACGAGCTTGAAACCACTCCACGTTTTAGTAAATAAAATGAAAAAAAATGAGAGTCTCTGCCAGAACTGCGCTCAGTATGTGCTAGGAAAGGATAGCACGCAGACCCTCTTTTTAGCTCAGCTGATCTATTTGAAGCGTTCTTGTCTGTAAATATCAAGACTAGCAAGTCGCAGGACTTGAATGGTATGAAAATAATTCCCGTCAAATCCGTTTTTGGCATATTTTGCCCTGTGTCACGTACAATTTAACATGATTTTATCCTATGAAATTTTCCTTATGGAAATGTTGAATACCGGACCTATCTCGAAATTTAGGCATGGAGAAAAAAAATTGTTCGTTAATTACCTACTGCTTGCCGTACTTCCAATTTTTCTAAGGAGATTGAGAAAATGATGGATATTAAAATAGCCTCATAATTTTGCAGTAATTTATTCCATATTTTTCAGCATGGCTTTATGAAACATAGGGCCTACTGAAAGGGCGCTTCTAACGCAGCAAGAAATTATGATCGAGGAATTCAAACAAAATAAACTCAACATCGGCATTAATATCGGCTTTGCTAAGTGTTTGATCCCGTCAATCGTGCTATTCTATTTAAGTAAATAAAATAGTGCATTGGCGTTGCGCCACTTTTATTAAAATCTTACTTGTCGCACAGAGGTGAGTAGGTGTAAATACGGCAACTTCTTCTGCCCCCGGCATAAAATCCGTAGTCCAGAACGAAAGCGCAGTTGGGCCTAATTTACATGCACGAGTGGGGCGTATGGTCTGTCGCATGCCGATGTCACATTCTATTTTTTGTCAAATGTACCTATGAAGCAGGCGTTGAAAAACTAAAAAAAATGCACTTGTTCAATTCCAACTATGGCAGAAGTAAATTTTTTCCCAGGAAATTAGGTAAGAACAAAAATTATGATGTACCGCTCTAAAGGGAAAGAAATATTAAGACGTATTCAATAATGAACCTATAGAGCTCGTGGAGTTCGTGAAAACACTTCCAGCTACCTTTTCGAAGAAATTAACGTTGTATACTGATGTCGAATACAATCGTTCTAAGGCCACGTCAGCTATACGTATATTTGCGCGGATTAGATACATTCTTGTGATGAGAATAAAATTTTTTTATAACGCAATAGTACTTTATAACATTCATTATTGTACAATAGTTTATGGTACAAGAGGCATAAGAAATCTAACTTATATTTGCTTCAGAAAAGAGCTGTGCATACACGGGTGCGTTAACAGGTCTGCAAACAGATCGGCAAACAGGACACATTGACTGTATGCGCATAGCTTCTTTGATCAATCTTCGGGTGCCTAAATGGTCAGTGCGACCAAGCCGTGTGTTTGACGTGTCACTATTCAAAATGAGTCACATCGTGCAAATCATGCGTACATCTAACGCCAATGCATCGTGCGGTCCTGATGTATTTCATCAGGATTTTAAACCTTTCAAGCAAACCTGCTCTGCTCACTGGGGCTCTCACACTTTATGTCTGGGAACTGTTTCTATCATTCATCGTTTTTGTTGATGGATTCGTCACGTTCATTGCTCTTTTTTGTTGCAATTTGTTCGATTTTTTTATTGCTCTTTTGTTTTTCGGTGCTCTGAGTGCAATACTGTGAAAGGCCTATGGCTCTTAGTGTGCAATCCACAATAAATAAATAAATAAATAAATAAATATATAAATAAAATACAACTACCTCCCGTCTAACACAAAAATATTTATAAGGGTTTATATTCTTTCAATATTAACATTATATTCTGACAGGCTTCTATTATGTTAAAAATTTCACTTATGTTAATACAACCCCTTAATTCCTTCGTTTTCCTTGTGCTCCGTAAATAAAACATCAGCTGCCGGAACACAAAACACAGGAAATTTGGTTAAACAATTTTGGTTAAACAATCTAAGACTGGACAATCGTGATATAACCTGCAAATCGAAGCCCCTAATTCAAGATTACTGTTTAGAATGGAATGGAATGGAAACCTTTATTGCTCTGTATCTCAGAGAGATTCGCGGTGGGCCGGTGTCTTCATGTCTTGAGACCTGGCCGCTTCACAAGGTCGGCGCCCCTATTCCAGGGCACCGCTGAGTCTTGCTGCCTCGCAGGTGTGCTGCACATTGACCGTTGGGCTGCGAGCTCGCTGCTGGTGAGCAGACCCTCCCATTGTTCCGCAGTTGGGTTATTTACTCTATGGAATGCGAAATGACGCTTCCATTCCCGTGTGATGCGGTATAACGTGGGGGTTGCCCCGCACCGCGGACATGTATCCCTCTACTGGGTAGAGAACATTTTGTGTAGTGTGAGCAGGTTGAAAAACGTACCTGCATGCAGTCTTCGCCAGCTGACTGCCTCGTGTTGTGTGAGCGATGTGTGGTTTGGGGCGTATTTAAGTCTCCGTCCTCTGTAGTGGTTAAGTATTTCAGCACATGTCGACTCCACCGTTAAGGGGGCCTCCAGGGTTTCCGACTGCCCTGCTCGGTGCGTGAGTTCGCGAACTAGGCTGTCCACCGTTGAGTTGCCCTCTATCCCGGCGTGTGCCGGTATCCAGAATATCCTGTGTTTTATGTTTTTGTTAGGAGGCTCTGTTTAGAGGAGGATTATCAGTGCTTCCTTACTAACTCTGCCTTGTGTGTAGTTCCTACATGTTGCTTTAGAGTCTGTTAGAATTATCGGAGATTTGTTCCTGCGGTAACCTTCAGCCGCCGCTAGAGCTACGGCGACTTCTTCCCTCTCCATTACCGTGCAGTTTCTCAGTGTGGCGCAGCTGACTGGTTCTCCCGTGTGGTCTACCACTGCTGCCGCGACTCTAAACATTCTAGTGTTGCGGTCCCATGGGTATAGGACCGCGTCTGTGTATACTGTTTTCTAGTGCGGCTAGGTGTCGTTCCACGTAATATGCTCGTGCCTGCCTTCTGGCGGCGTGTAGATTCGGGTCCATGTTTCTCGCTAGGGGATGAATCTCCAGTGTCTGGCGAACGCTGTCTGGGATGCCAGCTGCCCGATCCTCTATTCCGTCTCTGTTACGCCCTAATCTCTTTAGGAGCTTGCGGCCGGTGGCAGTCTGCTGGAGCCTGGCTATCTGTGCATTGAGCAGCGCCTCCGCGAGTTCTTCGAAGGTGTTGCTTAGGCCCATTTCTAACCGTTTATCGTTGGGTGCGTTTCTTGGCAGATGTAGCGCCGTCTTATACGCTTTCCTTAGTAGCCTTTCCATCTGTTCTTTTTCTTTCTTGGTCATGTTGTGGTACGGAGCGAGTACGTGACTCTGCTGACCACCAGGCTTCTGACCAGCTTGATTGTGTCTCCTTCTCTCATTCCGCTTCTTCTTTGAGATACCGTCGTTATCATTCGGCTTACTTGTTCTGTCGATTTTTTGAGTAAGCTGATTTTGTGGCTGCATTTGTTGCTTCCTTGAATCCACATGCCTAGGATGCGTATCATGCTCCTTTCAGGTATGTTTTGTCCTTCTAGTTTTATTATTAGGTCTTCCTTGGTGGGGTTTTTTTCCCACTCTCAGGATTTCTGATTTTTCTGTGTAGCATGCCAGGCTCCTTTCTCTGACATTCTTCCATGCACTTGGCCGCTTCCTGCAGTTTTTCTTGCTTCTGTCCAAGGGAGCCTCTATTGACCCACACCATGATATCGTCAGCATACATTGCTTGCTGGATGCCATCAATCTTGCTGAGTCTTCGAGCCAGTCCGATCATTGTGATGTTGAAGAGTATTGGTGAGATCACGGAGCCCTGCGGCGTGCCTTTGTGTGGGGTGGTAAAGACGTCACTTCGCAGATCCCCCAATCCCACCATTGCCGAGCGTTTGGTCAGAAAGGCCCTCACGTAGTCGTGGATTATCTTGCTGCAGTTGGCGTTGTTCAGTCCTTCCATGATGGCTTCGTGGCTAATGTTGTCGAAGGCCCCTTTGATATCTAGGGCCATGATAACGTTTTCGTCTGCTCTGGGTGACGTGTTCAAGATTTCTTCTTTTATCAGTAGGAGGACGTCCTGTGTGGACAGGTTCGCCCGGAAGCCAAACATGCTGCGCGGGTAAAGCTCCTTGTTCTCTAGGTGTTGTTAGATTCTTCTGGTGACAATTCTTTCGTAGAGTTTGCCGAGGCACGAGTTGAGGTAAATGGGACCCAGGTTTTCAATCTGAAGCTTTTTGCCCGGCTTAGGTATCATCACCACGACAGCGTGCTTCTATTCCTTTGGTATCGTGCCCTCTGCCACCAGTGTATAGAGGTATGCTGTGAGCTGATATATCGCCTCGTCGTTGAGGTTGCATTTTAGGGAGTTTCTGATCCTGTCGGTGCCCGCGACTGTGTTTTTGGCTGTCGCTCTAATTGCCACGTAAACTTCCTCTCTTGTAATCGGTCTATCCATGTCGGGGTTCTCTGTCCCCAGATACTCCCCGTCGTAGCCTTTGCGATTGTCTTGGCCGTAGCATTTTACACGCACTGCCTCCAGTAGTTCCTCGTCGGAGGCTTCGTGCTGGTGAACCAGTTTCTTGATTGCTTTGCCGCTTTCTGTTTTCGCTTTAGTTGGGTCCATGAGGACCTTTAGTATGCACCACGTCTTGGCTGTGCTGGGCGTGCCATTCAGTGAGCTGCTGAACTGCTGCCACCCTTGCCTGGTCAGCTGTGTTGCGTACTGTTCTGCCTCCTTTGTGATCTCTGCTATGTTCTTCCTGAGTTTCCTGTTTAGCTTCTGTCTCTTCGAGCGTTTGGTGAGCCCGCGTCTTGCCTCCCATAGCCCGAGTAGCCGCCGGTCCACCTCCGGTGCCTGTTCTGTTCTATATATTTCCTTTGTGTAGAGTTATTGTATCTGTTTTAGTTTTTGGCTCCATTCTTCTATCGAGGTGATTTCCCCTTTTAGTTGTTCGCTGTGCTTACCGAAGGCGTTCCGATCTGTGAAATGGGTGGTGCCGATTTTTGTTTTTACGTACTCCGCTTCGATTGTAGTTTTCAGTACATAATGATCGCTGCCTAGGTTCTCCAGCAGGTTCTCCCACTGGGCCTGTTTTGATCCTTTAACAAATGTTAGATCGGGGCAGGTGTCTGGGTTGGCTGATTTTCGTCCGTTAAGAGGTCGCAGCCTATGTTTTCTGCCGCAATGCATATTTGCTGCCCCTTCTTTTCAATTTTCTGGTATCCCCAGCACGGGATTTTAGCAATGAAATCCCCCGCAATTATTAGGTTGTTTGATTTGGCTAGCTTGTTTTTCTGCAAAGAGTTTGCCGAAGTCGCCGTCTTTCTGCCTGGGGGGAGTGTATATACTGACTATAAATGTGCTTATAGCTTTGTGCTTCTTTTTGGATATGATCTCCGTTACTATGTGTTCGATTTTCGTGTCCTCAATTCCTTTGTGTGCTATGGCGACTATCTTGTTGCTAATGACGGTTGCGGTGCGTCCGCTCTCCTTGCACGTGTATCTTTTCAGGGTGGACGTTGTATTAGTTTCTTGTAACATAATAATGTCTGGTGGTGTCTCTCTAGTGTTTATGTACGGATGTAAGAGCCCCTGCTTTCGTAGGTATCATCTACAGTTCCATTGCCATATTTCTAGTTTGTTTTGTCCTGCCATGATGTATTGTTATTGTTGTTACTTTGGCTTTCTGGTCCGTATCTTCTCTCGTTAAAGAGCCTGTCTCTGGCGTCATTGGTGGTTCTCTGAGTGTGTTGGTTTTTGACGTAACTGCGGAAGTTTTGGTCTTGCCACGCTATTTTCTGTTGCATTTGTAGCATTTGATTCTGCAGTGTATGCAAGAAGCTTTTTAGTTCATGTCTAATACTGTGTTCCTCTGATTGTGGTGTGGTCTGCTCTACTGGTGGACTCGGTGTTCGCCCCGGACTGGGGCGTCGCCTTCGGCTCCGGCTCCGGCTCTGCCGCTGGCCTTTCTGCATGGGTCGCCCTCGCAGCATGCAATCTTTCGTGCCGGTTGCGTGATCGCCGTCGCAAAGCAGGCACTTGAGTGTGCATTGGTGTCCATCAGCCGGATTCTGCGTCCCGCATAGTTTGCAGGCCTTGGTCTGCATGTTCGGGCAAATGTCCGATCGATGTCCTTGCTGGCAGAAGATGTAGCAAATCTGCCGCGTCGGGCGGCATGGGTAGCACCACATCTCTCCTCCGTAGTATAGGAGTTGCTTTGGGTTATGGGGCCATCGAAGGTGATGACGGCGGATTTTGACTTTCCCAGCATGCGGGCGCTGTGGATCTTGACTCCTTGAGTCTGCACCCGTAAGTTGGCCTTGAGTTCTTCCGGCGATGTTCCGGGGTCTACGCCGTGAATTACTCTTCGTTGGGTGTCCTCGGGGACTGCTACCTAAGCGTTTACTACATGGGTGCGTTCCCCGAACGCGAGATGGGTGATGCGTCTCACGTATTGGGCCGCTTCCTCGTTATCCGTGCTTACAATAATGATGTTCGAGCCATTGCGAAGTCTGATAATCAAGTCTTCACCTTTACAATTCGAGTTTGTTGCTGCCACTACGGCCCGGGCAACTTGGTGGGTTTGCAGCGATCTCACAATGCGTCCTTTCGGGTCTCAAAATTGTCTTGAAGTCTCCTTTCGGGAGCGGAGGCAGCCTCAGTCTCGGCCGCCGCATCGTCTCGCTCTCTTACTGCTTCACAGCAGCTGGCGTGCCAGCTTTTATCGGAGCGGTGGCCGGGTTTTTTCCGCCGAGGTCACCTTGAGCGGCCGGTGGAAAATTCCCGGGGTTGTTCCGTTCGTTTTCTCTCTGGCGTTTCTTCTGGCGTCTAGTCATGGCTAATTCCCAGTTTTGGTTTTCTTCGCGTTGTTGGTCTTGTGCAGGGAGGCCTCCTCGTTGCCCCTTCCCGCTAGAAGCCCGGGTTCGGCGGCGTCGAGGTGATCTTCCTACATTTCTTGAACGTCTATTAAGCCCCTGGGTTGTCCGTCCATTGTCCGTGTAAAATCGGGTCTGTTGTCGGGGCGGGGGTTTGTTCCAGGCTGCCTCGTCCCTCGGGGCGAGGTCGGCGAGCGCCCGCGAGCGCCCGTAGTCGTGCTAGGCCTAACGAGGCTTAGTGCTCGCCGGACCAAGTGGCAAATTCAAAGACCGGTAAAAAACCAAAAATGGTCCCACCGTCTTGAATTTGGTGTCCAAGTGGTCCGCTTCTGGTCCTCTTTAAGCTCCAACCAAAAGTTTGGAGGTCCAGTGGGTCGAAAAGGTCCGGGTTGGTAAAAATCTACGGAGCCCACGCGACGCACGTCCGCACTGCACCGCCTCGCAAGGTAAAAAACTACTGTTTGGAAAATGTTTGTCTCTGAGAATTTGATACGATGTTTTTGCTAATTGTTCGCGGCAATATTTGCATTCTGTTTTCCCAGTGGTTATTTGTGACATTTTTGCTGTCATATATTATTTTCAAACTTTTTCTTGATGTGCATATGTGAACTGAGTGTTGCCCATTTAACTGCATTTTCAGGAATGACTGCTGTAATTCGATTTTTAGTGTTACTTTGTTGCCAAAGAAGATTGGTATCTTTGTAATTTTAAGAAAATGCGGTATGTTCATGTTAGTCCTTCTTTTGCAAAATTATGCAATGCTGTGTAGCCGCCACCGTCCTCCTAAGCTGTCAGATATCTGAAACAGACAGGATTTTTTGTCACCATGTTGTCACAGATTTCGGTCCAGACTGCTCCTTTGTAAGAAAAAAAGTAAATTTCTAACTTCAATAATTCTTATAGATGATGTCCGTTACTCTTTAAGGTTGGGGACAACCTCGAACAAATGGACATGCTGAAAAAAAAAACAAGAGCAAATAAAGAAACATTCGAATCTCCTGTTTACGCGATAGTATCCCAGCTTCCTGATAAGGTTGAGTTGATGTGCACCAATTGCCAAAAACAAAAAAAAGCTGCTGTAAGTAGTGGGTGAGTAAAAGTATTTCCATTTTAGCACTGAGGTAAAATGAGTGACTTCCTCTCAAGAACACCGTAAATTCATATTTGACTCCAGACACCGTTCGCCAAAAGTTCGAAGTCCAATGATTTTAGATTGCGGCCTTACAATTCTGATTGCGTGCTATTCCCAGGAATGCAATAGATACCCTTAACCTAGTGGTGACTTCAAGGGCGAAGTGTTCGACATAAAGTTCGCTTTAAGAACCTGCGGAAGACCAGATGCCGCTAAACCATTCAAAAACTCTTCATTCAAAAACTAGACTGTACAATGAAAGGAAACAGCAATTATTTTGTATCCACGTTGATAAATGTCATATTTATAACGCAAATACAGCTGCTAAATCGAGAGACAGCTTTCATTACTCTATCTGTGTTTATATATCTATTGCCATAATAATTACAGCCATATACCACACATTTCTGCCATTTATATAGACACCTGACCTGAGTCCCGAATTTCTACTATTTTGCCCCGATTTCACAGAAATGATACAGTGTTCATCGAAGCCGGGACACCCAAATTTTTTGATGCGATAGATCACATGTGGAACCATGGAGTGTCACACTTTGGGGCTCTTGACCTTCAAGGAGCACATGCTACTGTCGAAATCCAGAAAAAGATGTTGAAGCTTCTTCAGGTAAGTAACAACAGCCTATGTAAGCCTGCTGCACTCATTTGCGCTCGGTTGTTTCAGGTTGCATGCGATGCTTCTGGTAGGATACAAGTTTGCAACTGCCTGCCACTGAAAATGTTGCAGTGTATTAGTAGGAAGCGCAGCAAAAATCGTCTCCCATACGCAAGGTTACTTCAGCTGCTCAACACTGCACCTTGGTGCTACGGAAAAGTAGCTGACTTTGTGGGGCCTTCCAGATGCCTCAGAAAAAAAAATAGTATTGATAAGACCTGCGATAACTTCACCGATAAGGTAACACTGGTAGGACTCCGAAGGAAAGGTTGGGATGGTAAGGTCGAATACAAGAAATGTTGGGTCACTCCTCTTTATAATAATCAGCAAAGGAGTAAGCCGGGCTAATTGGTACATTCTTTGCATGAAAAACATGAAAAAGAGCGCAGCAGACGAGACTAAGAAAAGAAGGCAAACATGGGCGCTTGCACAAACACAAACTACAGCACCAGTGTTTGTGTCTTTTTTCTTGGTCCTGTCTGCTGCGCTGTTTTTCATCCAAATAATAAACAACATGGTCGGACGCTAACCACCCTTCTTGAACCCAGCAGATTACGCCACGTTTTAGGTCTATTAGGCCCATTGCTTCAAAGTGTAATACAGTTAGACATTTGTGTGCACCTCACGCTGACATAGTGAATACTATGTCCTTCGATGTATTAATCGAAAAAATTGAACTTTTATTTCAGACATGAAACGTTGCGCTTCCTTTCGTAGTTTTCGTTCGCGCTGTATAACCGTTGTTGTTGTTGTTCAATTTCTCTGCACGCACCTTGGTAGTTTTTTACCAACTCGTTCCTTTGTGAGCCTGTACTGGTCTACAGTGTGACTAAATAAAGTAAATTAATAATAAATAATAACATTTTAGCAGCAGAATAGGATGCAAGAGAAGTGTGAGTGATGGTATGCATTATTCGGTGTTATATAAAGGCCCTATTGCATTCGCTGGAGCTGACATCGCCACTACTGCATAATCTTTTTTTCTGTTTCTTTCACTTCTGCAGACGTTTCGTTTTGTTTTATAGAGTTGCCATCCCTGCTAGCGGCGCAGATCTTGTTGCGGGATCTGACAGCTGGCGCAGGAGCCGTAAATTTTGGGTTTTGGGCGCTAGTTTACCAGCAAGGCAAAATTTGTCCGACCGTTCATTTGTTCGCTTTTCCAAAAATTTCCAGTTTTACGCGACAGCATACACAGCACGTTCGGTCGAAAAGCCGTCGGCGTAGTCGGCACCGCGTGTCGGAAATAATCGAGGGCTGAGCAAAAAAATCGTGTCATGATAATTTGTGCTTCTAGTGATTTATGACTGATTACTGTATTATAGGCAATGACGAGTCAAATTGATAAATTAATTAACTGAAACATTGTAAAAAATGAAAGACGCGTTCAAAGGTGTCAAAGCGCTCAGAATGGAAAGCCTAACCCACTACGCTTACCATGTCATTCCATTAAGGCGGGGGCTAAGTTTCCTTACCAGTTTTTGGCTACTGTAACATTGCTTTATTTTTCAAATTACTGAATAATATGCAATTGGTTCATTTTACCAAGTCCCGGTAATTCAATTTTAAATGCCCCAGTTAAATTGGTGCTGTGCATAAGGTCCGTCTCAAAATTCATTTGTCCTTTCTAATGGGAGGAAAATAGATTGATCGCCAATGTGCATTAGTCGCAGTACATTGTTAGTTTCTACTGAGATCTTTACAACTTAACTATTTCCCTGCCATGGCCAAAATGTGTCTTTTACCGATGGTCTGTTTTTTTATTTTTGACTGGAAGCTATGTGTTAGTCACATTATCGCGCATCGCAACAAAATAAAGTTAAATCAAAGCACTAGTTTATTGTGTTCATTTAGATTTCAAATATTAGGCGGCAATGTAAACCTTCATTCGTCGCCGTGGTGGGTCAGTGGCTCAGGGGTTAGAACTTCTTCTGTATGCCTAGCTTTTCTTCTTGAAACAATGTACCCCCTTCGTTACCAGCAATTACGGATGAAAAGTTCTTCAACCGTGCGTTGATGTGCTTTTACGTTTGAGTAGTTGAAGCGCACAAAAACACAGCACACAGGAAAGGAAGACACGAGACAGCGCCTGTCTCGTGTCTTCCTTTCCTGTGTGCTGTGTTTTTGTGCGCTTCATCTACTCAAGCTATGAACCAACTTGCCCAAGAACGTGTGCTACTGAAGTGCTTTTACGTCTTGTCAATAGATGGCGCTACTGTTTACACGTGCCCTTTAGGGACGCTACAGCGCACGCAACTTAGTATTCGATGCGTACGCAAGCTTACTGCGCACGTCCAACTAAAAGTGTAATTAGCGCAGAGGGATAGACAGAAACCACATTTATTACAAACCTTATTCGTGGTGTGGTCATGGAGGATCCCGCAGGCTTCTGCTGCAGCACTGGCTTTGTCCACTGCTGTCGTCCCTACGGTGGGGTCTGAGCTGAACAGCATCTCGAATATGTTCATGACAAATTTGGCGGCCATGCCTGATACAGCTTGAGTCTGCAGGGAAGCTCCGCCCACATTCAGGACCGACGCACAGAATTCTGTTACTACGGAAAAGTAGTCCGGGGTTGATAATTTTTTCCAGTTACTTAAACAAGATGCGTACCACATGAAAAAATGATAAATGTCTAGAATGTTGATGCCTGGCTTGTTAATTTACTCAAAGATTAAAGAGCTTGTTTTGTTTACTGTTGCGGTTGGCTATCAGAATTATACAGAGCGCCGCCGACCACGGCCCAGTTTTACCAACTGCTGTTTATTTAAGGCGAAATCCTTGCGTCCTCAGAAAGTGTCCGCTACACCTGTCAATCAAATAAAAGAAAAAGAAATTTCGTCAAGGATGGAGTTTGAGCCCACGCGGCAGAGCCTAAATGATTAACAGTCCATCGCCTTAGCCACTCGGCCACCTAGACTGAAGGTACCAGAGTATTTTAGAAGGCATATGTAGTAACTTCAAACCGGATACAGCGAACACATAAGATATAAAGAACGTACAGTATGCCGTGACTTGAAACCGAAAAACTATTTCGAGAATCGTGAGCCGATCGTGTTGAGCTAGAGAGCTCAACAAGACGACACAAAGGCTTTCGCCTTGATGGACGTAAGGTGTCTTCGACATATCTGGAGCGCGAAAAATACAAGCACAACGGAAGGAAAACACTCGCGACATGGATGGGCAGTGATACTCCTTGTCTTGAGTGTTTTCCTTCTATTGTGTTCGTCTCTTTCGCGCTACATTTATGTCGAAGCTAAGCAACCAACTTACCCAAAAGCTCATCTTACTAATGCATACTTCTTCTACAGGCACCGCAGCGGTGGCCAAGTGGTTGAGCATCCGCCTCGCATGCGGGAGGTGCGGGGTTCGATCCCCAGTGCCGCCGGGTACCCACCGGTGATACAATGGGTACAAGCTTTCCCCTGGTCTGGTGCTCGGCTTATTTAGGGT
Source organism: Amblyomma americanum (assembly GCF_052857255.1). Lineage (NCBI taxonomy): Eukaryota > Metazoa > Arthropoda > Arachnida > Ixodida > Ixodidae > Amblyomma > Amblyomma americanum. The sequence continues at coordinate 94,501,929 of NC_135507.1, forward strand.
GAAATGCTTGGGAAATGGGTCTTCGACCCCACCTTGAGAATTTGAAAAAACACCTTGTGCCATGGCGCTCTTTGGCCTTAGATGCCCTTGCGCCATAAAAATCCATCATCATCATCATCTTCTACAGTTGGCCCTTTTTTCTGTGTTAATCAAGTAAACAAGCAATGCAGCGATTGTCCATGTCATGAGTGGTTTCCTTTCGTTGTGTTTGCCTTTTTCGCGTTGCAGTTATGTCGAAGCTAAGCAACCAACTTGTCCAGAAGCTCGTCTTACTATAGCATATTGCCACGAATCAGCGTAATGTTTGTTTGTTCATTCTTCAAAGCTGCCGCAACGCCGCTTTATCGCTTTGTTTATGGATTCAAGACGCGATCAGATTTATCCCGATTGTTCGCATACAGGCGGAGCCGATTCTACCTTGTTCCAGGATGTTCTAGTATCTTTGCACACTTCATCCAGAAATTTCGCTATCAGCTTTAAATTGAGCACGGCCGAGAGCAGCGGGCATTCTCGTCGACCGCCGAACACTTTTGTTGCTACACGGCCGCCGAGTGATTCAGTCCATTGTGGGTGCAAGTCAGCCCCGAATAATGTTTTGTTTAGACGCCATCTTCGCTGTCGTTCTGCTCCTCGGATTAGATGGATAGATGGATGAATAATGCTGAACTATGTATGTATAGATGGATGGATACGGCTGAACACTTTAAATCGGGCGGTGGCTCTAGCCACCAAGCCATGACTTATGAAAGTTTACTCTTCTCTTGATTTTAGCCACCAATCAGATAACCTTCGCTTGGTTATTTCTACCCACTTAAAATCTACTTTCCCTTCACTGTTATTAAACCCCAATGACTTGGATAAATCAGCCCCGCTGCTTGCCACTGTAGGGTGAAGCCCTTTACAGAAAAGTATCAAGTGTTCAGCCGTTTCCTCCTCCTCTCCGCACGCAACGCACAACGTGTCTATCTCGTGGTACCTGACTCTATTGCCTTAGTCCGCAAAACTCCCGTCCTGGCCTCAAACAACAATGAGCTTACCCTACAATTATCATAGATATTTTCTTTGGCAATTTCCTGCTTAAAAATCTTGTATGTTCCCAGTGCTGATTTCGTCAGCATCTCTTTTTTCCACAAAGCTCTCTATGTTTCTTTAAGATTTTTTTAACCGGTAATTGCTGCTTTGCACCCCCTACTGCTGTCCAGATATTTGCTTGTCAATTTTCTAGGTTCGCTTTCTCCATTTCGTGTCAACATTCTTTAGATACAGGTATCTGAAAACTTTCCTAGCCCACTGCTTTTCCCCCATCTTTATCAATCGCCCCTCAAATGCTATCTTACTGCTAGCTTCACTGCTCTCGAACGACGACCATCCCATATCACCCTGTACCCCCTGATTTGGTGTATTGCCATGTGCTCCAAAAGCTAGCCTCCCTATGCCACGTTGTTTAATTTCTAACCTTGTTTGAACATCTGGTCTCATGCACAGGATCGCCTTACCGAAAGTCATGCTAGGAACCCTCACCCCTTTCCAGATCCCTGTTACCACTTCATACCTATTGTAATTTCACAGTGCCCTATTTTTCATGACAGCAGCATTCCTACTAGATTTATTACATATTTTTTATGCTCTGTCAGATACTCAGCACCGTTATTTATCCACACCCCAAGATACTTGTACTCATCCACTACTTCTATAGTGAACTCCTGTATTCTATGCTCGCTTCCATCATCATTTAATATCATGACTGCAGATTTTTTTTTACTAAACTTGAAGCCTAATCTATCTCCCTCTGTACTACATATGTCTATCAACTTCTGTAAATCTTCCTTTTCGTCAGCCATAACCACTATATCATCAGCATATACTAATCCCGGTAATGACTGTTTAATCCATTCTCCTTGCTTGAAAAAAGAAAGGTTGAAGCCTAGTCCGCTCCTCTCTAGATTGGTCTCTAACCCTTGCAGGTACAACATTAACAACAAAGGAGACAGAAGGCATCCTTGCCTAAGCCCCTGCTGTACCTCTACAGGCTCTGATACATTTTTTCCCATTTTATAAGCACTCTGTTACCTTTATATATATCTTTTAAAAGATTAATTACTCAATCTTCCACATCCAATGTGCACAGTATGTCCCACAGATACTCTTGAATAACGTTGTAGTAGGCGCCCTTAATATCCAGAGAACAGTCATCACTTAGTGAGATCTGGTGGAGGTGCAGGGTAGCTTTGCGTGTTCCGGACGCACCTTCAAGCCGTGACACCAGCCCTCTGCTCATCGCACCGGAGGACGAGCCAGCAGTTAACCGAGCCGGTAGACGTCTTCAGGGAGAGAAACCTTAGTTCGGGATCCTGCCGGATTGCGCCTGACACCGAAAAGACGCTGCTACGAACCCCACAATCTCGCCAAAGATGTCGACCCCGATCATAGTGCAACAGCCGCTGGTTCTGCCAACTTTCAGTGGAAGCCTATAGGCGAAGACCCCGAAGAATGGTTGGACCAATTTGAGCGCGTGGCATCATTCAACGGGTGGGATGATGCGCCAGAAATTGGACACGCATTTTTCTCACTGTAGGGCTCATCACGCACGTGGTACGAAAACAACGAGCCGTCCCTAACGACATGGGAACTATTAAAGAAGAAACTTTTGAAGGTATTCACTAATGTCGTGAGGAAACAAAGAGCCGACCGTTTCCACGAGTCCAGAATCCAGCTTCCGAATGGGTCCGTCCGTGGTTACGTTGAAGAGATGAAGCGCGCCTCTTTCGCCGCGCCGACCCCAAGATGGCCGAGGAAAAGAAAGTTCAGTTTTAATGCGGGCCGTAAAAGAACTACTCTTTGCCAGCCTCGTCCCCCAGCCGCCAAAAACAGTCGACGAATTCATGCAAGAAGCCTGCACGAAGAAGAATACCCTCAACGTCCGGGCTCGGCAGTACAACTGCCCTTCTTATGTCTGTGCAATTAGTCCGGACACGACGGCCACCACCAGCGACAACTTGCTGAAAGTCATCCGCGAAATCGCCCGCGAGGAGCTACGCCGATTGCTGCCATCCTTCCCACAGCCGCAAGCAGCGACTCTCATGGGTGTGGTACGAGAAGTGCAACAGGCACTTGGCTCCCCGACGACAACAGAACCCCAGGCTATGACCTACGCCGCTTCAGTACGCAGTCCTCAGCCCCAGCGACAACACCTACGTCCTCTGCGACATGAACAACTTGTTCCCGAACGCCGCCTCCCTGCCCCCGCCCGCCCAGCCTGTGAGGGACGCTCAAGCCCCCCAAATAAATGCGATGCCAGGAGGAGTTCTGTCAACCGGCCGTTGTGGTTCCATTGCGATGAGGCCGGCCATATTTTGCGTCACTGCCCGTACCGATGTATCGGTTTTCGAGGATCTGCCGTTGACGCCTCACGACCACGCTTCGGCCAACGTTCGCAGGAAATCGACGAGTACTTGCGTCGAGAGGAGTACATGCCGAACCGCCTTCCGCGCTCACCATCGCCGTCAACCTCGCACTTTGCGTCGCCAAGCCGCAGCTACGCAGCAGCGGTACGAGGAAGGTCTCCCATCCCCAGTAGGGGAAACTAAAGAAAGCAACATCTGGAGGTGAGGTTGCTCACGAGCGAAACGCCGAAGATCCTCCACCGACCACGCCCCATGAAGACGCTGCACCCGCTACGCTGCATGAAGAACCTACACTCGCTGCACCGACGCCGCACAAAATGCCTTCAAAATGACGCCGCCACACAGAAAAGCTTTGACGACATGCCTCAACCGTGATTCGTATAGGCGACGAAGCCATGAGCCGGCGCCGAGGGAGACTTGCAATGAAAGAGCCAGGACATTCGATTTAGAAGTGACTATTGTCACCGCTTCGCGCACTTTTGAGTGCACTCCCAGACACCCTTAGAGCGTGTGGGGGTAGCGGTTTCGGTCACAAAGGATATGCCCTCGACTCAGCGTGGCAAGCTAGGCCGGAGACCAGCTACCAAGTGACAAGGGGGTTGGTCGTTTGATGCCGAGCGTTCGCGGGTCATAAGCCAGAGAATTGGTCGGAGCCAAAGGTTCACAAACAAAACAAAGTTTATACAGCGAAGAGACGATACATAGGATTTCAGAATCAATCGTACGAGCCCATACAAAGTGATTTACAAATACAATGCAACTGGTGCGAAGTAACAATCGAGAGAGATTACAATTCAACAAAATCTTTGCACCGAAAGTGCACTAACACAGAGAGAGAGACAAACAAAACAAAACACAATTTGTTCGCCGGGCACTGCGACAGTCCGACGACCTGAGTAACACGACGGGGCCGATCCGCAGACTGGCGCCTCGCTGGTCCGTGGCTCGGCGAGTGGTGTTCCCCCGGGAGTCGAGCGGGCGCGCTTCTCGGAAGCTTAAACGGCGGCTCGGGCTAACAGACGCCGTTTAAAGCCCTCATTTATAGGCGCAGTCTACGTCTGTTCGTTATTCGCGCCAAGGCAGGCGCGCACGTACACGCAGTATCAATTGCACAATTTCCTTCTCGCGCAGGGCGCGCGACCCCGTTGGTCGAGCGCGGAAACCGCCTTCCGGAAGATACTGGGTCTTTCTCGCGATGCGAAGTCGCCGCCGCGAGAGCAAAGGGGAGAAGGTATCACTTTATCGCAGTCAAGGTAATGCCCTCTCTGTACACGATGAGTAGAGACAACTGAGACATTCTAGAGAAATCGCCGCCGCGCGTGGCCATGTTCCTTTGGCGTCGCGCCGGCGCGCTGAGTGGAAAGGGCAGCAGCACACACCAAGTTTCGCGCTCTCTGGGGATCATTTCCCGCTTTATTTTTTTAATTTACCGCGCGCGGGCGCGATTGCTTACGCGCAGCGCCGTTTTTTCGAATATACGCCGAATTTTGTGACAACTATGAACGGCCGGAAAGTTACCGCTTTAGGCGACACGGGAGCCGATTAATCGGTGATGAATGGAACATTCGCCGCGCAGCTTAGGAAAGTCATGACCGCATGGGATGGCCCACCCATTTGCACCTCCGGAAGCCACCTCATACGCCATCGGGGCGATGCACAGCGCGAGTGACCGTCAAGGGAAATACCCATCGTGCGATCTTCGTAGTACTACAGCAATGCTCACGCGACGTGATACCCGGAATGGATTTCCTTAATGAGCATATGGCGATCATCGACCTACGTTCCAAGCTCATCACGTTTCGACGGACGAAGCCATCCCTTCAATTACGACCATGGAGCAGTATGTTGACCTGAGTATCCTGGAAGAACAAGTGAGCGTCCCACCCCGATCAAGCGTCATGGTCGCCGTAGGTGCCACGGATGCCAAAAACATGGAAACAATCATTGAAGGGAACACGGCGTTGCTTCTTGAGCGAGGAATCGGCATCGCAAGACGCATTGCACAATTCCGCAATGGACAAGCTCAAGTGTTGCTCACGAACTTCAGCGAATAATACCGGCACATTAAAGGAGCAACGACGACTGCTTTCTTGGACGAAATATCCGACGTACGGTATTCCTTCGCCCTCTCCGGCCCCTCCGCAGAAGATTCGCCTGACCAAGAGAACTCGCCCAATTTCGACATCAACCCAGCCCTGCCCCGGAACAGACAAGACCGGATCCGCAATCTGCTTCGAAGCTACAGCGAGTATTTTCCTTCATCGCCGAAGGTCCGACAAACGCCAATTGCCAAGCATCGCATTATAACCGACCAGCAGGTCCAACCTCTCTGTCAAAGCCCTTAGCGTGTATCGCCGCTAGAAAGACAAGCCATCCGCGACCAAGCGGGAGAAATGCCTCGGGACGACGTCATTCAGCCATCGAAGAGTCCCTGGGCGGCACCGGTTAATCTAGTGAAGAATAAAGACGGCTCACTTCGATTCTGCGCCGATTACCGCCGCTTCCCCCCCCCCCCCCCCCTTCATCGACGACACACTGGACCGCCTCTGCGATGCCAATTATTGTTCATCGATGGACCTCAAGAGCGGCTACTCACTAATTGAGGTCGACGAAAGAGATCGCGAGAAGACCGCATTCATCACTCCGGATGGCCTCTTCGAGTTCAAGGTGATGCCATTTGGTCTCTGTTCCGCACCAGCGACGTTTCAGCGAGTAATGGATGCGGTGCTGGCAAGCTTCAAGTGGCAAATTTCTATAGTATATTGAGATGACGTCGTTGTCTACGCCTCAAACTTTGAAGAACATCTAAAAAGGCTTCTAAGAGTACTAGAGGCAATCAAGTCGTCCGGCCTAACTTTGAAAGCAGAGAAGTGCCACTCTGCCTATGAAGAGCTGCTATTTCAGGCCTCATCGTTAGTATGGAGGGAGTACGCCCAGACCCGCAGAAAACAGCTGCTATGGCACTGCCACCAACGCCGGTGGATAAGAAAGCTGTGCGCAGATTCTTTGGACTGTGCGCATATTACCGACGATTTGCGAATAACGTTTCGTGGATCGCTGAGCCTTTAGACCCAATTAACAAAGGCAGGCGTGCCATTTAAATGGGAAGCGCCGCAAGCAGAAGCCTTCAAGGAACTTCATCGTCTTTTATAGTCCCCTCCAGTCCTCGCGAATTTTGATGAAACAGACGATACTGAAGTTCATATCGACGCAAGCAGCGTGGGCCTAGGCGCCGTCCTCGTTCAGAAAAGCGACAGGCTGGAGAAGTCATCGCATAAGCTAGCCGTTCCATTTCCATGGCCGTGGCTAACCATTCGACACTTGAGGAGTGCCTTGCCATCACTGGGCTACGTCGAAATTGCGTCTCTACCTGTACGGACGACCGTTCAAGGCGATCAGTGATCACCACGCACTGTGCTGACTTGCCAATTTGAAGGATCCCTCCAGCCGCCTCGCTCGGTATAGTCTGCGCCCCCAGGGGTTTGACGTCAGCGTCGTTTACAAGTCCGGACGCAAGCACTCCGACGCCGATTCCTTCTCACGAACCCCTGTGGACACATCGCCACAGGACGGCGATGAGGACGCTTTCTGGGAACGATCAGCTCCAGCTCTTTTACACAGCAGCAAACGCCTCTTCAAGTACTTGTAAGGCAAGGTTTTCTCACTCCCCGCATCATTCAGGCCAGGACTCTCTTCCTTCTTTCTACAGAATGATGTCCTCGTAAAAGAAACTGCGCAGCAAGCAAAACAGCCTACCTCCTGGTTGTACCTGCAAGTCTCCGCGAAGTTTTACAGGCTTCACACGACGAACCGACAGCTGGACATCTCGGGTTTTCTAGCACCCTCCGGCGCATTCAAGACATGTATTACTGGCCCCGGCTGTCTGCCGATGTAGCACATTATGTGAAAATCTGCCGAGATTATCAGCGACGAAAGACACCTCCCATACGAACAGCAGGATTTCTGAACCCCATTGAACCCCCCTCAAGGCCCTGTCAGCAGACCGGCATGGACTTGCTTGGCACTTTCCCAAAGTCAACATCTGGAAATAAGTGGATCATCATAGCGACCGACTACCTGGCCCGCTACGCCGAGGCAAAAGCCCTAACGAACGGAACGTGAGCAGGAGTCGCAAAATATTTTGTGGAGTGCATTCTTCTGCGACACGGTGTCCCGATGTGCTCATCACGGACAGAGGAATAGCATTCGCGGTGGAACTAACAAAACCATTCTGCGTTACAGCCAAACCAGCCAACGGTGGACAGCTGCATACTATCCGCAGACCAACGGGCTGACCGAGCTCCTGAACAAAACAATCGCCGATATGCTCGCCATGTATGTGGATGCCGAGAACATGACCTGGGACGTCATGCTGCCTGACGTCGTTTTCACCTACAACACCCCAGTGTAGGAGACCATCAAGATGACGCCTTTTAGGCTCGTCCATGGCGGGGAGGCCACGATTACACTAGAGGCCACGCTGCCCAACGTTACCGAAGAAGAGAACGTCGACGTCGCTGCCTACCTTCAGCGCACAAAAGAAGCCCAAAGACTATCCCGATTGAAGATCAAAGACCAGCAGCGGGCCGACACCAGACGCTACAACCTACGAAGACGCAACGCGGAATACAAGCCAGGAGACCAAGGTTGAGTTTGGACGCCCATTCGCTGCCGTTGATTGAGTGAAAAGCTTTTGCGCCGCTATTTCGGCCCGGTCAAAGTTCTTCGTCGGGTAGGTGAAATGGATTATGAAGTGGTCCCTGCCGCAATGACTGCATCCCAGCGATGCCACGTACGACCAGAAGTGGTCGATGTCGTTCGTCTAGAGCCATATTATGGGCGCTAAAGGACGCTGTGTTTCCACGCTCTGTGTTCATTTTCGTACGATCCGTTTTGTTTGTTGCTAGTCGCCTTATTTGTATCGGGTGATGCTTCTCTGAGAGGGGAGTAATGCCACGAATCAGCGTAATGTTTGTTCATTCTTGAAAGCTGGCGCCACGCCGCTTTATCGCTTTGTTTGTGGATGTAAGACGCGACCAGATTTATCTCGATTGTTCGCGTCCAGGCGGAGCCGATTCAACCTTCTTCCAGGATGTTCTAGTAATTTTGCATGGTTTGTCTCGAAAGTTCGCTATCAGCTTTAAATTGAGCACGGCCGAGAGCAGCGGGAATTGTTCTCGACAACCGCCGAACACTCTTGTTGCTACGCCGCCGCCGAGTGATTCAGTCCATTGTTGGCGCAAGTCAGCCCAAATAAAGAATTTTGTTTAGACGCCATTTTCCCTGTCGTTTTTCTCCCTGGATTGCAGTTACCACTTCATGGCAATATTACTTGTACAGTGCGCCCTTCTTTCTGTATTAAGTAAAAAAAAAGCAGTGATTGTCCGTGCCTTGAGTGTTTTCCTTCAATTGTGTTCGTCTCTTTTGCGCTGCATTTATGTCGAAGCTAAGCAACCAACTTGCCCGAAAGCTCATCTTAATAAAGCATACTTCTTATACAGTGGGCCCTTCTTTCTGTATTAATCAAGTAAAAACAAAATTCAGCGATTGTCCGTAACGTGAGGGTTTTCCTTTCATTGTGTTCGTCTTTTTCGCGTTGCAGTAATGCCAAAGCTAAGCAACCAAATTGACCAAAAGCTCGTTTTAGCAAGGTGACTTAAGTGCTCCTCCAAGTTTTTTAGTTGTGTTTTATTATAGCTGCTTTCGATAAAGGCGAAACCCAAAATGCGCCTGTGTGATGCGCGATACGAGTGCACGTCAAAGATCTCCAAGTAGTCGAAGTTATTCCGGAGCCCCCTTCCACTACGGGAACTCTTCGTTCACTCCCAGCTCCCTACCTTCCTTTACTGTGGTTTTGAGGTGTCCAGCAAGAACATTAACCACGCCTTTAAATTTCTAATACGTAATCAATTTTAGCTGCTTCCAACCAGGAGTTTGGTGATAAATATATTGTTTCTTTTCTTCACAAAAATTATCAACTTGCGGGTATATCTTACTCATGACTGCCCCACGCGTGCTCACTTGTGTCACCTACTGATGTCTTAAAATTCGGTATCGACATCATCATTAGCCTGACTACGCCCACTGCAGGGCAAAGGCCTCTCCCATGTCTCTCTAATTAACCCTGCCCTTTGCTAGCTGCGCCCACCCTATGCCTGCAAACTTCCTAATCGCATCCTCCCACCCAATTGCTGCCGCCCCTGCTACGCCTGCCTCTCCTTGGAATCCACTCCGTTACCCTTAAGGACCAGCGGTTATCATGCCTTCGCATTATATGCCCTGCCCATGCTCCCATTTCTTCCTCTTGATTTCAGATAGGATGTCATTAACCGCCGTTTGTTCCCTCACCTACCCTTACCGCTAACTCTCTCTTAACTTTACGCCCATAAATTTTCTTTCCATAGCTCGCTGCGTTGTCCTTAACATAGGGTGAACCGTTTTCGTTAGCCACCGCGTGTCTTCCTCATAGGTGAGTACCGGAAAGATACAGCTGTTGTATAGTTTTCCTTTGAGGGATAATGATAAACTGCCATTCATGCTCTGAGACGACCTGGAATCCATAACAATCACCGGAGATTGCTTAGAAGCCAGAGATAGAACAACGGCCACCTTGTCCGCTTCCTCTGCACTCTTTGAGTGTGGAGGGAAGCACCTGTTAGAATTTTTGCGTCTTATCTACGACGACCGCAGTCATGTGTCGACTATGCTTATATTTGGCAACTCCAATAAAGTCTACCCCGGATTTGGTCTGCAACGCTTTCAAGTTCAGTTTTCTTGGACATAACATTTAATGAATGAACTATCGCCTCAGATAATAAAGAGCATCAGCGTCACTGACAAAATTGCTTCAGAGTTTCTGTGTGGCTGCTTATTTTTATTATGCGCTGTTACCCATCTGTTAATTTTTGCGGTGTAATTTTCCGTGTTTCTTTCTACGTATCTTTTGCCCCTCCTGCTTGGCCTCATTTCCTGTATATAAATGAATTGTAACGCCAGTCTGTAACAGTGCGAGATATTGCTATGAACATGAAAAATTCGTTCTGAACGAGTTGGGATATCTTAACTGTAAAGAAATAACGGCGCTAAAATATTCATCCACAAACGCCGCTGCGGTGGCTCAATGGTTAATGCGCTCGGCTGCGGTCCCGAAAGACGCGGGTTTGATACCAGCCGTGGCGGTCGAATTTTATTGGAGGCGAAATTCCAGAGGCCCGCGCATTGTGCGATGTCAGTGCACGGTAAAGAACCCCAGGTGGTCGATATTTCCGAAGACCTCCACTACCGCATCTTTCATAGCATGAGTCGCTTGGGATATTAGACCACCATAAACCAAACTAAACATGCATGCACCGAACGAGAAAAGAAATACTGGATGCTGGGTACAAAGTGAATTTTATTCATGGAAGCGGGACACCTTATAAGCGTAAGGAGTGGATGGGGAAAAAGAATAACAGCGACGCGATTCATGATGACAACAGCATCGAAGAACGCATGCTCAAGAAAACAACAAAAAAATCACAACATAAAACACAACTGAATTGTTGGCCGCTTCGAAAGATTCCACCTCTGCGGCAAAGATTGATAAAGACAGCATGCTAAAGTACTTCCTCCTGAACTTTTTTATATGGCCCGCTTCCCACCTGACACGCGTGGTCTTGTGGGCACTCTTGCCAAGGATATTTGTCTCTTCCTACCGAGCCACGCACCTTTTGCACATACTAAAGTGCGCATCCTGTCCTTTAAATCGCTTAACTTTCGGGCATACTCCCCCAAACATTCACTGATGCAACGGTCAGTCGGACCGATATAAAGCCGACATTTCTTTAGAATCTGTTATGAAGATATTGATGGGAATGGTCCAACCTTCCGATGCCTTGCAAAACCGTGCTTCTGAACTTTGTCCCGTGCTCGCACTGACTATTTGGGACTGTCACAGACAACTAATCAGGTGCGTTTTGGAATATAATTAGCGCAAAACTACAAGCGCCCCTAGGAGAGATCTCAGGATATTTATAGTGGTAGGGTGCAATGTTACAATATGCGATAAAAATTGCTCCCTTAAATATCTTGTTGAAAACAATTCTCAGGATGATTACAATGCTACACATACTGAGCGAAGCTCTGCAGGTGCAGCGTTGTAATCAACCTGCTATGAACACCTGCTATGAACAGCTACAGGGCGAAGCTCTCTAGGTGTCTCAGGCTCAGAAGGCTCGTTGTTTCTTTTTTTGCTGTGTAGTCGGGACGTCTGGCATCGATATTAGTGCGCTAATATCGATGACGATGGGCACTGGATAGCACGCGAGAATGTGTATATAGTTCGACAGTAGTGTTGGTAAAGAAGCCGACGATGTACAATGCACAGCGCGATAGTGTGCGGCAGTTTTACATGAGACAAGACCGGCTGCGGCAATAGCCTAGTTCTCTCGTCTCTCTAGGTGAATCGCTTTGCCTTGCTGGGCCGTTGGCACGTCTGCACAATATTATTTTGATAGTAATGTTAGTTGATGAAGACGGAGATGTGCAATTAACTGCGCGAGAGTGTGCTGCAGATTCACACGCGGCAGAACCGGCTGCGGCGATAGCCTTGTGCTCTCAGTCCCTGTAGGGTCTTTGTTTTGCTTTGCTGGGTCGTTGGCCTGTCTGGCACAGATATTAGTTCGATAGAAATGTTAGTTGATGACGACAATGTGCAGTTCGCAGTGCGAGAGTGTGCTGTTGTGTTACAGGATGCAGGACCGGCTGCGGTGATAGCCTAGTGCTCTCAGTCCCTGTAGGGTCTTTGTTTTGCTTTTCTGGGTCGTTGGCATGTCTAGCAAAGATATTAGCTCGGTAGTAGTATTAGTAGATGAAGACTACGATGTGGGGTGCTCGGCGGTCGTCGAACAGAATTCCTGCCGCTGTCGGCCGTGCTCAATGTGAAGCTGATAGCGAACTTTCGCGATCAAGCGTGCAAAGTTACTAGAACATTCCGGAACAACGTAGAATCAGCTCTTCCTGGCTGCGATCAATCGAGATAAATCTAGTCGCGTCTTGCGTCGCAAACAAAGCGATAAAGTTTTGTGGCGGCAGATTTGAAAAACGAACACACTGCAAATATTCGCGGCATTGCTCCCCTCTCGAATAAGCATCGACCCGATGCATTAAAACAAATAATGAGACTTGTAACAGACAAAACAGATCTTGAGAAAATAGAGTATCGAAATGCAGCGTCCTTTGGCGCATAATACGGCTTCAGACGGACTACATAGACAACTTCTGGTCGTACGCGGCGTCGCTGGGATGCAGTCATTGCGTTAGGGATGACTTCATAATCCAGTTCACCTAGCCAACGAAGAACTTTGTACGGGCCGTAATAGCGGCGCAAAAACTTTTCACTTAATCTACGGCGGCGAATGGGCGTCCAAACCCAGACTTGGTCTCCTGGCTTGTATTCCGCGTTGCGTCTTCGTATGTTGTAGCGTCTGGTGTCGGTCCGCTGCTGGTCTTTGATCCGTAAGCGGGCAAGCCTTCGAGCTTCTTCTGCGCGTTGAAGGTAGGCGGCGACGTCGACGTTCTCTCCTTCTGTAACGTTGGACAGCATGGCGTCTAGCATGGTCGTGGCCTCCCTGCCATGGACGAGCCTAAAATGCGTCATCTGAGTGGTCTCCTGCACTGCGGTGTTGTAGGTGAAGACGACGTAAGGCAGGATGACATCCAAGGTTTTGTGTTCCGCATCGACATACATGGCGAGCATATCGGCGATTGTTTTGTTCAGGCGCTCGGTCAGTCCGTTGGTCTGCGGGAAGTTGTCCTCCGGTGGCTGGTTTGTCTGTAGCGCAGGATGGTTTGCGTTAGTTCCTCCGTGAATGCTGTTCCTCTGTCCGTGATGAGCACATCGGGGACGCCGTGTCGAAGAAGGATGCACTCCACGTAAAATTTGGCGACTTCTGGTGCTGTTACGTTCGGTAGGGCTTTCGCCTCGGCGTAGTGGGTCAGGTAGTCGGTCGCTATGTTGATCCAGTTATTTCCAGACGTTGACGTTAGAAAAGGGCCAAGCAAATCCATGCCGATCTGCTGAAAGGGCCTTGAGGGAGGTTCAATGGGGCTCAGAAATCCTGCTGGTCGTGTGGGAGGAGTCTTTCGTCGCTGTCAATCTCGGCAGATTTTCACATAGTGTGCGACATCGGCAGACAGTCGGGGCCAGTAATACTTGTCTTGAATGCGGCGGAGGGTGCGAGTAAACCCGAGATGTCCAGCTGTCGGCTCGTCGTGTGAAGCCTGTAGAACTTCTTCGCGGAGACAAGTAGGTACAACAAGGAGGTAGGCTGTTTTGTTCGCTGTAAAGTTCTTCACAAGGACCTCATTCTGCACACAGAAGGAAGACAGTCCTCGCTTGAATGAAGCGGGGGTGAAAAAACCTTGCCTTCCAGGTCCTCGGTGAGGTGTTTTAGGCCGGGGTCCGAGCGTTACTGCTGAGCAAAAGAGCTGGGGCTGATGGGTCCCAGGAAGGCGTACTCATCGTCGTCCGGCTGCGGTGTATCTACAGGGGCTCGTGAGAGGAATCGGCGTCAGAGTGCTTGCGTCCGAACTTGTAAACGACGGTGACGTCAAACTCCTGGAAACGCAGACTTCATTGAGCGAGTCGGCCAGAGGGGTCCTTCAAATTGGCGAGCCAGCACAGCGCGTGGTGATCGCTGACCACCTTGAATGGTTGTCCGTACAGGTAGGGGCGGAATTTTGGCGCAGCCCAGCTGATGATGAGGCACTCCTACTCAGTTGTCGAATAGTTAGCCTCGGCCTTGCAAATGGAACGGCTAGCGTATGCGATGACTTTATTCACTCCGTCGTTTTTTTGAACGAGATCGGCAGCTAAGCCCACGCTGCTTGCGTCGATATGTGCTTCAGTATCGGCGTTTTCATGAAAATGTGCAAGGATCGGTGGGGACTGTAAACGACGCTGAAGTTCATTAAAGGCTTGCGGCGCTTCCCATTTAAACGGCACGTCTGCTTTCGTCAGTTGGGTCAGGGGCTCGGCGATGCGCGAAAAGTTTTTCACAAATCGTCGGTAATATGCGCACAGTCGGAAAAATCTGCGCACTGCTTTCTTATTGGCCGGCGCTGGAAAGTGTTCAATAGCAGCTGTTTTCTGCGGGTCTGGGCGTACTCCCTCCTTGCTAACGAGGTGGCCTAGAAACAGCAGCTCTTCGTAGGCAAAGTGGCTCTTCTCTGCTTTCAAGATTAGGCCAGACGACTTGATGGCGTCTAGTACTGTTCGAAGTCTTTTGAGGTACTCTTCAATGTTCGAGGCGAAGACAACGACATCATCTAAATATACCAGACAAATTTGACACTTCAGGCCTGCAAGCAATTCATCCATTACTCGCTGAAACATCGCTGGTGCGGAACAGAGACCAAATGGCATCACCTTGAACTGAAACAGCCCATCCGGAGTGATGAATGCTGTCTTCTCGCGATCTCTTTCATCGACCTCAATTTGCCAGTAGCCGCTCTTGAGGTGCATGGACGAGAAAATATTTGGAGTTGCAGAGGCGGTCCAATGTGTCGTCGATGCGGGGGAGGGGGTAGACGTCTTACTTTGTTATGTTGTTCAAGCGGCGGTAATCAACGCAGAATCGAAGTGCGCCGTCTTTGTTTCTCACTAGAACTACTAGTGCCGCCCATGGGCTGTTTGAAGGCTGAATGACGTCGTCACGAAGCATTTCTTCGACTTGGTCCCGGATGGCTTGTCGTTCTCGCGGTGAAAAACGGTAGGGGCTTTGACGGAGAGGTCGGACGTGTTGGTCCGTTATAATGCGATGCTTGGCAGTTGGCGTTTGTCGGACCTTCGGCGATGTCGAAAAGCACTCACTGTAGCTTCGAAGCAGATTGCGGATCTGGTCTTGTCTGTTCCGGGGCAGGGCTGGGTTGATGTCGAAAGTGGGCGAGTTCTCTCGGTCAGGCGAATCTTCTGCGGAGGGGTCGGAGAGGGCGAAGGAGTCTCGTACGTCGGATATTTCGTCGAAGAAAGCAATCGTCCTTCCTCTGTTAATGTGCCGGTATTCTTCGCTGAAGTTAATCAGCAGTACTTCGGCGTGGCCATTGCGGAATTGTGCGATGCCTCTTGCGATGCTGATTCCTCGGTCTAGAAGCAACTGCATGTTCATCTCGATGATGGCTTCAGCGTTAATGGCTTTCGTGGCGCCTACGGTCACGATAACGCTTGAACGGGGTGGGACGCTCACTGCTTCCTCCAGGACACTCAGGGTAACGTGATTTTCCCGAGTTTTCTTCGAAGCAATGGCTTTGTCCGTCGAAAGCGTGATCAGCTTGGATCGCAGGTCGATGATCGCCTGATGCTCATTAAAGAAATCCATAACCAAGATCACTTCCCGGGAGCATTGCGGTAGCACAACAAAGGTCGCAGGGTAGGTATGTCCTTTGACAGTCACTCGCGCTGTGCATCGTCCTGATGGCGTAATGAGGTGGCCCCCTGCGGTGCGAATTTGTGGGCCGTCCCAAGCCGTTGTGACTTTTCTCAGCTGCGCAGCGAATGTTCCATTCATCACCGAGTCATCGGCTCCTGTGTCGACTAGAGCGGTAACTTTCCGGCCGTCGATAGTCACTTCTAAGTCAGAGGTCCTGGCTCTTGCATTGCATGTCGCTCTCGGCGTGGGGTCACGGCTTCGTCGCGTATGCGAGTCGCGGGTGGGGCGTGTGGTCGAAGCTTTTCTGGGTGGCGGCGTCGTTTTTAAGGCAGTTCGCTTCGTGTTGGGGGTTGTCATTTTGTGCGGCGTTGGTGCAGCGAGTGTAGCTTCTTCGTGCGGCGTCGCGGGTGCAGCGTCTTCATGGGCGTGGTCGGTGGAGGATCTTCGGCGTTTCGCTCGTGAACAACCTCACCTCCAGAGGTTGCTGTCTTTAGTTTCCCCTACGGGTGCTGGAAGACCTTCCTCGTACCGCGGCTGTGTAGCTGCGACGTGGCGACGCAAAGCGCGAGGTTGACGGCGATGGTGAGCGCGAAAGGCGGTTCTGGGTGTACTGCTCTCGACGTAGGTACTCGTCGATTTCCTGCGGACGTTGGCCGAAGCGTGGTCGTGGGGCGTTAACAGCAAATTTTTCGAAGACCAATACGTCGGTGCGGGCAGTGACGAAGAATATGGCCGGCCTCATCGCAATGGAAGCACAACGGCAGGTTGTCGGAAGTCCTCCAGGCGTCGCATTTCCTGGGGCTTGAGCGTCGAAGGTAGGCTGGGCGGGCGGGGGCAAGGAGGTAGCGTTCGGGAAGAAGTTGTTCATGTCGGACAGGATGGAGGTTTCGTTGGGGCTGAGGAGTCATTACTGCAGCGGCGTAGGTCATGGCCTGGGGTTCTGTGGCCGTCGGGGTGCCAAGTGACTGTTGCACTTCTTCCCGTACCACATCCATCAGAGTCGCGGTTTGTGGCTGTGGGGAGAATGGCAGTAATCGGCGTAGCTCCTCTCGGACGATTTCGCGGATAACTTCCTGCAGGCTGTCACTGGTGGTGGCCGGCGTGTCCGAACGGATTGCACAGGCAGAGGATGGGCGATTGTACTGTCGAGCTCGAACGTCGAAGGTATTCTCAATCGAGCAGGGTTCTTCCATGAATTCCTCGACTGTTTTTGGCGGCTGACGGACGAGGCTGCCAAAGAGTTGTTCTTTTACGCCGCGCATTAAAAACTGAACTTTCTTTTCTTCGGTCACCTCGGGGTCGGCGCGGCGAAATAGGCGCATCTCCTCGACGTACCCGCGGACGGGCTCATTCGGAAGCTGGATCCTGGACTCGAGGAGTCGTTCGGCTCTTTCTTTCCTCACGACACTGGTGAATACTGTTCTCTCTTGAATAGCTCCCATGTCGTAAGAGACGACTCGTAGTTTTCGTACCACGTGCGTGCGGAGCCATCCAATGAGAAAAACACGCGTCCAATTTTTGCCGCATCATCCCACTTGTTGAATGACGCCACGCGCTCAAATTGGTCCAACCATTCTTCAGGGTCTTCGCCTAGGGATCCATTGAAAGTTGACGGCACCCGCGACTGCTGCCGTATGATCGGCGTCGACATCTTCGGCGAGGTTGCGGTGCTCGTAGCCGCGTCTTTTCGCTGTCTTGTGCTGTCCGGCAGTTTCCCGAACTCAGCCTCCTCTCCCTGGAGACGTCGGCTGGCTCGCTGAGCTGCTGGCTCGTACTCGGGTGCGAAGCGCTCAGGGCTGGCTTAACGACTTGAAGAGGGCGTCCGGAACATGGAAGGCTACCCGGCACCTCCACCAGATGTCACGTAGTGGTGACGGCAGTCGAAGCAGCGATAAAGACGGACGAAAGGGTCTTCTAAAAGAACTGTTTATTGGGCAGACTTGCGCCCAAAACGGACTAAATCACTCGGCGGCGGCGAAGCGACAAGCGTGCTCGGCGGTCGTTGAACAGAATGCCCGCCGCTGCCGGCCGTGCTCAATTTAAAGCTGATAGCGAACTTTCGACCTAAAGCCTGCAAAGTTACAAGAACACTCCGGAACAACGTATAATCAGCTCTGCCTGGCTGCGATCAATCGAGATAAATCTAGTCGCGTCTTGTGTCGCAAACAAAGCGATAAAGTTGTGTGGCGGCAGATTTGAAGAATCAACAAACACTGCAAATGTCCGCTGCAATATGAAAGGCGCGCATTCTCTACATGCGCCTTTATTCATGATTCGCGTGATTCATTTTGTCATCATACTCGAGATCCCAAAACATTTCTTCTTTGAAGGAAGAGCTCAGCATGCCGCCACTCGCATTGCGCAGAAAATTGGACAGATTATGCTTTTTTCACATTCCCTATCACAGCAGTACATCATTTGCCCGGTCGCATAATTTACCGCCACCTCATATTTAACGTCGCACCGATCGTGTCTACGAAGTTAACCGTACCTAGCTCGGACGGAAAAGTACAGGAATTTTCTCTTAACCTTGTCAATAAAAGAATGGAATGAGTTGTCCAGCAGTATTGCTACTATAACGCAGTTTGTCTTTCTTTCCGTCCGAATTGCTGACTTATGTGTAATCGCAGCGCGTTTAATAACAAGATTTGCTTTTTATATCATTTATTCGCAAACCAATATGTTCTCTTTCTTTGTTATTTGAGCATTTTTGTAACGGTGTTAACGTTATGCTGTTTCTCAACTTGCCGTATTAACGACCTAAAATGGTTTTTCGTTTTTGAAAATTGTGCTCTGCCTTATGTTCCCTCCTATGTAATGCCCCAAATGAGCCCTTAAGATATTTGAATAAATCGATAAAAAACAAATCAACCTTGAGCCGTTGTGGCGCCAAATGCCCAGGTTGGATTCCCAGCCTCGGCATGAAAGTTTTTTTTTATTCAGTGAGTGTGCGGGTGTTTCAGTGGCTCCCGCCTCCAACCACGTGGTCGGTCACGTGGTGAGGAGCAGCGGCGCGGCGCCGCGGCTGGTCATGTTGTGCGGTGCGACCACGGTGGGACTGCGAGCACGGCGAAACTGCGAGTTCGTGGCCAATGTAGCTGTTCATTACCCCATTTTTTTATTTTCCCACCTTCGGGTGGCAAAAGCACAACATTGCCTTCGGGCCTTTTCATTTATATTACGATTGGTTTAAGCCTGTGATACTTTAGTGGTACAGGCAGGAGCTCATTGGTTTACGTTTTTTTATGGCAGCTCCACCATACTCTTTGTAGAGGGACAGAGAATTAGTCCTCTGCAAATTAACGGAGCGCGACGCGGACGAAGCGAACAGGCCGGTAACCAGGAACCATATTTCTTTATTCTACTCAGCACGTGGTCCCACAAAGCCAGCTCGAGCGTACGTCACAAGCCGAGGCGGCACAGCACTGCTGATGATGATAGGGACGCTACATAGCTTGCGCTGCATAAATGCATCACATGGAGGTCGCCGTGACCCCCCGCTGTCGCCAATGTGTCCCGAGATGCCGCAGCGCGGATTTTTATCCCAGGTCTTTTGAAAGTAACGCCGCCAAACGGATCAATGATTTCTGGTCGTGATGAACAAATTGGGGCGTGACGAAGAGCACGTGCACCGGCTCTTTTTATCGGAGATGGTGTTGCAGCTTGCGTCGGTGGAACTTGGCGTGGCATGGGCGCACACACCGGCTCTTTTCTTTTGTAGACAGTATTGTAACTTGCTTCGGCGGAAATCTGTGATAGTACTGGGGAAAAAAATTATCACAGGGATGTCGCCGTGACCACCGCTGCAGCCAATGCACCGTCGTCCCCTACCGCACGCTTCGCAGAGTCCCATTCCCAGCCCGGGCCGCAGCCCCTCTGCTGAGGAGGACGAGGTCCGTGCCGGCCGGCGAATTCAAGGACTCGGCCCCGAATTATACCTCTTGCCGTACCTTACCGCAAGGTCCGTGCCGGCACTGCACATGGCTGGATCTACTCTGAGCCAACGCCAGCAGACATATTTTTCACCCGTGCCGGCCGTAGTTCACCTCACTGTCGCACCTCGTTCCGCTGTGCCGTTCTGTGCCGAAGCCTCAGAAGACAACGACTATTGGCTTCAACACTATCAACGCGTGGCCCGCCACAACGGCTGGACTGCGGATCATTGCCTGCAGAACTTGTATTTCTCTATTGAGGGCACTGCCCGTCACTGGCTCGAGAACCACGAGCACACCCTTACATCCTGGGATACCTGCAAGACACAGCAGCGAAACACTTTCGCTAACCAGCACCGCCGCCAACACGCAGAGGACCTCTGTCAAACTAGGTTCCAGGGCCCCGATGAAACCATTACCAGTTTCGTCGAAGACGTGTTGCGGCTTAGTGCCCGAGCCGACCTCCGAGCCACCGAGGAAAAGAAGGGGCACATTGTTATGCGAGGAGTAAAATCTGACATTTTCGGAGGTCTCACTCCGATTCCTCCCACAACCGTGTCCGGGTTTATATCCGAGGCCACTGACATCCAGCACCCTGGCAGCAAGAGCCCTGGCAGGCAGGGCAGAGAGCGCCCTGGCAGCCTTGGCTTACCCCGTCGATGCCATGCACCTACGCGAGGTCATCCGCGAAGTTGTTAGGGACGAACTTCGGAAGTATCTGCCACCCCACCGATAGCATTTCTTCGTACCCCTTCACAGAGGTCGTCCGAGAAGTGCAACGTGCGCTTTATCCTTATATCCGTTATCCTGCCTCGTCACCCCTCCTCCTGCACAGCCCACCGTGACGTACGCCTCCGTCGTCTGTCGCTCGTCGCCGCCAACGGTCGACCGGCCGTACCCGACTCCACCGCCCCCACCGCCTCCTGCGCCTGCCGGCACCCCTCGTTTCCAACAGCGTGGACCCAGCAAGGCCGACGCGTGGAGAACAGCCAATGACCGTCAGCTATGTTTCCACTGCGGAGAGGACCGTCACTATCGCCGCTGCCCTTATCGGGAGGTCGGTCTTCGCGGATTCCGGCGAGATGCGCCCCGCCCCAGGTACGGCGAGCAGCCCCGTGAAGTGGAGCAATTTCTGGGCCATTCTTCGCCAACTGAGCGGCTTTCTCGTCATGCGTTTCGCACGCCGCCGCCGCGCCGGCTCAATTTCCCTTTTCGCGACCGCCGCGGAAGCCTTTCTCCTCGTCGGGAAAACTAAATCCGGAGAGCATGGAGGCGGCGTTGCTGACCACGAATCTGTAAAAGAGCCTCCACGTACGACGTCCAGCTTCTCCTCACCTACCGACGACGATCCGGCCGATGCTTTCGCCGCCTCTTCTCGCCCGGTGTGCAATGATATCCACGTACTTATCCACGGCCCTGCCACGACAGCCCTCGTCGTCATCGGCGCCGACTACTCCGCTGTGAGTGGGGTGCTGTCCCGCCGCCTTCGCAATATACTCACGAAGTGGGATGGCCCACAAATCCGAACCGCCAGAGTTCACCTCGTGACCCCAGTCG
The DNA here is from genome assembly GCF_052857255.1 of Amblyomma americanum. Classification (NCBI taxonomy): domain Eukaryota; kingdom Metazoa; phylum Arthropoda; class Arachnida; order Ixodida; family Ixodidae; genus Amblyomma; species Amblyomma americanum. Next base: position 94,523,229 of record NC_135507.1, read on the forward strand.
GTCGCTGCACTTGTCTGTAGAGATTAACGGTCTCGCGTGTCCCTTTACCTTCGTCGTCTTGCAGCGCTGCCCAAGAGATCTTATTCTCGGTATGTATTTTCTGAGCGAGATCAGTGCTGTTATCGACCTCGCCGACTGCCGCCTCACCCTTCGTCGAGCTTGCCTTCACCCGCCGAGCTCAGAGCCAACGTTCTCCGAGGCGCGCATCTTAGCTGACCACGTGACTTTGCGGCCTGACCCGAGCGTGTTCCTGCTGGTTGAGTCCGCACATGCTGTCTCTGGCGAAGTTCTTCTTGAAGGCAGTGTACAGCTGCTTCTTGACAGGGGTGTCGGTGTTGCTAGAGGTGTCACGCGGCTCTACCCTGGCTGCGCCTTTGTCCTCGTCACCAATTTTTGCAGCGCACCGCAGCACCTCACCAAGGGCAAAGTAATCGGTCTCATCGAGCGCCTCAGCGCCCCTGTCGATGCTGAGACCCTGTTCGCGGATCTTTCCTGTCCACCCCGTCCCCAACACTCGGTGCTTCTTTTAGGTGTCAGCATTGCACTGGAACTCTCCGCTCATGAGAGAGACGATCTCCTCGCTCTGCTGGGTGAGTTGCAAGACTGCTTTTCTACATCTGCAGGGGTTCGCCAGACGCCAATAGCAAAGCACAGAATGATTAGCGTCGACGCTGTCCATCCTGTTCGCCAGTCACCTTATCGGGTTTTGTTAAAAGAACGTGAAACCATACAACATGAATTGCGCGAAATGTTGGCCGATGACATTATCCAACCATCTCACAGCCCTTGGGCTGCTCCGGTGGTGCTGGTAAAGAAAAAACACGGCACCCTTCGCTTTTTTGTTGATTACAGGCGCCTCAACAGAGTCACAAAGAAGGACATATATCCACTTCCGCGCATCGATGACGCGCTTGATCGCCAGCGCCATGCCCTTTGCTTTTCATCCATCGACCTTAAAAGTGGGTATTGGCATATACAAGTCGATGAGCGCGACAGGGAAAAAACGGCTTTCATCACCCCGGATAGACTGTATGCGTTCAAGGTGATGTTCTTCGGACTCTTTACTGCTCCAGCGACCTTCCAGCGCGTTATGGACAACGTGCTCACCGGCATCAAATGACAAACACACTCTGTCTACCTTGATGATGTCATTTTTTCAAGCACGTATCATGAACATCTTGGAGAAGAACTGAGGATTGGGCGAGTTGGTTGTGATCCATAGCATTAAGAACCAGCGCTAAAAACACACACAGAGGACGAGACGAGACACACGGAAGTCGCTGAATGAACCAGCGCTAAAAACACACACAGAGGACGAGACGAGACACACGGAAGGCTGAATGAACCAGCGCTAAAAACACACACAGAGGACGAGACGAGACACACGGAAGGCTGAAGGAACCAGCGCTAAAAACACACACAGAGGACGAGACGAGACACACGGAAGGCTGAATGAACCAGCGCTAAAAACACACACAGAGGACGAGACGAGACACACGGAAGGCGCTGATTCAGCGAATTCCGTGTGTCTCGTCTCGTCCTCTGTGTGTGTTTTTAGCGCTGGTTCTTAATGCGAGGGATGAGCACCTTGTTCGCCTAAAGGCGGTCCTGCAGGCTATCAGACACGCCGGCCTCAACGTCAAGCCTAAGAAGTGCCAGTTTGCCTATGACGAACTGAAATTTCTCGGTCACGTCTCCAGTCACGAGGGCGTCCGTCCTGCACCCGATAAAACAGTCGCCGTCGCTTCCTTCCCGACGCCGTCGGACAAGAACGCCATGCGGAGGTTCCTGGGCCTCTGCGCTTACCACAGACGCTTGGTTCCCAACTTTTCGGATATCGCCACGCCGCTTACTCGCCTCACGAAGTAGTCCGTCCCATTCCAGTGGGCTAATGAAGAGTAGCTTGCATTTGGCCATCTAAAACGATGCCTGCATTCTTCCCCTGTCCTAGGCCATTTTGAGCAGGACGCCGCGACTGCGGTACACACTGAAGCTAGTAACACGGGCCTCGGGGCCGCCCTGATCCAGCACCAGAACGGCGCCGAACGTGTCATCGCATACGCCGGTCGTGTCTTGTCGAAGGCGGAAACCAATTACTCGACTACCGAAAAAGAATGCCTCGCAGTAATTTGGGCGATCACAAAGTTCAGACCCTGTCTGTATAGACGCCCATTCTAGGTGGTCAGAGACCACCACTCTCTGTGCTGGGTGACTAATCCAAAGGACCCTGCAGGCCGACTTGCGCGGTGGGCCCTTCGGCTGCAAGAATTTGACGCTACGATCGTCTATAAGACTGGTCGCAGACACACTGATGCTGACTGCCTCTCCCGCGCCGTTGTGCTCTAAGCGGTGTGGGCTGGGCGCTATTATTCTGAAATCTTTTTTTTTACTTGCCCACCCTAATTTTTGCCTCTCCCGCGCTCCCGTCGAATCCACGCCAACTGAAACGGATGACGACTATGGCATCTTCCTAGGATCTCTAAGTACCGTAGATATGGCGGCGCGGCAGTGACTCGACTCCGAACTTCGCGACGTGATTTCACATTGAGTGTCAAGGAGGAGTATTTCCACGTCTGTTTGTGCGCGTAGTGCCTAATTTATGCCTTCGAGACAATGTTCTTTATAAAAACTATGCCCTGAGCCCGAGGTCATGGCTTTTAGCTGTGTGCACTGAGTATCTACGCGACAAAATTATAGAAGCGTCTAATGATGACCCCTCCTCGGGACATTTGGGGTTCAGTCGAACGCTCGCGCGAATACGTTCGAAATACTGTTTGCCACAACTCGACAAGACCGTTCACCATTACATCAGAGCCTGCCGCGAGTGTCAACGGCGCAAGACTCCACCCATGAAGCCTGCGGGGCTCCTTCAAGTCATCATGCCACCGCTCAGTCCGTTAAGGCAGATTGGTATGCACCTAATCGGACTTTTTCTTAACTCGCAATCGGGAAACCGATGGATCGCTTTTGCGACGGTCTAGATCACACGGTACGCCGAATCACGCGCTCTGCCCTCATCAGTGGCTTGGGATGTGCAATGTTTTTCGTCGAGTCAGTCGTTCTTCGACATAGCACCCTAAAGGTTCTTATCACTGATCGTGGTGCCGCATTTATGCCCCAACTTATGTCACAGATACTGAGCTCAAGCCACACCGCCCACCGCAAAACTACCGCATACCACCCGCAAACAAACAGGCTCACCGAGTGCCTCAACAAGACTTTCGCTGACATGCTCTCAGTGTATGTCGACATCGAGCACCGAACCTGGGACGAAGTGTTACCGTACGTAACTTTTGCGTACAGCACCACGGTTCAAGAAACTACCAGATTTTCACCATTCCGCCTGGTTCACGGCCGGGAAGTCGTTACCATGCTCGATGCTATGCTGTACCACCAGCCAGACGTCTCCACTCATGCCGATGTTCAACTCGTCGCACAACTCGCGGAAGAAGCTCGGCAGTTGGCATGCTTTCACATCCAAGCTCGCCAGCAAGTCTACGCTCGCCGATACAACCAAGCCCACCGTGCTGTTGAGTTCAATCCTGGGGACCGAGTATTGGTGTGGACTCCAATTCCACGCCGTGGTCTTCGCGAAATGCTGCTGAAACGATACTTTGGCCCGTATGAAGTGATTCGCCGTATAGGCAAGTTAAACTACGAAGTGGTGCCGATCGTAACGCCGGCGACCCACCAGCCACCCGCCTGCCTCCGAATTTGTTCACGTAGCACGCCTCAAAGCATACAGTGAGCGCTCGGAGCACGCGGCCTAGCTCTTGGCGCTCTACACTTGTTTTTCAGCCTCAATTTTGCCTCGCTGCGCATCGGGAGGGAGCAGTGTCATGTGTGTTATCCGCTTACTCAACGTCAGCCTCAACCAGCGGGTTGTCGATCGACGGAAAAGAGGAAGAGGCTCGTGAGCCCGCCGCGACCGCTTGCCCTGCCTCTGGCCCCTGCTCCTGTGGTCCTGGTTCCCCAGTGTCCCTTCGACCCGCGTCGTCTGACCGACCCGTGACAGCATTAGTTGATGAAGACGACGACGTGCAGTCTACAGTACGTGAGTGCGCTGCAGTTTTACACGAAGCATGACAGGCTGCGGAACTTAGTGCTCTGTTTCTGTAGGCTTAATGTTTTGCTTTGCGGGATCGTTGGTATGCCTGGCAAAGATATTAGTTCGACAGTAGTGTTGCCAAACTCTGTGGAGCAGTGTTGGCAGCAGGATGGTGGAGCGGAGCGCCGTAAAAACGGAAAAAAGCTGCCTGAATTCAGTCCATCGAACATGTGGTCGTCCGGCGGCGGAAGGTCAAGCTGGTCAAAAACGCAGGCGGGCAGCTTCCAGTTGACGAGGAGGAACCGCCAAATAAGGGGCGACGCGCCGTTGACGTAGAGCTGGGCCTCCACTTGCGCGAACCATGCAACAGGGCTGTGCGGGTGGAACGGCCACAGCTGTACTCGGGATGGGTCCTGAGGCGGGATCGGGCGCCACTCATCTTGCGGCAAGTCCATGGTGAGGCAGGAACTCGAAGTTACAGCTGCAGTGCTCCGGAATTGTCAGGGCTTTCGGGCTGTCCGAGGTCACCAAATTGTGGAGGTCGTCCAGAAAGGCGACCGCGGCCACATTTACTGAGGGCTGCAGAAGAGGAGACGGCAGCGGAGCGGCGGCGGCAGCGTCCGGCCCTGGCCAAGGTCCCGAGCGTTCTCTTCGGCTCACGCTTCAGGTTCTTCCTCCTCTTCGCGCGTGTCGCTACGGCCGCTACAAGGTGGCGCTGAATTAGTGTTAGTTGAGGAAGACGACGACGTGCAGTCCACAGCGCGAGTGTCCTGCAGTTCTGCACGAGGCAGGACCGACTGTGGTGGTAGCTTAGTGCTCTCTGTCTGTGTAGGCTCACTGTTTTGCTTTGCTGGGTGTTAGCACGTCTGGCAAAAAAGTATTTGTTCGATATGTTCCGGCGTCCAGCAATGAAAATGCAGCGTGGAAGCAACAAGAAGAACCTTTATTCGTGACCGCTTGCCGATTATATAGCAGGTGACAGCTGAGTGATAACATGGTCATGCGAGGCAGAGGGCCCGTGCAAAGAGCGCATGCGCAACTGATACAATACATCTCCCTCGGTGTAATAGTTAAAAATCTGCGAACAAGATACGAGACGCTTGACTGAAATCCCGGTTCTAATAAAGCCGGTTTGGTTGCCGTCTTTGCCGGGTGGATCGCCCAGGCACCGGTTGCGTAGGCAGCGTTGTTGACTGTGATGCACCTGGGGTTGCTTGGGAGATGTCTTCGCCGTCGGAGTAGTCTTATGAAACGTCACTTCGGAAAGACTCACGTGTGGTTAGAAGATGCTGTCTGTTCCTTCGAAGTAACTGGATGTCCTCTGTAAGGACACGATATGACCTTGGCGCTACCAGGTTCATGACTCGTGCCTTGCGATCCCAGACGTCCCTTCGTACTCTCCCCACCATCTTTCTTCAATTCGGGCAGAGGTTTCCCTTTAGAACATCTTTGGTGGCGTCGTTGGCGCATAGCCAACTGTCGACTGTGGCATGGCATGATGTCCGGCAGCCGGATGCGCAACTTCCTGCCCTGGAGTAGTTCTCCTGGGGACCGGCCCTCGTCCAGTGGAGTTGCGCGATAGCCAAGCAGACCCAACCAGAAGTGCTCCTTCATTTCACCTGTTTTCTTCATGATTCTTTTTCACGATTTGTACTCCTTTCTCGGCGAGATCATTGGACTGTGGGAATCTCGGGCTCGACGTCACATGCGTGAAGTCATATCTGGATGCGAACAAAGCAAACTTATAACATGAAAACTGCGGACCATTGTCTGTACAAACTTCTAATGGAATTCTGGATCTTGCAAAAACTGAGCTAAGTTTACCTATAACAGTGCCTGACGTTGTGTCCAAGTTTTTCTACTTCAAGACAATTTGAAAAAGCATCAAACACACACAAGTAGGAGCTCCCGCCATACATAAATATGTCAACACCGACTCTCTACCAGGCATGGTTTGGCGTTGGCCTGGGTACCAGTGGTTCGTTTTGTTGTTGTATGCGTATTTTTGGCACACTACGCCACTTGTAACCACATTTTCGATGTCCCCGTTCAGTCCAGACCAGAATACCAAGCGACGGGCTCTTGCCTTGCACTTATTTATGCCTAAGTGACACTCATGAATGCGACTGAGGATTTTCGCTCTCATTGTCTTCGGGATGACTACTTTGTTCCCTTCATCACTATTCCGCGAACTTCTGATAGCTCCTTGGCAGAATGATTTCATCCATCCTTTGATTTCTTCTCAATTCCTTAAGCAGCGCCACACCGTTTGCAAGTCAGAATCGTTGGCGGTTGCTTCAGCCAGTCGATCAAACATTTTCTTGCTTACCAGCTCTGAAGTGACCCCAACTGCATGAACATCGACGTCATCCGTGAAGTCATCCGCACCACTTGGCCCGACCGGCGACAATCTAGATAGCATATCGGCCAGGAACAGTTGTTTCCCTGGGACAAAGCGAATGACGTAATCATATCTGAGTAAACGCAGAAAAAAACGCTGCAGTCGTGGTGGCATTTCCCCAATGGCTTTCGAAGCGATGGCTATCAATGGTTTGTGGTCAGTTTCGACGACGAACTTGCAGCCGTAAACAAAGTGAAAGCATTTCTCGCACCCGAAAGTGATGGCCATTGTCTCTTTCTCGATTTGTGCGTACCGTTGCTCTGCCTCCGTCATTGTGCGCGATGCTTAGGCTACCGGCCGCGAATTGCCGCCGAAGCTCTGAAGGAGAGCCAAAACCGATCCCATTCTTTGAAGCATCAGAAACGACCTTGGTTTCTCTGGCCGGATCAAAAATGGCTAGTAAAGGCGCACTACTCAGTATGCTGCAGACCGCTTGCAATTCGTTGGAGTGGTTTTCCGACCATTCAAAGAGCGTGTCCTTTTTAACGAGGCTTCGTAGACACATCGTTCTCTCTGCCAGATGTGGTATGTACTTCCCAAAGTAGGTGACTACGCCATGCATTCTGTGGACTCCTGCTTTGTCCGTTGGCAGCGGCATTTTGCTTAATGGTGCAGTAATTGCGGGATTAGGTCGTATTCCGTGCTGGTTTATGACGTCTCCCAAAAATCAATTTCGGAGACCTGAAGTTTGCAATTCATAGGATTAAGCGTTTGGCCGGCTTTCTTGGCTAACTGCAATACTGTGCGGATCCTGGCATCGTGCTCTTCCCTTGTGCTCCGCCAAATCAATATATCGTCGATATAGATTCTGACTCCCGCAGCTTTGTAAAATATTTCATTCGTAGTTCTTTGAAAAACCTCAGGCGCGGAAGCGATTCCAGCGGGAAGTCTCAAAAACCGGTAGCGCCCAAAGGGCGTGCCAATTGTGCAGACTCTTTATGTAGCTTCATCTAACGGGATTTGATGAAAGCCCGAGTACGCATCAAGGCGAGAGAAAAACTTGGCGCCAGCTACTATTAGTTGATGAAGATGACAACGTGCAATCCCCAGCGCGAGAGTGTGCTGCAGTTTTACACGAGGCAGGACCGGCTACGGTAATAGCCTAGTGCTCTCAGGCTCGTAAGCTCACTGTTCTGCTTTGCTGGGTAGTTGGCTCGCCTGGCAAATATATTAGTTTCATAGTAGTGTTAGTTGATGAAGACGACGATGTGCAATCAACAGCGCGCGAGAATGGGTACATTAGGCCGATAGCAGTATTGTTTGATGAAGACGAAATGCAATTCACAGCGTGAGGTCGGTTACATTGACGGCGGCGACGCGGCTGAACCCACCAACAAGTCCTCATGAGCTGCGCTCCAAGAGTGCGCCTGTCCAGAATTTTTTCGCGTCGGACCTTTCTGTTCATCTTATTTGATTAAAGACCGGATGCATGTTTCTTGGTACTGGGTTGACGATTATCTGTTCTCTGGGAGTTTGCGGCTCATCCTGCCTCTCAACCCTCTCAGGAGTGGACCTAGCTAGTCTGGAGCTCCCCTGCCGGCTGTCGTGTTTGACAGCCATTCGTATTGAGCCATTCAGTGAAACTGTGTTTTCTAGTGATTAATGCCTAGTTCGTGAAGCTTTTCAGCAGTGGTTTCTAGTGGTGCTGGCAATGCCTGCTTGTATACCTTTTTGACGAAGGTGTTGACTTTTTTTTTCAGCGCGAGGTATGTGGCGCCGTACAAAATGCGGCTCAGTACAAAACCCTGTATTAAGCGCGTGGGGTCTGTCTCTTTCAGCGCATGATATTTATTTGAATAATAATAATAATAATCCCAGAAAAGAAAAAAGTAAATTCTGTAAAATGGTTGCGAAAATAGCCAACAGTCGCGCCAGCTCTGACCAGGCAGTCGTGTATGGAAGAATGGTGTGAGGTGCACAACACGTCTGCAGAGGATTTTTGAACGCGGTCCGTGGGCCCCGCCGTGGTGGCTCAGTGGTTAGGGCGCTCGACTACTGATCCGGAGTTCCCGGGTTCGAACCCGACCGCGGCGGCTGCGTTTTTATGGAGGAAAAACGCTAAGGCGCCCGTGTGCTGTGCGATGTCAGTGCACGTTAAAGATCCCCAGGCGGTCGAAATTATTCCGGAGCCCTCCACTACGGACCTATTCGTTCCTATCTTCTTTCACTCCCTCCTTTATCCCTTCCCTTACGGCGCGGTTCAGGTGTCCAACGATATATGAGACAGATACTGCGCCATTTCCATTCCATCAAAAACCAATTATTATTATTAACGCGGTCCGTGGACAGTGGTGCGTCGGGCAGCGGAGCTCTGCGCGTGCCAGCCCAGCGTTGCGCGTGTGCACGTGCGAATGGCGAGTGCGAGGCGACGGCGACAGGGAGCGTCGCGAGCACGAGGAGCGGAGAGCTGACGTGTCAGAAAACCGAGGTGTGAAGGGAGACAGCGCAGCGGAGGTCGTGTCATTCAAGCGTGGGGGTGGCAGCCGTTGGACGTTGGGTCCGTGCTGCCGTGATTTCCCCTGGATCACCGACGTAAGCCTCATGCGTTCTTTGCAAGTGTGGAGGTAGCGGCAGAAGGACTAAGGGCCCGTGCTGCCTAAAGGCACCATTGGATAGCCTGCTTTAATCCTCTGCTGTTTCGTGACGCCGTCGACAGTACCTGGCTGCGTTTTTCCTGCTGCTGCCAAGTTCTTCGGGCTCTGGACGGGAGACTACCTGCGTCTCCCTGTGTTCCTCTCCGCTCCTAGTACCTCCTGGCTCCCTTTTGTCGTTCCTTCGACGCAGCGCCAGCGATGCGTCGCACTACAACCACCCGCGTCCGCACTGTCTGCAAGGCATCCCCGCTTCACCTGGGATGCTCAGTACCTGGTGAACTCTTTCCTTTTATTCTGTAGTGTTGTACGCGTGTTGAGTGTGTGTTTTTTCTGTTTTCGTTTCTGTTTCTTATTGTCCCTTTTTCCTTTAAATTATAAATACGGCTTCATTTTGTTTTCTCTGATCTCTTTGTTCTCACGTCCTCTTGTTCAAATCTGCACGCGATAGCGTTCTCCTCGAGAAAGTCGGGGACGCGTTACCAATTCGCGATAAGTGGCCATCTGAACCGCTAGAGTCTCGAAAGTGTACAGAAGTACATATCCACAAGACTCAGTGTGCAGCATATATGCTATTCAAAAACAGAACATATCGCTATAGCGGCAGTGTGAAGGACAGAAAAGACAAAAATTCAGCGGCATTTGATGGGTAAGCTTTCCTTGCTTAAATTTCGGTTGCTCACTTGCTATGAAGCGATTTTTTGCAGCAATGTGCTTACTCCTGCAGATGCTGTGTACTTGTAATGGCTTTGCAGGAGTGCGGAAATTCTCGTAGCGAAGCAGCAAATTAGGTAGCAATAGTTTTATCAAGAAACCTTCCTGGCAATCGTTTGCATTTAGAGACCAAGGGTCATCGTCCGTGCAACCTGGCCGGTGGATCTGGACCTGTTTATCATCCCAGCTATTGTTCTAGCTTCGTTTTCTCTTTCTGAAATTTGAATTTCTTCATAGATAGTGACAATAAATTACTATAAGGCTAAAAATACATGATGAAAAGCATTTAGACGGCCAGGCTTTAACACTCCACGCATTCAGATTATTTGCGTATTATGTTTTTTGCAGAAACTCTACCACCGTGTTTCCTACAAAATGACTGCGAAGCGTCGATGCTACACTGTCATTGCTGCACAGTGCCAGAATTATTGGGACTCCTGCATAAAGTTTTCGGACGAGGCCAGGCAAGTAAATTATTTCTCAAGTTGAGCACATATTGACAGCAGGCACACTCACAACATTAAAACTAATAACAAGAATATTACTAGAGTTTGAAATCCTAATTAATGTTATCTCATCTTCTTTCAAGAGACTTTGATGCAAAATTATATTGTGACCCAGTATGTTCTTGGTTACAACTGTGGTGTTGTCCACTAAACAAACAAAAGAAAAATGGTCAGAAAGCACAAGTATTTCGAAGAAGATGGCTACTATCGAGTCCCGTATAAGCTCTGGCTCTATACTCATAAAATGCAAAAAGCGCTATCTTATTACTGTTGTTGAAAGCAACCAGCATACGTTTTGCGCTACACTCACATACCATGGTTCTGCACAGAAATGCATTTGCTCACAACACCTGCGTGCAACAACGGATCAAACCGACGATATCAGATTAGAAATGCTGTTTTACAGCGATCGCTATTAAATGCCTGTTCACTTGGCTTAGCGGCGTACAGTAGTAGTCGCGTAAGCAGATGTCGCGGAATCTTGCGTTACATAGTGGTAACGTTTCTGTATTTTCTTCTCTTTCGGAGCATACTATAATTATAGTATAACTATATATGAATACATATAGAATTATGTATATTAATATACATCATTCGAAGTCTAAGGTGAAGGTCTTGAAATAGCGAAAAGCTCAAAAATAGGGGATACTGACAAAACCAAACCTGCAGTTCGAATAAACTGGAACTCGAGTTAAGCGAATTAACGAGATTTCGCCCTAGTGCTAGCGGCTCTGTTTTAATGGCGTAGAGAGGCTACGCAGGCCACGTGTAGGTCGTTGAACCTATGCCTACCAGTGGTGCCCTGCGCAGCGGCCGCCTGGAAGATGTGTGGCGTCGTCCAAAGCGCCACCTGCTTTCTCCCTGTGGTCGCTGGAGGTTACAGCCTCATGTCCAGGCTCTGTGTGTTCTTCAGGCGTAAGGTACTGGAGACTCTCGATGTTCCTGTGGACTGCGAACCATGCTGGAATGAAAGGAAGTCTCATATAGCAGACAGACGAATGATGCTGCGAAATGTAAAGTTCGCTATTCAGGTGCGCGCACAGACCGAAACATGTGCCCTGAGATTGTGGCAAGTACCTAAGTGGTTACAATTCGTACGAATGATCGTAATTACAAGAGATTATCCCTTCAGTTCGAACCACACAAAGCCTTGCGGAAGACTTTACTCTATACTTCTGTAATATACAGCCGGCTTCTGCAAGAGAACTTACTATGCGTGAAGCCTCTTATATCCTAGCTCCTATACTTCTTTCATTCGTTTGTGATGACATTACTTATAATGGAGCCATTTCTACTGTTAAAACATCGATTGGAGGAAGTCACCGGCTACAAATAAGATCTCTCTGTTCGCCATTAAACAGCAGACTGAGGAACTGAGTGAGACTAGAGCAAAATTTCTTAACAAATCCTCGGATATGAAAACATATCCAGGCACTTTCAAAATAACGCATATCGCTTCCTTATAAAAGCCGGTAGTAAGGACGACATTCAAGACTACCGGCCGTTGTCAGTATTTAATGCCCTTTACATTTCATTCCAGACGTTGTTGGTTATACCTTTTATTCGTTCAACGTCTCAGTAGGCAACCCCCATGGGTGTAAGAAAAACAGACCTCCTTCCACTGCTGCAGACTGTTTGAGCGAGTTTTTTTTATTATTAAAAAGCGAAAGGTTATGCAACTGACATTATTATTGACATTAAAGGAAAGAGCTCGACACTGTTAACCATGATTCGAAGGCGCAGCAAAGCAGTTCTCCAAACGGGTATCTTTCTGGCCGAAACCAATGTGTTAACATTGATAAGTCTCCATGCGGTGTTCAATTCATTATGTGTGGCTTGCTTGAGGGGTGAGTATTGGGACCGTTACTCTTCTCTTTATACACAAATTATCTCCAAGATGCTCCTAATACGTTCGAAGTATTATGTATGCGGATGATACAGATCTCATCTATCTGGTAAGAATCTTAGTAGGGTCGAAAGACGCACTAATAGCGATCTTTTTGTGTTATACCTACGGATCTTAAAGAATAAATTTACAACAAACGCCAAAAGATTCAGGACATTGTTTTCTCTGGTCCGTGTAAAACTTTAGACAGCTTAACACAGTTACGAATAGCTATAAACTTCCTAGAATCAGTATATCTTGGTGTAACTTTCAATTTGAATTTTCACGTATTGTCTTTGAGCAGTAAATTGAGACAAACCTGTTTGTTCTAATGAAATCGAGAAAGGTTTTTTTTTTCATTTTGTGGAATAAATCTTTGTTTTGTTGCCTTTTTTAAAGCTTTTGACTTACTTTATAGAGTTCTGGGGACTTGCGTCTAACACGTATTTAAATCAAATATTAATATTCCAAAAAAGTGCTCTTCGTATAACGCACTGTAAATTCTAAGAAAAATCCGCTCCATTCTTTCTTGACCGGCATTCTTAAACAAGCTTGTGTAGTCTATGACTCCTTATTTTTGTAACTATTGTAAGATCTCTTGTGTATTTCGCTTTTCTTTGTATATATCTATGACATATAACTTTGTAGTGCATGAAATTGACGCGTAATGCCGCGTTGTCTCGCTAGGATTTTTTGCACTTCTACACGAGCCGAAGTCTATAGTAGACAAAGATGAGGGCCCAGATGATTCGCATCTATCTTCTCGGTATTCGTGCCAGTAATACTGATTTGATTTGAATTTAATAAAGTCCTTTTATAATTGTTTCCTTCAATTAAATCCCAATGCGCAAGTGAGTGCAGAATTGGGTAAACACAGATGGTTACCTAGGGCCCCACTCACACCTTCACGAATACAAAATTCAGTGTTATATTCTTGTTAACGGGGTGTAACTTCCACGGCAGCGCCCAGTGTAGACGAAGGTGAGTGAAGATGCGTACTCGCCTGAACTATATTTGACATAAATGTTTGAGCCGCCGACGTGTGCTCATTGTGGAACATAAGCCTCTGGTGCAGAGTGATACGAGCGCACTCATAAAAGAAAGCATGGTACTACTGAAGGCAGTCTGTGGAAAATCTTCTAGAAAGAGAGGAGAGATGCGGTATATTGCCACAAAAGCTTTGTGATGTTTATTTCTTCATGCTCAATGCGCCAGAACATGGCTTTATCACTTTGTTTGTGATGCAAGACGCCACCAGACTTATCTCGTTTCATTGCACCCATGCGAAGCTGATTCTACGTTGTTGCAGATTGTTGTGGGTATCTTGTACTCCGTATCTGGAAAGTTCGTTGTCAGCTTTAAATTGGCCATAGCCGAGAGCGGCGCGCACTCTGTCCGACTACTGCCAAGCACGCCTATTGCTACGCCACCACCAAGTCATTCAGTTCTTTGCAGGCGCGAGCCAGCCCAATAGAGTTTCGTTTCGAAGCATTTTTGCTGTCTTCCTGCTCGCCGGACTGCCGTCGCCACTACGTGTCATCTGGTGGAGGTGCCGATCTGCAGCACTGCTGTGCCCTCTAGATGAACCCAGGTGCACAATCTGTCGTGCTTCGCCTGCCTCGTGAGCCACCGACTTTCTATGGACAACAACACGACGATGCCAAAAACTGGCTGGGCGTGTACGACCGTGTTGCCGCGCTGAACGCCTGGAACGACAAAGCTCGACTTCGGAACTTTTACCTCCCATTAGACAGTTCCCGGGTTCAAACCGACCACGGCGGCCGCGTTTCGTTGGAGGCGAAACGCTAACGCGCCTGTTTGCTGTGCGATGTTGTTTCACGTTGAAGACCCCCAGGGGTCGAAATTATTCCGGAGCCCTCCGCTACGCCACCTCTTTATTCCTTTCTTCTCTTAGTCTATCCTTTATCTCTTTACATACGGCGCTGTTCAGGTGTCCGTCAATATTCGACACAGAATCTGCGCCATTTCCTTTCACCCAAAACTAATTTAATTTAACTTATTTAGACGATCCTGCCAGAACTGGTTTGAAAATCAAGAGCTTTACCTCACGACCTGAGAAACCTTGTAGTGTCGTCCGGAAAGAAAGAGTGAAGGTTCTACGGCAGCCACAAATTCAACATCCAAATGAGGCCGTGTCGGCTCCGGTCTCATTTGGTCTGGTTCACCGTCCACCGAAGACCGGCGTAGAATACACAAAGGATGCGGCTGCCAGAGAGATGACCTCAGATGCTGTATCTCGCCAGTACTACTGGCAGCTACACGTCTTCTCCGACAGACACCCGGACACGACGACCATCGCCAGCGAGAACTTGGCGGAAGCCATGCGCTAATCGTCCGCGGGTAACTGCGACGACTACTGCCACCTTCCCCACAGCTTCAAGCAGCTACCCTCATCGACTCATTACGGGAAGAAGTGCAACAGGTACTTGGCACCCCGACTCTGACGGCCACGGAACCCCAGGCCATGATTTACGCCGCCGTGGGGAGCAGCCAAAGGCATCCTGCTAGTCTGCGCCAGGAGCCCGGTGCAGGCACGAGTTACCACGAGGGCACACATGTATCCTCCAGTCTTCGCTGTGCTGCAGCAATGTTCCTACGGCGAGATAACTGGGCATGGATTTTCTTAATGAACATCAGGCGATCATTGAAGTTCAAGCTCATCGCGCTTTCGACGGTCAAAGCCATCCCTGCGATGACAACCGCGTATCATCAGGTTGCCCCTCAGTGTCCTGGATGCACAAGTAAGCGTCCTCCCCCCCCCCCCCCCCCCCCCTTCTGATCAAGGTGCTACGGATGCCAAGAACATAAAATCCATCACCAAGGGAACACGGAGTTAGTTCTAGACCAAGGAATCGGCATCGCAAGAGGCATCACACATTTTGACGAGCTTCAGCGACAAATACCACCACGTCACAAAGAAACGACAATTACTTTCTCAGACGAACTATGGATGTTCGCGACGCCTTCACCCTCTCCGACCGAATCCCAGAAAATTCATCTAAGGAGCATACAAGCTCGTCTCCGACATAAGTCCAGCCCTGCCCCGGAACAGAGAAGACCGGATCTGCAGTCTGCTTCTAACCTGCACCGAGTTCTCGGCATCGCCGAAGGACCTACAAACTTCGATTCCGAAATATCGCATTGTAACCGACCAGCACGCCCGATTTCTCCGCCAAAAGCCCTGTCATGTGTCTCCGATAATGCCAGGCCATCCGGGATGAAATGGAAGAAATTATTCGCTACTACGTCATCCAGCCATCGAATAGACTCCAGGAAACCGCTGTCGTTCTCCTGAAGAAGGGCGGTAATCTCCGCTTCTGCGTCCACTACCACCGACTGAACAACGTAACGAAGAAAGACGTTTACCCCTAAGCCGCTTCGACGATACACTAGACCACCTCTGTGACGCCAAATACTTCTCGTCCATGGAATTAGAGAGCGGGTAGTGATAAAATCAGGGTCGATGAAAAAAACCGCGAGAAGACCGCATTCGCCACGCGTGACTGAGTCTATGAGTTCAAGGCAATGCCATGTGAATTTTATTCTCTACCAGGAACGTACCAGCGTCTAATGGACACTGTATTAGAGCGGAGCTAGTGGAAAATTTGTCTCGTATAATTAGATTAAGTCGTATTGTTTTCGTCAACCCTTGGCTATCATCTAAAAAGTCTTCGGGCCATGCTAGAGCTAATCAACTCATTAGGGCTCAGCCAGAAGCCAGAGAAGTGCCATAACGTTTACGAGAAGCTGCTGTTTCTGGGCCACATGGTAAGCAACGATGGAATCAATCCGGACCCGTAGAACACCGGAGCTACTGCAGTTTCCACAGCCGACCGGCGAGAAAGCTGTAAGGAGATTCCTGGTGTTCTGCGCGTATTACCGAGGATTTGCGAATACCTTTTCCCGCATCGCCAGACCCTTGACGCACCCGGAGCCTTGCTTGAACACTTCGAGGAAATTTCGCCACCTAAAATCCCATGGACACAAGCAGCGTAGGGCTAGGCGCCGTTCTCATCGAGAAGCAAGGCCGCTCTTGAGTAATTACCGTACGCTAGCCGCTCTTTATCAAAGGCAAATTCCACAACGGAGAAGAAGGGGAGGGTTCGAAGGCTGCCGGCCCTGCGGGAGCCTTCGAACCATGATTACATGGCTCAGATCGTGCGCCTTGAACTAGAGGCCCTGACTCCTATTGCCTCCACCCCGCTTTTCCCAGGTAGACGCTGACAACAATATCTCTTACTCAGACCGGGCCCTTGTTCCCGAGGAGGTTTCAAGCACGGGAATGCTCTCTAGCCGCACAGTGAAAACGCTCAGTGCGCAACCAGTCCTACCTGTTCTGGCTACCACAAAGCCCGCCAAGACCTTCACGACACGTTACCGGTATTGCAGTCCTGCGGAGTGGTGTACCCGTCGCAATCGGCCCATGTGTTTCACGTGTTCGCGTGTCTGCCACCTTGCCACCTCTCGCGCCACTGCAGCTAACGTTGATCCTCCCCTGCACCTTCTACGTTGATCGTTGGGACGACTACTGCCCCGCCGTTTCTCGCCTGGGTATGAGCGACCCAGCTCCGGGATTGCTCCGCATGCTTATGGGTTCAGACGCTCACCTTCCCCACAAGTCCGTCGTTCACCCTCTTTTTCGCTTGCAGTGAGCGCTCCAAAAGCGTAAGGCGAAAGCTTTTAATTGCTCATGCTCCGTACGTCCGTTGCGCTCATAGAGTTTCTTACTATTAACTAGAAGAAAAGCTGGCACCCCGCCTATGGGATTTTGCATGGAGCTTCCTCGAAACCAGCTCAGCCACCATGGGCGCTCAAAACATCATTGGGCGGAGAGCTACCGACTGCGGAACCACAACTTGTGGCCAAAAAAATTATGCAAAAGCTAACGCCGTTCGATAATCAAGAATGTCCTTACCCTCAATATCTTGTCTATAAATTTCAACAAACGAGCAGAAAAGCACGTAAATGAAAAGTTTGCCCAAAATCAGCGATGGCTTGCTCTCCCATTGGCCAAGCATTGCAGACTACAAAATTCCATATTTCGTGCTTAACAAGTGCACTTATAAAAATAAATATGTTTAAAAAAAACTGTCGCTTCAACATTTTTAGTGGTTTTTTTCATGGAATTTCGGAAAACAATAACCTTTTTTTGGCGTCGTGTGCTGTTGCGTTTTCGCTACTATGGCTTTTGCGCACTACGTTTGCGCCCAAGTCGTCTGCGCTCGGGGTCTCAGTAACTCCACGCTGTGTTCCTGAAAAAAAAACCGACTGTCCCGCTCCAAGTAGCTCATCGCCCAATGATGCTTTCAGTGCCCATAGTGGCTGAGGTGCAGCGCCGCCTCTTTCCCTCTAGTTAATATTAATAAACTCTATGGTTGAATTGCTAATACAGTGAAACAAACGTTTATAGCGGCCCACCACCGGCGCTCGCCGCGCCCGCACCAGACGCCTCGCAGCTGTCGACCGCATAGAGTTCCTTACTATTATCTAGAGAGAAAGCTGGCGGCGCTGCACCTGAGACACCATGGGCGCTCAAAGCATCATGGGGCGATGAGCTACTTGGTGCGGGACAGTCGGTTTTCTTCACGAACAGAAAGTGGCGTTACTGAAATATTCCGTTCCGCCCACGATGCAGACGACTTCGGCGCAAACTTAGTGCGCAAAAGCCATAGTAGCGAAAACACAACAGCACACGACGCCAATAAATGGTTTTTGGTTTCCGAAGTGCCATTAAAAAAGCTCTCAAAATGTTGAAGTGACAAAATTTTTTCAAACAACATATTTCTTTCTAAAAAATCGCCTGTTAATCAGGAAATATTGGCTTTTGTTGTCTGCAATGCTTGGCCAATAGGAGAGAATGCCATCGCTTATTTTGACAAACTTTACATTTATATGCTTTTCTGCTCCTTTGTTGCAATTTATAGACAGGATATTGAATGTTATGGCAATCTTGGTTATCGTACAATGTTCGTTTTTTTTCATTATTTTTTGGTCAAAAGTTGTAGTTCTGCAGTCGGTAGCTCTCCGCCCCATGATGCTTAGAGCGCGCATGGTGACTCAGGTGGTCTCTAGGAAGCTCCATGCAAACTCCCATAGGCGGGCGCCAGCTTTCCCTCTAGGTAATAGCAAGAAACTCTATGGTCGACCGAATCGGGTGCGGCGCAACCACACTCCTAGCGCACGCTTGAATCGAGTTTCAGAATGCGGGCAAACGGAAGTACTTAACATCGTAACCACACGTCAGTGACACAAGTAGCAACGCCGCGCTAAAGGCTTTCGCCTCACCGCACTTTAGATCAACAAAGGCCCCCCCCCCCCCCCCCCACTGGATTTTTCCGTTCGACGTGTTTTTCTGCAACTCAGCTGTTTGAAGTGATTTTTCGCGTTGTAACTGTGAAATCCTGCAACCCTTGGCTGCACCTTAACGTAAGTTTGCCGCTGGCACTACACGGGGCTATCGGCGGCCCCGGGGATGCTCCCGGGGGAAGCAAGCGTCGCCTAAAGTGAGTCAGGGCGCTTTAGGCCTAGCCTCATCCTCGCGTGAACTGCGATACCGCCAAGCCGCAATAGCTCCACGCAAGAAAGAGCAGCTGCGGCAGCAGCTTGTCGTGGAGATTACGACACCTGTCCCTGCCGTTGAGGCGACAGCCGCCAGAAATGAGACGATGGAGCAGAGGTAGATGACCCGGGAGGGCGTCCGTTTCTGCGTGTGGCGCTACATCACCCAGTGCGTCTCCCGTGCTTCGACCCTGTGCTGTACCTGCCCAGAAGCGACCTTGTCTACTCAGTCCGGACACTCTACAGGAACGCCCATCTAATAGCCCCTCAAGATCCTATAAAGTTGCCATTCGCCCAGAAGAAGGTTACAGTATACAAGATATCCCTACGACAACCATTCAGAAGACGCTCGGCTCTTCTGTCACCGCAGCGGGCTTCACTGACTGCGCATATCATCGCAGCTTCAACACGGTGTCTGTGTGGGTGGCGTCACTACAGCAAGTACATTTCCCTATGCACGCTGGCAGCAATCACCCTTCCCAGTGGACGCATTCTTCCCGTCCAAGCGTACTTGCGTTCTGGCACGGACGTTTTCCGCTGCGTGATAACAGGGGTAGATCGCAATGAAACTCTGGGAACTCTACATGATACTTTGACTTCTGACACTCATCACGCGTTGTTAGCTCGCTCCTAGGCCCCGGACGGACATGTCTTGTTACCGTGTCCAGACCCGCTACGCCACCCGAACGCTTCATCTACAACGGGGCCGTTCTTCGACCTCGGCCTATCGCTGGAGTGTACTGTATTGCTACCAGTGCCCGCAACAGGGCCACATGCCTGCATCATGCCCTAACCCTGCCCCAGGGGCAGGAAATACACAAAACGCATCTCGAGCATTCATTTATGGTCTATGCAGATCAAATGACTATGCAATAACAGACCGCGCTTTCTTAACCAAGAAGAACGCAAAGAAAAAACTCGCCGTCACGCCTTTCGACCTGTCCAACATGCGCGCTGCGTGATTGACGCCGCCAACAGATACGCTCCGCTCACAGAAGGTGACGAAGTCATCGAGGAAAATGATCATGTTAACTTCGCGCCACTATCTAATGTAGAGGCACTTCATGAGCAAAGCTACAGCAATGCCACTTGTCTTAATCGCCGCCGCCATCGGGCGTCAGAAGCTTCGGGCAAGGAGGGTTTTCAAAAGGAAATGGACGATATTGATTGCCGTGATGTAAATATGCAAGCGGAGCTATTCAAATTCACTTCCCGGTGCATCCGCCTAGCCAGTTCACGCACTTCGTCGACAACAAATTGGTCAGCAGCGATGCGAATTTCTCAGAAATGCCCTCACCTGCATCCGCGTTTGGCATTGCGTCTACAAATGTCTACCCGTAGGCTGGCTACTTAGCCGGCATCGCTTGTGCGCCATGTCGTGCAGCAACTCACTCACTCCTCATTCCTCAGCCACTATGGACGATAGCCACAATGGCTTACAAGCAGCAACCATATGTAATTCAGAGGAATTTCCGGGGACTGGCAAACAGGGTTGACGAGTTCCGAGAACGCATTCGCATGGGCTCACTTCAAGCGTGGGCCTTACTCCTCCAAAAACAAAACTCTCCGCCACGAATGTCGAGATTTAATAGCTACGCAACACCATACATCCCACATCGCCGTACTTGTTTGTCAAGTCATAAACCAGGCAAGGCTGCTATTTATGTTCGCACCTCTCTTGTTCGGACGGCTATACATGGTGCACCGCGTGGCAAGAGGTGGTGGCTGTAAAGTTGCAACCCTCTCAGTGTGCAATTGTGCTTGTGTCGAGTTATGTGCGTCCCTACTCGGGGCGGACACTCAGTCTTCGTCTGGAGTGGCTCACCTGTTTTCGTTGTCATCATCCTCGTTGCCTTATCCTCATTGCCGGAGATTTCAGTGCCCTTCGCCGTTAGTAGGGTTACTCTGTGTTCCATGAACGTGGGCGTTTCCCCCGCGATAAGCTGACGCAGAATCCCTTGCTCAATGACGTATCCATGCCTTCACGACGAAGCATCCACCCACGCATGCCACTGCAATCACCGGACCTGGCCTGGCGGCTCAAGATGACATTAAAGGTCAAAAGGCTCCTGCATTTGGCAAAAACATGAATGGGGCAGACACCACAGCTGATCACGTGTCACAGCTCGGAATCATGAACCAGACTGCTGGGGGAGTGATCACGATCCTATTCGGCTCTGCCTCGCTCTTCACGTACTACACCGCCTCCGTCGCCAGATCAGGGTGATTCAATGGAACGCGTTTCGCGCCTTGTTAGCATGGGAGGTGCTCGACATTGTTCGCGACCCGATCCAACTGCTGCAAGCCGTGGTCGACAAAGCCACTTTATCATTATTGGTTGAGGAATCTCGTCCAGCACTCGATCTTCGGCTTCTTCAGCTTTGGCCACATCGTCGCCAGGCAGAGGTTCACGCCAGCCGATACCGGGAATCCATGGAGGCACCGCTCCGCTACCGTCAGCTGACAACGGGCGCGAGACGTCACGAACGTCGCCTTCCGTGCCAACGGTGGTTGGCGTAGCGCTCTGCATTGGGTTGAAGCACGAGTACATCCTGCATCTGGAGAACTTTTCGAGCAACGGGAGTATATGCTCCACTGAGCCGGCTTCCATTGCGTGCTTTGCGTCGAGAAACGCCACAGAAGCATTTTCGTTTGACGTGGTACAGGTATTGTTAATGCAATAGCATTCCTAGGCTATGTCGGCAGCTGACGTGTCCGCAAAAAGTGGATGCAAAATGTGAAAGCTAAATGTGCCGCATGATATGATGCCATCAGTTGGTGTATAGTCGTCATGATTGAATGTGTATGACAAGTGGAATATAGATAGGGTGTCAGATCGTTGTCATGGTCATGTGAGTCAATCTAATTGAGCCATGAGTCCGAAGTCATTAGTCGTGACCGGGATCAGAATCAATGTAGTCATGACCAGTCACTGCCTGAGGAAGGAATTGAGTTGCGGTCGCCGAAGTCATGGTTTATTATAAGTCATGGACGCAAAATGGGTCACAAAAAGGGCTGAGTCATGGTCACAAGTGCTTAGTTATTGGTCACGAAGTCGTCACAAAAATGCCGAGTCATGAATCACAAAAAAATCAATCAGTCGTGGGTCACAGAATGGGTATAAAAAGTGCGGAGTCATGGGTCTCGGAATGGGTCATAAGAATGTCCTGACTCATGGGACACTAGGAAGTGCTTAGTCATAGGTCACCAAATGGTTCATAAAAAGTGCGGAGTCATGGGTCAAAAATGGGTCACAAAAAGTATCGAGTCATGGGTCACACAATGGGCTATAAAACATAAAGCGGAGTTGGTGTCCACCGATATGTCTATGTATGAGATATACTGTGCCTTCTGCTTTTCTGAAAAACGTTTCCTTTCCTCAAATGATGTTTCCCATTTCTCCAAATAAGCAGACTTAAGTGCCCTCAGAATTTTTTCCGAGCTGTGACACGTGGTCAGCTGTGGTGTCTGCCCCATTCATGTTTTCGCCAAATGCAGGAGCACTTCAACCTTTAATGTCATCTCCAGGATTCTGTCTTCGCTCAGTGGCTGCATTTATCACTGAAATAGATCAAGCAAAACTGAAGACTGCGCTGGTCCTGACGTCATGACATAAGGAAAGCTTAAAAATCTAGATGAAGCTACCCTCGAAGCTATCCTGGGTTTATTAAACACAGCCTGGCAGTCAGGAGAGGTACCCGAGCAATCGGTGCAAGCAGGTATCATCGCCTGCCCAAAGCCCGGAAAGCCTGAGAGCATATCCACTCTACGCCCAATTCCTATCACGTCTACTGTGTGGAAATTATTAGAACGTATGTTAGCGAACTGTCTGCTGTGGTGGCTAGACGTACATCACTGGTACCATTCGTCACAGACAGACTCTCGGCCTCACCTTGGTACACATTGAGGATGACATAAAACATTTATCCTCGATGATTCTGACCGGTTGCCGGTCGTCCCGTATCCGGATAGTTCTGGGCATCGATGTGCGCAAGGCATATGGCCATATCAGTCATGCTGCTCTCATTGAGCTGCTGCACTGGATCCGCTTACCCGCTAACATCTGCACCTTTCTTCACACCTTTCTTACATCTCGAGAATTTACCATCCGCATCAACAAAGAAAATGTGGGGTCCTTTCGGCCACATCGTGGTGTACCACAAGGGTCAGTGCTAGCTCCAATATTTTTCAGCATTTGCCTCCTACCCTTGGCATCGCGCTTGGGCGTCACTGCTGACCTGCACGCACTCATTTATGTGAGGGCGACAATACTTTCTGGTCTGTTCATTCATGTATCCAAACTCCGGCCATAAGTTTACAGCTCGCACTGACAATTACAGATCAGGGATGTTCATTTGTAGGGCTCAAGTTGTCGCCCAGAAGACGGTTATACTTGATATCGCGAACGCAGGCGGCCGCCGTGCGTTTAACAGCACCCCTATCAGCCTTTATCTGAACAGAAATGGAATTCCATTCGTCACCTCACTACGAGTCCTCGGCCCTGACCTGCATGCTTCCTGCTCTGCAAGCCCCTGGCTTCGCGCAGCATGCTATAAGGCGTCCCAAATGCTGCGTCTCATGCGGCGTATTTCACAGAAGTCAGGTGGTGCCACGTCCACCATCGCCCACCTCCTCATACGTTCGGTGCTACAGCCATGATTGCTTTACCAAGCTCAATTGCAGCACATGACACGCGCAGAGTGGGATTGATTGGAATCGATCAATCGAGCAGCAATGCGTATTCCGGGCCTCCCACAAATTGCCCCAACTCACGCCCTCCAGGCAAAGAGTACCCGGGTACGAACCCGATCGCGGCGGCCGTGTTTTGCTGGAGGCGAAACGCGAAGGCTCCCCCCTTGTGCTGTGCGATGTCAGTGCACATTGATGATCCCCAGGTGGTCGAAATTATTCCGAAGCCCTCTACTACGGCACCTCTTCCTTTCTTCTTTCAGTCCCTCCTTCACTCCTTCTCTTATGGCGCGATTCAGGTATCCGCCGAGATGTGAGACAGATACTGCGCCATTTCCTTTCCCCAACAACCAATTTTCAATTTTAGGCCGAGTCGAAAATAAACACGCTTGACGAACTGATTCACCAGCTTCGCCAAGCATGGTGCACAAAATGCCGCCGTGTTGCTGCAGTCGCCGCTCTCACAAGGTATATGAAAGATGGCTCTGCTGCCTGTCGTTCCCTGCCGGCACGACCACCGTGGCTTTACCTGCAAGTTACAGACAATCGGCCTATGACTGGCATACACTCACGACCCGTTGCCCACCTGAGTGAGTCTAGTGCGGGAGCGGATGGCTTCTCGTCTACGATTGAAACCTCACTATGACAACACGTGGCGTATGTCGACGCTAGTGTGTGTGAAGATCGCGTGACTACGGCTATCGCTTCCCCAGCATTATTACCACCAATCCCGACATGCTCACACGCTTACTCCCCTGCCTGGCCATCGACGCAGCAGAGCTGTTGGTCATTCGGGACACGTTAAGCATTATCTGTCCACTGTTGTCATCTACAAGGCCCTTGATATCCTCGCAGACTCCCCAGGCGCCGTCCGTAGTCTGTGGCGTGTTCTGAACACCGATTTATTGGCACAGCTAATTGAGGACATAATTGAAAAATTCGCCCTCAAAGTATCTGTACGATGGCTTCTTCAAGTCGCGAGTTAGTACCTCCACGTCCCCTTCAAGCGGCCCCCACCTCTCTGGAGACAATACTCCTTCAAGAAAAGAAAATCTCTGGCGCGCCACGCGAGCACTTCTCCTACCGTATGGCACCAACCTCCAACTCCCTAGCGGCCTTGCACGCTGGAAAGAGGTCTTGCTTCGAAGGTTATGCTTCCGTGTCGCCCTCACCCCAGCAATAACCTGGTTGTGGCCGGAACAGTATCATTCCCCTTTCGGTGACTCCTGCCTCGATCCTGTCTCGCTCTTGTGTGCGAGGCGAACACTAAACACTTCCTTGGATCTGCCCCTCTTTGCGCGCTATCCGGCTGAAGCATCTGCTCCAGTGCGGACAGCCCCTAGGACGTCCGCCAGATGGAGAAGAATGGATTTTTGGGCCACACCACCGAATGTTACCGGACTTTGTTCAAGAATCCATTGTGTACCTATATTTGTAAATAATACTTTATGCCAGCAGGCACACTGTCTCAATAAAAAAATTGGCTGTGGTTTAGCTCTTGTTACACCTGGTAGGTAAAGAGAGCTAGAGGCCATGACTGTGCCTAGGCTTCGCTGTGGTTAAGCGATGTATTGCTACTGATGATTTACTTGGCTAATCTCTGTCCATGCTTGGATAAGGACACATACATGGTTAAGTAATGGTTGCAACTTTATTTATCCCAATGAATATGCTTAAGTGGTCAGTAAAGAAGTGACACTTTGTTTCCAAACCGTTGATTGCGTAGTTTGACTCGGCGAAGGTTCGCTGAAGGACCAATTCTACGTTGGTCCTACAAGGAGTGGTGGTGCTAGGTTGCATCTTGTTCATCTCCAGTTGAAATCGTTCTTCAGCAGCTTGAAGAAACACAGGGTCTCTCTTGGGATCTTTGTTGAAATCACCAGTCATGACTACCAGCTAGGCATCCCGACTAGACAAGGCATCCCGGTAGTCATAACGTTCAGAGCAGTTTTGTCGGTGGCCTGTGGAGCTTGGTGGGGCCAAAAGCCGCGGCCCGTTTCTGCGAAGGCAGCAGCGCCCCCGCATAAGGTTCCCGTCGCCGCTGAATGGGATGATTAGCTAAGTGCACGGGATAATTGAAGGGCTTTACCCACGATGTCTCTCCACCTCCGTCTGGAGACGCCAGTTCGTGTACCCTCATGTGGTTGTTCGCCCTCTGCTGCTGGCTGCGAGCGACGCAGGTAGACGAGACGCTGACGCGACGCCAAACGAACGCTGCGGCTCGCCTCCCGCTACACCGAACCGTATGTATATACATATTGCGACAGCCCCTTTCCCTCTACTACGCATACGTGCAATTGGCGAGGCGAGTGGCGTGTGCTCCCCGACGAGAGGCGCCTGTCCTGTCTTTCTTGCTGTGTGTTGTCCGATTTGGCGCCAGTTTTTTCTTTTGATACGCACCGACTGGCCCCACAACATGTTCTACTCAATATAGGCTGGTAGCGGGGAGCGAGACAAGGCATCGGCGTCCTGCCAGAGCTATTTCACCAGCATCCAATTACAAGCCAGAAATGAAGAACTGCAACATAGGAGCCCTGGGCCCAGCTCATTTTAATTCGGACAATGAAGTTTTGAGATGAGGCGCTGTAATCGTCTAAGACAACATCGAACAAAGTAGAATGAACCTCACGTGGCTAGAAGCACTCAAGGTAAATCAAGTTACATCTCTCGTCGGAAACAGTGATAAATCCCCGTGCATTGGCCTCTGCGAAATCGAGGCCACCACGCCGTCTCCCGCCACCAGGGAAGTGCCGTCTGAACAACGCAAAGAGTTCATTTGATCGCGTTGGCTTTGATTGATATGGTTCCCTCCCGTATGCTGCTTCTGGCAAACGATGGGTTGTTGCTGTCGTTGATCACCTCACAGTGTATGCTGAATTGAACCGCTGCGCTCCCTGCTGCGAGAGCCCAGGATGCGGCATATCCCTTCTTCTGCGGCAGTTCATCCTTAGACACGCTGCCCCTCGTGAGCTCCTCAACAACAGAGACCGTTTCTGGCATCATCTGACGTCATCAAGGCTCTGGTCCGCGAGTGCAACGTCGTCCATCGGACTTGCGCTGCTTACCGCCCTCACAAACAGCCTCAATGGACGCTTTAACAACGACATGCTGGCTATGTACATCGGTTCGAACCCCACGAACAAGGAACTGATTCTCTCCTATGTTAAGTTCACGTGCAATACTGCTACACATTCTACAACAGGGTTTTCTTCTTTCTTCCTTCCTTACGGCCCCCTACCATCCCGACACATCTGAGTGCACCACTTTTTTTCAAGCTGCCGGGCACGCCGCGGATTGCCGCCAGAACGCCCGATCGCTCAATGCAGCGACCCAATCCCTGAAAACAAAAACCCGTCACGACAAAGATGAACCTATCCAGCATTTCCCGCCCGGCTCTCTTGTCTGGCTGTGGATATCTGTTTGTACACTGGTCCTCTCCCGGAAACTTCTCTCAAAATAACAAGGCCCCAATCGCATCTTGAAGCATCTCCGGCGGCCCGAGCCGCAACTGCTGTTGCCCCTGATTCCGTTCCTAAGCTTCTACAAGTAAACTCCCACCTTACACATGTAATACTTGTGTCGTTCAACTACAGAGTAGGTAATTTTAACGGCCTCTTAATTAATGATTATATGCCTAGAAATCCATGCATTGTCACTGTTATAATCTCCCATATTAGTATGCATGGAAGCAGTGTTCCCTTACAACATATTTTAGGCATGATTTCATGTGCAGTTCGAGATGAAATTGCCATTTACCACAAGCGTCGCCGAAAAGTTACTTTATTTTATAATTTCTCACTCGCAGGAGAACCTTCTCGCCATCGCTCTACATCTCCATGTCCCACATGACCCTCGAGGGCAAAAGAAGCAGAGAGAACCGCATATGGCCCTTAACGACGGGTGGCACACCAGATAACGACACTCTTGCCAGGATTGACAGTGTGCCGAATTTGGTAAGCTTGATTCTATTTGTTTTTGTAAAGTGCGCACTTTAAACGCTAATTAAGCCTTGAAAACAATTTGTCAAGTTGTACTCGAAGGCAGTGCGTCTTACTGACAAACAAACCTTCAGGAATTAACGCTGCTATGTTTTGTGCGAAAACGTGGCTTGCAAGCGTGCTTCTATTCTCACTTTATTTTTGTATGTGCCGCATTGCGGTGGCCAAGTAGTTATTGCGCTTGGCTGTTGTCCCCAATGACGTGGGTTCGACCCAGGCTGTGGCGGTCGAATTTCGATGGATGCGAAATTCTGGAGGCCTGTGTAATGTAGAATGCGAGAGCACGTTAAAGAACCCCAGGTGGTTGAAATATTCCGGAGCCCTCCACTACGGCGTCCCTCATAATCTGAGTCGCTATGGGTCGTTAAACCCCATAAACAGTAATTTTTTGCATGCATAGCACAAAAAAAGCAGACTACTCCGAACATACATGAGCGCACCTGTGCTGTATGTTCTGCGTCGTCTATGCCAGTTTTGCCATATGCGTACAAGAACTTCCAACCAAACTGCCGGAGCCAATCTTCTGCCACTAGTTTCTCTGCTTTCTCAGCGCCACGTAACGCATAGTCCCGGTGTAATCACTCCTACTTTTTACATAAAATTGCGGTAGCTCTGCACTCAAGAGCGAATACGGGTGTGTGCCTTGCTTGTTGTAGTTCTTCTCACCCTTATATGTCTTAAACGTTCCGAAAAGGAATATAGAAGGAAAGAAGAACGTGGTTACTGAAAAAGCGATCTCAGCAGACCACATGTGCCTCCTGAGTGGATTCAAGTGCGAGAGTTATTCTTCGAGAATGTACGGCGACTTTAGCAGCACTTCCTCGAAACGGTTTGCAAACAGAGACTTGCAGAGGACGCTTTACTTGCAGGCCTAAATCACCCTATTTGCTCACCACAGCCGAATAATGTGTACTGCATTCCGTTTATAGGCGGCATGTGTACCTAATTTTTATTACGTAGCGCAATATTGACAGAAATGACAAGGGCTTCAAAGATGATTGCATTGTTGCTCACGGGGACTGCTTTCGGACTTCCAGTCCTAACATTACGCGATGGTTTGAGGAAATTTGGTCCTAAGCGCTGTTATCTTTGGAATTAAACATTACGAAGTTTTTCCTTCTGCAGTTTTTACCGGCAGTATTTTGCAGAACCACAGCACTTTTGCGAATGAAACTTCTTTACACTCTCGCACACCAATACCAAATGTTTGGTTTATATTTATGGAAATAAATTAAAAATTATAAAATTATTCATGACGTACTTCTACTGCGTGCCTATCTTACCTATAACTAAGCACAGTCGGTTTACATCTTTGAATTAAATGTGCAATTTTATTTGTTTATTAAGGCGAAAACCTTTAATGGCTCATCAATGTCCGTCAGTCAGCGAAACCTGTCGCACTAAGACGTCCTCAATGGAATAATTGCTGTAACCCATGAACAACACATCCGCCGCGGTGGCTGAGTGGTTACGGCGATCGGCTGCTGACCCGAAAGACGTGGGTTTGATCCCGGCCGTGGCGGCTGAATTTCGATGGAGGCGAAATTCTTGAGGCCCGTGTACTGTGCGATGGCAGTGCACGTTAAAGAACCCCAGGTGGTCGAAAATTTCCGGTGCCCTTCACTACGGCGTCCCTCATAGCCTGTGTCGCTTTGGGACGTTAAGCCCCCATAACCCGTAACCCATAAAAAAAAAAATGCGATGCCTTCAGGCGCCGTGGAAAAAAAAAACCTACCTTCTGTAAAGTTGCATGCTTTCGCATTCCTGCACGCAAGCAGACTTAAGTGCCCTCAGAAGTTTTTTATACTCAAGGAAACTGCGCAGAGTATAGTTTAGGAGAATGGGTTAGAAGCCACGAAAGGAGCCGAAATCATTTGCACGAGCAGATAACAAAACGATGAACTAGGTGTACAACTTTATCTGGACCCACTACTGCTGTTAGTGCTGCCGGCCTTCTGCGTACCATCATTGACCCTGACATCCCATCGCACTGGCAATTTAAGCGGCTGTCTCAGCGACAGACCGTTAGTTGGCACGGGAGCAGCATTTGGAACACCATGGCTCATGCAGCGCCCCTTTCCGCTTCGCAGGTGATCTTCGCGTTCTTGCTGACGCGGTGTCCGTCCCAGCATACATCTATATATACGAATGACCTTTCAGCACCACTGCTACTTTAAGTGCCTTGATTGTAGTGCCTTGCTGTGAACTTTGACGCCGCGCTGCAAATCTCCACACATCCTCCTCACCCGTCTCTTTACTCGGCGTCTTTCGGAATAATCTGGGGTCTACATGAAGACGATAAAAGTCAGGTCGAGTAGTCTGACTGGAAATCGGCTGTCGGGCTCATATATCCGCTAGGGTGTGGAGCTAAGCGACCGTCGTGTGGGGCTGGGCCAGCCCGAATGCATAGGGTGGGTTGACTAGCAGCCCTCTCCGCAAATCACATCTAATCCTCTTTTCACGCTTGGGGAAAGCATTTTCTGCAGGGGAGAACAAAAGCGGGAGCCGATTTACTACTCGAGGGGTCGCGCCTCGCAGTGCGTGCCGCGAGAGTCGACTCGCTAGTATCGATTTCACGCAAACACACAGTCATCGATTTGGGTTGACCTTGCTGAACTCGACCCCCGACCCAACCCGAAACGTCGGGCCCATGTTTACGAGGCTAATGATTGGCCTCTAAGATGTCGCCATCGAAAAGAGCGCGAAAGGGTCGTTTTGCTTGCGTTTTGCTTTTCTTCGGCTTCATGCTGAAGTTGAAGTTGAAAGTTTATTAAACAGGGTGTCTGCCTCTGCTGCGGGTCGAGCTCCGTTGAGTTACGCACTGGCAATTCGGAGTTTACTTTTTGTGCTGCGTTATGCTCGGTTGCGGCGCATCGCGGTGCAGAAGCCGGCGTGAAAATGACTTCGTACTGTTCGCGATTCCTCGAGGAAAAAAACATCGTCAGCTTAAGAAAAAAGTGAATCCAAAATATCGCCTTTAAGGACATCGTTCCGACAAAGGCCACCGTCCTCTGCACGGTACGGTGCATTTATTGGTACCTAAACTAGCGCGTATACTCAAAACTTCCTGCGAGATAATCAAGAAGCTCAGTCTTGCTTAATTCACTGATCGTGGTGTGCATTTTCACACGGTATCCTTTTCATCTGATAATCTGTGTGTTCTATTCGCCATTGCTGGTGTACATAATGCGCGTATTATAACCGCTTTAATTTTTGTACCTCAGTATGGGTTTCTGCGAAGAACGTATGCATCAACGTTCATTCTTTTGATTGCAAATACGTCTGATTTGGCGCTGAAAAGAAAACATGTTGATTTCCGTAGCGTAAACAGCTGTCTCTCTGCCGTGTGCCCCAGGGGTCTAGTGTAGTAGCTTTAATGACGTTTTAACATTGCCTGACGATTGTTGATACTGGATGTTAATTTTTTTTAGCGATTAGAACGTTCCTTCGACCGTCGCGAATGCGTGCAACTCTACCATGATTACAAGGACAAACGCCACGTGAGAATTCAGTCACAGAAAACATGCGTTCTAGGGCGAGCTTTGACTCATGACAGGCGAAGTCTTTATGATATGCCACATCCATTGAATGATGTTTTCAAAATAAGATTATATTCTTTGAGTCGGTAATTTATAAAATAGTACGAGTTCTTTCCGTGAAGCCGACTCCGCCACAGAATGGCTATATCGTTTCTGGTCGTACTTTACAGGGCTGAACACTGATTCACCACGGGCCTTTGAAGCACTCTTCAAATGCCTTCGTGGAACCAGCCTAGATAAGTCATCGATGGAACATCATCTTTCTTCTACTTAATCTAATCATCGGTTGGCACCAGCAATCATCCAGAAATTTTAAGCCAAACCCTTGGCCAGACTCAATTCTGCAGTATTCAGCACAAAAACAAACGAAACCTGGAGCATAAAACTATTTTTTTTTTCAGGAATTCATGAAATTTGTATTGACCAGCCAATTAAGCCGCTGCATGTGCACCACTCCGAGGGGCTAAGCTTAAATTTTTAGGTCTTAAAAATGCTAAAAAATACATAACGCGAATTAAAGAAAATGTCCCGCATTTTTCATCCACTATAGTGTATCTTAAACTTCGCTCATGAAGTGTCGTCTTTAATTGTCATGTTGACTTCACAGCGCAAAAAAGACCAGGACGAAAGAAACACGGCAGGGACGGGAGCGTGTGAAGTGAACATGAACTGTGGAGTCTGTTTCCCGCCGTGAATTCAACAAAAACGGTCACCGTGTTGCCCAAATTCAGATCTCTAATTAAATTACCGTATTTTTTGCTTCACTTGATTACAAAGAAGTGCGCCGCGAACAATAGCATTTTAATGAAAACGCAGTGCTAGGTGAAATCTGCATTTAGTGGAGAGTCAGTGTGCCGAGAAATATTGACGAACATACAAACTAACTTGACGTAAAACTTATGTTAGTAAAAACTTTGCTGTATTCAGGAGGACGTAGAGTTTTCATCATGCTCCATGTGTTCATGCTTTGAGTGTTCATGCTGCAAGCGCTCACGTTTAATGCTTTCATTGCTCAAACACGAAAGTGATGAAAGTGGCTTGTGGTAGAGTAAAGCATGTCACTTCCCTTTCTAGTATTTGGGTATAAAAATAGAGCAAGGAAAAATGCATACTTAGGCACGCTCACGTGTGCTACCGAACACATCAAGCAGGCGAGTACGCGATGGCTTTGAAGCGTGCCGTGCGCAGCGTGCACTGCCGGCGGGAGAGAATAATCGAAGAGGAAAGCGCGGGAGTGCAGGAGAGTGAGGCTAGTTTCATTATCAGTGGGCTTTACTGCTACTATAAAGCGAGGCCGGAGCCTACTAGCAATCCGGCAACTTTCGTCTGGATCCATTGCAGTTAGCGCTCCCGGCCTTCTGCGTCAGTCTGTCGAGTTGGCACGGGAGCGGCATTTGGAACACCATGCCTCACGCAGCGCATCTTTCCTGGCGCTAAACTGAAATGAACCGCCACCTGGTGCTAAAATGCGAAAAAGCTTTAAGGGCACAGGGTAAGCCCTATACTTCCCATGCATTTTAGGCCATGTTGAGGTACATGTTTCTCACTAACTAATAACAGTAGCCTAATAATACATATATCATTGTTTGCCAAATTTTGTGCTCTTTTTACTGAACTAGAATATTTGAAATGTGTTGAAAATTCAATTTTTAATAAAATTTTTTCCGGTAGTACACAAATCTGGCCTTTCTTTGCGCATTTCAAAATTCATAACAGAAAAACTGCTCAGTGAAATTGCTTAATTCTAGTTCAGTAGTTGGCAACACTTATGAAGATGATTGCAAAAAAAAAATCAGCCGTCTGTCTTGAAAGGCATTGGAAATAATGGTACCTTTGTAAGAAAAAACACTGTTTTGAGATAATAAAGCGTAAAGAGAAAAAAGATGTGAAAAACCATTTTTTATTCACAGAAACGCCTCCATAGTAATTGGTTTAATAGCCCCCTGCTTCGTAGTCACTGTCGCCGTCATTTTTTCGCTTTTCGGCTTGTCGTTTTGACTGTCGGGCCTCTTTTGTAAGCTGTCGTGTTGCTCGGTCCGCAAAGTACATGCGCTTATGGTCAGCTTCCCTCAGCCACTTGATGGTGTTGCTCCCTGGGTTCAATCCACACGCCTTCAAAACGTTGGCCCGTGCGATGCTACCCTCATTAAATGAAAGAACAGCATCCAGTGTTGCCATCCGTAGGGTCCGAAGCCTAACAAACACATTCTTTGGCGCGCGTTCCCAAACAACATGGTTGAACGACTCATTTGCATTTTGAGTTCGCCCATGCAGGCACTTCTCTAGGAGCTCAGCCTTCGATAGCTCTCTATAAATGGGTTTGATAGCCTCCAAGACAGATGCAGGCAAACTCTCCTTGTGGAAAAATGGCTTGCCCTCAGACTGACTTCTGTTGAAGGCACACCACGTATCAGGTCCCTTTGGGCAAAGTCCATGGCATGGGTCATCGTCTGTGGCCGATAAGTGGAAGAAGGTTGCCCAAACGGCCTTTCGCATTTCATCCAGGTTTCCTACATTTATTCTGATGGCCAAACCATAGTACGTCTGGAGCTTGTCTATTACTGCATCAGTCAGTCGGCCTCGGCCCGAGAGGCTCTTTTCATCAGAGAGTTTTCCTGCTTTGTTTCCTTTTTTTAGCCTTCGTAACCTTGTGCCCATCCTTTTTTGCACGTGCCCTATGCACTCAACCTTGGATATTTCAACGGAATCACCATATGGCATTTGTGCCTTCACAGCCATAAAAGCCTTGCTGTCACCATCCCCAAGGTATTTGACGTATCGAACGCCGTGAAGCTCCTCACTCCTGCCGAAAATTTTCAGTGCTCCTGCGACTTCTATTCTACCGCTGGTGCCTTGGTAGTTGAATTGGCACACCTCTCTACGAAGGGGGTCACTGTTTGTACCCTTGATGCTGCACTTTGGACAACGTTTAGACAAAACCTCCACATCCAGCACTTTCCCAGAGTCTACACTGGTCGCAGAGACTATGCCGTTATTGGAAGTATGGCCTCGCTTCTGCCAGCTTCCATCAAGAGCAACTCCGATGTCTTTATCCCCCTCATTCAGCTGCACAGCTTCGTCAGCTGCCCTTTTCATCGACTCCTGAGCAGCAGCTTCGATGTGACCTAGAAGCTCTTGATTGTATTTCGCAAACTTTGTCGGCGGCTTAGGAAGGTTTAGCATAGCACAGAGTATATTTCCTGCAGCCATTCCCTTACCAATGGACCTCAAGGCATACACTAACCTGAGGTTGGCTTCATAGAGGGCAGAAGTAGTTTTCTTCGACGTCTCAAATCGTTGTGCGGCACTACACACTTCACAGTTCAAACGGTAAACGCTTGCAACACCTACCCGTTTTGTCACAATTTCGATGAGCTCAACACTTCTACCGCACTCTCTGCGCACACAAATCTGTGTAATTGCGGCACAAATGCCGTCCATGTCCATTAAGGCATATTGGCTGCTGCTCTGTAGCACATCCTCTTCCTGGAAGCACAGAGAAAATCTTGAAAGCTTCGATGTCGAGGAGCTGGCGCGTTCGGCGTTCGGGATCTCATTCGGTCGTTGACATCCTTTTGCTTTTTCACGATGAGCGTAGCGGTTGCCGTGAAATTCACGCCTGACGAAGGCCTTCTTTGCCCTGGGCATCTCAACTTATCAGCAGCAACCAACACCGGCACAATTTACAATACTGATCGAAAGGGATAGCACTCGGACGCAGCTGCATGAAGGTTGCAGAAACGTGGAAAAAACGTGCAAAGCGTCTCAGGATTGTCTTGGCTAAAAAAGAGGAGCTGTACAATAGTTGCCAGACAATTTTTTATATGTAGCTGATTTTAGACAAGTTTTGAAATCAGGTGGTGGACTTTTTGGTTGAAAAAATTGACGTTAATCCTGAAAGGGGGCGTGGCCGCTCACTACTTGGTTTCGGAAAAAGCGTTTTTCAGCCGTAAATATGGCTTTCTGAGGAAAGTGCGATCATGGAACATGTGTAGAAAGAATTGAACTTCTAAAATTCCAAAAGAAAAAAAAACGATTTTTTTCTAATTTTACCTTACCCTGTGCCCTTAAGCCGCTGACAATTATTTTTTCGCAACGCAAAAAGAGTGCGCCTGAGGCACAAACTGGGACAAAAGAGCATGAACGTGATAACCATCCACTAAGGATGTTTTGAAATAAAGGACAAGAGGTGGCCATGAAAAGAGCTCGTAACACTTTTTGAAGACGGTGAGAAAACTCGTCCCTTCGTTAAGTCTTGTTAATATGAACATAAAGCAGAAAACTGAGAGTTGATCGAGTTGTACATTTTTCACTTTGAGGAAAAAGTGCAAATCAGGATGGGGCCGGCAAAAAGAAAAAAGACGACAGAAGCCTTTTTTCATAACTAAACTATTTTATTGAAAAGATCATCACCATTGTCAGCCTGAGCACGCCCACTGCAGGGCAAATTCCTCTCCCATCTCTCTCCAATTAACCCTGTACTTTGCCACTGGCGCCCACCGTATTCCCGCAAACTTCTTAATCTCATCCGCCCACCTAACCTTCTGCCGCCCCCTGCTACGCTTGCCTTCTCTTGGAATCCACGAGCGCTTATCTTGTCTTCGCATTGCATGCCCTGCCCAAGCCCATTTAATGAAAGGACGGAGGGCACATCACGGGGGGTACGGGAGGGTACATTACGAAAATAGAGGGCGCCGACGAAAAGAAAGGATGGGATGACGTTTCGGCTTCCCCACGGAAGCCTTGTTCACAATCAACGTCATGTTCCACATCATCCCATCTACTTTCGTGATGTACCCTCGCGACCGGACGGGTTTCTGTCAGACTCTAGACTTCACCCAAGCCCATTTCTTCCTCGTGATTTTGACTCGGATGTCATTAACCCGCGTTTGTTTCCTCACCCACTCTGCCCGCTTCCGGTGTCTTGACGTTGCACCTATCATTTTTCTTTCCCTGACTCGCTGCGGTGTCCTTAAGTTAAGCTGAACCCCTTTGGTTAGCCTCCACATTTCTGCCCCATAGCTGAGTACTGGCAAGACACAGCTGTTGTACTATATACCTTTCTCTGGAGGGATGTTTGTGAACTGCCATTCATGAAAAACATGCAATTTTAAACATACGAAGAATGAAGAAAGCAAGAACTGCACGACTAGATTGATTTTTGGTTTTAACAGCTTTTGGCACTCGCTTCTTGTTTTATTCGATGTTTGATAATTATTGGTGCGTGTGAAATAAATATTTCTCTTGTGAAAGTTGCTTGTGTAGTCGTTTTCCTTTTGTGGTTGTCCTAGTTCGCGGTTTCTCATCAAGAGGGATATCAAGGCTGAAAAATTAACATCCTTACTGAGCAGAGGGCGATAAATTTAAGGTTTGTCAAAAATCCTCGTTCTTTAAGGCTAAGTTCCCTTTCGCATAACTGGTCCATGCGCATATGTTTTAAACGCATACTTGTGACATGAACGTCGCACAGAAGCTAATGCGAAAGCGGTCCTGATGAGACTAGCGAGAGGTCAGCATGGGGAAAGCCCGGGGAGTCCCGTGCGCTGCGACTAAATGTGGCTGCGTCAATGAATAAATGAAAAAGCAAAAATCAAGGAGCATCTTTACTCGGAGGGTGACATTTCACTCTTTGAGACAGGTGGGCACTCGCCTAGTTTACATTCGTGGTGAGAGTCACGAGAGGAGCAGCGGTGATTTGGACACAAGGAAGGGTAAACTGCGATTCCTGGCAAAAACCCTTCTATAAAACTCGATGGAAAAAACCAGCACAGATATAGCGCTGGTTAAACCTAGTAATACGAGCTAAAGCTCTGCTAAGCATGGTTACGCATGGTTTGGCGCTAGAGTAGATCTGGCACGCACCTCATACATGGCCAGACTGAGCGGCCGAGAGTCTGGGATGCAGCTGTTATACCCCCGCTAGTCACGTGGTACAGCAGCGGCGAGGCTCCGAGCGAGCGCAGCTGCGGCGCCTTTCCACAGCTAGTCACGTGGTATGACGTCACTTGTTACACCTCCGCTCCGTCGGCTCAAGGTTAAGCGCGCACCAAACTTTACCTTGGGTGTTGTAGTGCGAAGACAAGAGCCTTCGCTCTAAAATTCTTGCTGTTAAAGGCTTAGGAATTTCCCAAGCGGCGTCCATCAGCATCGAATAGCATATATGGCTGAACTTCTAAAATTGATCCTAGCTGTCTTTAGAGCTATGAAGTCAAGACAGGGTCTGCTGCGGCATTTAGACGGGACGCAGCGCGCCTGATATTTATAACATGTAATGAAAACGGCGCGAGGAATGTGGACAAAAGTTGAACACACAGGACAGGACCAGCGCCTGTGTTCTACTTTTGTCCTCTTTCGTCGCGCCGTTTTCATTGCGTCTTCAAGCATGAGTCAACCGGACCAAACAAGAGTTTTACTTTTACAACATGTTCCTCCACTTTGGTCTGCTTCTTTCTTTCGGTTGTTCCTAGTACTGACGAAGCTTTGTTGTGTTCTTCAGCTACCGCAATGTGTTCACGCGTCTCCTGATGCAAAGCTGCACTTCAGCGCAGCAACTTCCACGCGAAGCTGGAATAATCACCTAAACAAGCCGGCTCTTGTAGGAGCACAAAGACGATGGAAAAAGCAGATTGCTTTATGGCCTGAAACAAGGGCAATACGGCGAGATGTGCAGTATATTTGGCACAAATAATCCCAGCATGATGCGAGTAAAAGGTCTTAAGACGAAATGGATTCGGAGAGGTTCAATGCACATTAACGGGTTCCAGAAGAAAATGTCGGCTTTTGAGGCCTCGCATCAATTTGAAATGAGAAAATCGAGAGGTTACATGTAGTATGCCGGCATCCATATATTCACGCTGACGCCTGCACACTGAAGTGGCTGCAAAAGGTTGATATTGTCAGAGGTAAAATATTGTTACAAATATTATAATTGGTTCTTGGGGAAAGAAAATGGCGCAGTATCTGTCTCATATATCGTTGGACACCCGAACCGCGCCGTAAGGGAAGGGATAAAGGAGGGAGTTAAAGAAGAAAGGAAGAAGGAGGTGTCGTAGTGGAGGGCTCCGGAATAACTTTAAACACCTGGGGATCTTTAACGTGCACTGACATCCCACAGCACACGGGCGCCTTAACGTTTTTTCTCCATAAAAACGCAGCCGCCGCGGTCAGGTTCGAACCCGGAAACTTCGGATCAGAAGTCGAGCGCCCTAACCAGAGGTCAAAGGTAAAATAATTTCTTTGGTGGACGCTAGGCATTCACGCGTCGTTTTTGGGCTCCTCGGGCCAGCCTTTTGTTATTTTCATTACCGCTGGAATTTATCACATTCCAAGTTGTTGTGCGCTAAGCGCTAACACAGAGGTGAAAGAAATGAAAAATGAAAATTAGTTTTTGGGGAAAGGAAGTGACGCAGTAACTGTCTCACATATCTCGGTGGACAGCCTCACCACGCCATAAGGAAGGAAGGATTCAAATCTTAAAGGAAAAAAGAGGTGCCGTTGTGGAGGTTGTCGGAATGATTTCGACCACATGGGCATTTTAACGTGCACTGATATTTCACAGCACACACGGGCTCCTCATACCGGGCCACACAAAAGCTGTCTCCGCCTTGGATCTCTCCAAGGGCTTTCATCGCCTAGACCATAAAGCGATCATGGCGGCGCTCTCTCCCTTGAACATAGGTGAACGCATGTACACCTATATTCAAGCATTCCTTACTAACCGCACGGCCGAAATTCACTTCGGTCCCCACACATCCCGCCCATACACACTTAGAGGGGTTGGCACCCCCCGGGGATCTGTCCTCTCCCCTTTCCTCTTCAATGTCACACTCATCCCCCTAGCCCACAAACTACTAACTATCCCTCACCTTCGGCATACACCCTATGCTGATGATATCACTCTATGGATCATCCATGGCAGTGATGGAGACATAGAGAATACTCTGCAGTCGGCAGCTACCCTCACCCAAACACATGCGCCCAGTATCGGACTCTCATGCTCTCCGGAGAAGTCGGAGCTCCTCACACTCCGCCCCACAACCCGAAACTGCCCCAAAGCCCCATAACCGTGAAACTGGAAAACCGGTACATCCCGGACCCGCCGCGGTGGCTCTGTGGTTAGGGCGCTCGACTACTGATCCGGAGTTCCCGGGTTCGAACCCGACCGCGGCGGCTGCGTTTTTATGGAGGAAATACGCTAAGGCACCCATGTGCTGTGCGATGTCACTGCACGTTAAATATCCCCAGGTGGTCGAAATTATTCCGGAGCCCTCCACTATGGCACCTCTTCTTCCTTTCTTCTTTCACTCCCTCCTTTATCACTTCCCTTACGGCGCGGTTCAGGTGTCCAACGATATATGAGACAGATACTGCGCCATTTCCTTTCCCCCAAAAAACCAATTATTATTATTATTATTATTATCCCGGAGGTACACACTCTCCGGGTACTGGGCCTCCACATCCAGAACAACGGAAAAAACACTCACCATCCAGAAACTGAAGCAGACGGCGGTGTCGATATCCCACCTAATCCGCCGTGTTTCCGGACACCACCGGGGCATGAAGGAGCATGACCTATATATGTCGTCTCATTCATGCCTTCGTCCTCAGCCGCTTTCTCTTCACGCTCCCCTACCTGAAACTCCAGGCCACTGAAATCTCCACCCTGGATGCCATGATCCGAACAGCATTTAAGACAGCACTGCGCCTACCCCTAAATACCTCAACCGAAAAACTCGTCCAGCTAGGCCTACACAACACGATAGGTGAGCTTATCGAGGCCCACCGACAGGCAGAATACATACGTCTCGCGAGAACCACCACCGGCACACACATCCTACACACCCTCGGCATCAGGATACCAGCCACGGATCCCACACAGCTCCCGGTACCCCACCACATTCACCGCGAACTACTTATTAAACCTCTCCCTAAAAACATGCACCCCACCTACCATGAACCCCGCCGCAGAGCTCGCGCACGGGCGCTCCACAAAAACTATGGCATGGAACCGGATGCCGTTTGGGTGGATGCCGCATGCACAGGCGAGGACGCGGTTGTAGCCATCACGAACCCCTCCCTTCAACCGATTGCTACCCTTCACATATCCCCCACTGCCACTTCGGAGGAGGCTGAAGAGGCCGCTATTGCCCTAGCCATCACGCGCACGGAGGCCCGGTATATACTATCGGACTCCAAAACTGCCATACTAAATTTCGCCCGCGGGAGAGTTTACGTCCCTGCATTTCGCATATTGAACTCCCTCGCCGCACACCCGCCCCGCCACATGGATCTCATATGGGTGCCTGCCCACTCCGGGAATCCCGGAAACGAGGCTGCCAACGCTTTAGCCCGAGGTTCTCTCAACCGGGCACCGGCGGCCTCTGATCTGGGGTTTTCACGGGAGCGCATGCATTCCTTCAGTGAACTGACGCAGGCCTGCAAAGCCGAGCGTCGGCTGTACCCCCACCCCATCCCTGCCTCGACAATTATCATCAGACACTTTGGAGGCGGCTCCAAACACGCACCTTACCCTCGCGCTATCACCAAGTCCCCACAAGCCCCTCCTGTACCCTCTGCCACCACCCCAAAGCTACTCTCGGTCATATCCTTTTCCTCTGCCCGGTGGATCCTCCCCCGCGGGGCCTGGAGCACCTTACCACTTGGAGGCTTAGGAGACCCTACTGCGCTCCGAGGACCCGGCCAAGCAAGCCATCGCCACAGGCCGGGCTGCCAGCGTCATGAGCCTCTGGGACATGAACGTTTGAGTGCAGTGGGGCCGTGCGGGGGCCCAAGGACCTGTGCGTCCTAAACTCCCCTGTATGTAATAAAGTTTACACCACCACCGGGCGCCTTTTGAATTTCGCCTCCGTCGAAACGCGGCCGCCGGGGTCGGGTTCTCAATCTGGTACTCCGGCTCAGTAGACGAGCGCCTTAACCACTTAGCCACCGCGGCGGGTTGGGGAAGGACGGCTGAGCTGAATTAAGAAAGGGACAGCATATACAATGCTACTTATTTCAGTTTGGTGTGACAATGCAGTGCATACTAAATCCTGTCTTTACGTAACTTTTCCCGTTTTCATTCTTCCTGTCAAGTATTATTCAGAGTTTATAATTACATACGCATTAAGGGACCTCAACATAAGCGGCGCTGCCTCCCTTACTATGAGGTCCCGTCTTTATAAACCGAAGCACGTGACTGGTACCAACGACGAAGACTATTCATTCTACCAGCCTTGTGAACAAAATAACGCCACTTTCGACGTTCCGCCAGCACTGGTGAGTAAAGACGGTTTACATAAAATCCAAGGCAGATGAAAGGAAATGGTTCGATTTTTGTTTTCTTTCACTTCTTCGTGGGTAATTGCGAACGCTGTGTTTTCGTGGGTTTTTATTTTACCATGTGCGCCCAGCCACCAGCATATCCGTTTATTGTGGGGCCGCTGTTTGTAAAAGTGAAAACTTGGACATCGAAAAGCAAGGTTAGAAAGTAATCGTTGTCATTATCGTAAGCATAGCTACGTTCATTGCACGACAGTTGCCTCTCCCTAGTGAATTTCGGTTAACCATCAGCGGCGGCAGGTACAGTAGCTAAAGTGCAGAACAAACAGAATTTCCCCAACCCGAGAAAGAATTAACCAAGGACGAAGAAATTAACACATCAAAGAAGGATACAAACATACACATTTCCGGCTACGCGCCTGCTATCTCAAAGTTTACAGGCCAAATTATCGGTACTGTGGGAAAATTGCCGATCGCTACCACATGCGATTGGTCTGCCTGAAAAATGATGTCCTATCCCCCATTACATTCCCAGATCCTAACCTGGGGGAGGCTGCCCTGCTCAAAAGAAATCCTAAGGGCCAGATATCGCTCGTAAAGAGGGCCACCGTAGTTGCTTGAACGAATGAAATCTTAAATTAGCGACTGCATCCGTGGGGTTCATACACCCTTTGGTCAATAAGCTTTAAGCATTGAACACAAATTTTTTATAGCACAGGAGTATGCTGTACTTAAAAATGCGAAAGCATTTGCGTTTTAACGTCGGCAACTTTTAAAGAGCGTTAGCTCTTACTACTCGCATTCGAACGTTTCTTGCCCGCT
The DNA here is from genome assembly GCF_052857255.1 of Amblyomma americanum. Classification (NCBI taxonomy): domain Eukaryota; kingdom Metazoa; phylum Arthropoda; class Arachnida; order Ixodida; family Ixodidae; genus Amblyomma; species Amblyomma americanum. Next base: position 94,565,279 of record NC_135507.1, read on the forward strand.
CGAGATTTCAAGATGGCGGCCTGTCATGTGCTCAAATTGCTACAGCGTCGTGCAAAATCTAACCGCTCAATCACGTGACCACGCGCGCGCAGTCGTCGAGCTGACACGGCGGCAGGTCTATCCCCTATGCTGGCGTTCCGCTATATATGTAATCTAAGAAAAGAACGAGTTCATTTTATTTTTCTATTCTTTCCTCTACTACTGCCCCAAGCCCGCCAGTAATTCAGTGCTTATTCCCATCACCTTCTACAAACAGTCTCCAAATACTGTAAAAATCTACCCTCATAGAAAAAGCGTTTATTTTGTGGCTGACGTGTGAGACAATAATTTGCCTTAGAAATTAAATGTTCGACAAAATAGAGGAATGATTTGATTGTCCCAGACACCACTCACTCTCTACAGGTCAAGACAAGTCTGAAGCCAAGCCGCCAGTAAAAAAATGCAACCAAATATGGCAGGCTTTACTAACCGTCCGATACCGGGACGATACTTAGTAGGTGGCTCGCACTGAGGAAATGAAGCGGACTGCTTAATAGCTGGGATTCCAGATATCACAGATGCGTTCCGAGTGAAGCGAAGGCAGCAGTCAACTCCGAGTAGTTGTTTCGCGAGATTTTCGAGCGATTTTTGGATAAGGGTGGAATGGCGCGGTGATGAAACGGCTGTGCGAACTACATGAGCCAGGCTGTCAAGACCGTTATAAGCGTTGTAAGGTATTTGAATGAGCGTGCCGAGAACAGTTGTTTACACTCACAAAGTGAACAAGGGAGAGGAAAGCCTCAGGGGGCTTACTAGCGTTTCGACAAGAGGCATCTTTTCGACAGCGTTTCGACAAGGGGCAAGGCGTTCATCCCTGGTGGGGTTCGAATAGGGTCTTCACTCAGATGAGGAAACCCTGGTGGTTGGTTAGTTAAGCGCGCTCCTGATCCTTTCACACTTACGCGTAAATAAGGTGGAACCAACTTCAAGCAGCTATGCCTGATGAGGACCCATTGAGTAAACTCTTGCGGGAAGTTAAGCGGAATTTTTTACCGCGGTTTCATAACCAAATGAAACCAGACAATGTAGTTTTTGTACCCACTTACATACCGCAAAAACTTTGATGCGAGTGCATTCTAAATATATTCCCATGCAAGCAAACGCATATTTTGAGCATGGGAGTTAAATTTTGAGGTGGTCCTATTAAAAATGATATGCTGGCAGATTCGTGTTTATTATGTATGCGTTGTTTTAATGCGAAAACATTACTGATCTCGTTACGAGAAACGCCGGTGGCGTGTGTGTGTGTATCTGTATTCGCAGATGGCACAGAAAATCTCGGCGATGGAGGCAAATAAGTTGGACGCCTTTAAGAGTGGAACGCGATAGCGTTATCGCACCCCGTTAGCACCGCCCACTAATTCGCTCGGCTTGCTCTTGAGTCGCACAATGACTCAGTTTTCATAATACAACACTTCTAAGTCCACAGCACAGCTTCATCTATAGAGCAAGCGGAACGAACCAAGGAACTCGGTGCCTCGGAGGGAGATACGATCTACGCGAGCGAAACGTCGTGACCGGCAGGGACAGCCGGGCCGCGACATGCCATGAAAGCGGACGCTGTCACGGGGCTGACGCCTCGATGAAATCGTCCTCTATCTCGCTTGTATCTCGCTTGTGAGCCCCGCGCAGGCGCATGACTCCTCGCCAGCAGCACGGCACACATCGCAGGGGAAGCTTTCCCACCACGACGCGCTACCGCACAGCGATCACGTCAGAGGCGTCCCGCATAGGACGCTGCACATAGGAATCGCGCTGTGAGCGGAAAGAGGAGCCGCGTCGCGTAAACACGAGGGTTCTAGTGACGCACGCTGGAAGGGGAGAGAGCGAGAAAACTTATCACACGCAAGGGTATTGGGGCATCCTCGCACCGGTCCCCACACGGACCCAATGCGCTCACACGAGATGAAGGGATCCCCAAGAGTGATGCCCAAAGGGCCAGCAGACGTCGGGACCAGTATCTCTCTCCCCCTCCCCACATCACAGCAACAACCACGATCACCACAACCGAGACCAAGGGGAGAAGCGGGCGAGTGGCGCGCCATCTGTCGGGGCAGCGCCGTACATTGCGAGGAGGGGGTCTTCTGTGTTTGCCGCATGATGACGTTACTTGCGCGCTATTTTTTTATGGTTTTGCTTCTGGGATTTTTCGCTCACGGCCGACGCCGACGACACCAGTTTTTCTGCGACACAGGGCCCTTAACGCTATCGCGTTAAAATAGGGAGACGTCATCAAGCGGCCAGGCGACGCACACATCAACCCCAGCATCGCCACTTTTTCACAATCATATAAATGACGTTCGTCTATATATATTCTCCACTGGCCGACCTCAATGTGGCGACAGTTTTCCCGACAACATTCGTACCAAGCCCGTGACGCAACCGTTTGCCGTACAGCGTTCAGTTTGGTGTCTTACGATTTCTCGTCGCATATGGCTTACATGTGCTAGTCAAGTTGGAGGCTAGCTTGTGACAGCAATTCGAACCGACGACATATGCACCTTCAATTGTATGCCTTTCCAGACTCTTTACCACTTCCCTTAAGGCGCGGTAGAGGTATCCACAGAGATGTAGAGCAGTAACTGCGCCATTTCCTTTGCTCAAAAACAAATTTTTATTTCAAAATTGTGATGCAACCATTCGTCGTTCAGCATTCCGGGTGGTGTCATACGCGTATGACTGTGTGAGTGGTGTGTGCGGGTGGGTGTGAATGCACCCAGGGATTAATGCTTTCGTATTCGCACACGTATGCAGTCGTAAGTGTCTGTGCCGAGTATTTTTTTTTTAAAGGTGTATTTACTGAAGAAAGGCACGGGCTGGCATTGTCTAAAGAATAAGCAGAATATTTCATTTTGCACAGCATAATAGAAATTTGTCGACGTCATTTTTTAGCGTGGTGATGTCTTCACGACCGCGGATGACGTTGAAAATGCTAGGCGCTCTAGAAAACGATTTATTTTAGAGCGCTAGGTCTAATCAGCGCAAAAGTCGTTCACCATTATGTGCTAGTTTTGACCTTGGTTTAGCCTTGAAAAGCACAGTATAGCAACAGATTGACTTTGACAGATTTACCATGGCCGATTTAGAGAAAAATCGGTGTCCAATCATAATAGACCATGGCCGAAACTTTGGCGACCCCTGAATTAGCCCTTGTCCTTTCCAAACATTGGCCCAGGGCACCCCCGACATTTGTCTGCCAGAGCTATTGCTCGCCCCTTTTCGGTATAACAGCGGTTAAACCCTGTCTGACTTCATTGTCTCTTGAAGGTCGCAGATGGGAGATCGTAGATGGAGATTAGGAACAAGAGCGCTGAAAAACCTGTGCCCTGAGAGGGACACCTGATTTTAAGTGAAGTTACGTCGAACTTTAATAAATGGCTGTGCAAACTACGCGACTCCTTCCAGAAAGTGCTCGAGGTAACATGATAGTATTTGCGACATTCATGTGTAAAACGTTTGTCAGTTATATCAGTATCCGGGACATTGAAAACGCATTGAAAACATCGAGAGATGTGATATATATTTAAAGCGCCTGTGTTTGCAGTTAAGGATGTCCTACTCACCTATGGGGAAGAAACGTGGATGCTAACGAAAAGGGTTCAGTTCAAGTTAAGGACGACTAAACAAACTATGAGAAGAAAAATGACGTGTAACCTTAAAAGAACGGAAGCGGTTGGAGCGGGTGAAGAAACAAACGCGTGTTAATGACATCGTAGTCGAAATCAAGAAAGAGAAATTGGTTTGGGCAGAGCATGTAGTGCGAAGGCAAGATAAAAGCGGGTCCTTAAGGGTAACGGAGTGGATTCCAAGAGAAGCCAAGCGTAGCAGGGGGCGGCAGAAAATTAGGTGGGCGGATGAGATTAAGAAGTCTGCTGGCATAGGGTGGGCGCAGCTGACAAAGGACTGGGTTAATTGGAGAAACATGGGAGAGGCCTTTGCCTTGCAGCAGGCGTAGTCAGGCTGATAATGATGATGATGAAACTATAAACCGTAATTCATTTCACCTCACGGCCCAATGAAAAGGACGGTACAAAAACATATCGTAAAGCCAGAAAGGAAGTGCAACAATAGCGCCAGTGACAGTGAATAACTAGTAATGCAACATATTACTAATCATTACCATTATTAAAGGGAAGCTGAAACGGTTTTCAAATCGTACGAAACGCTGTGGTTGGGAAGAAAAGACCTTGAAAATCATGTGTAAATTTTTTCCCGATTCTGTCCGCAAACAGAGCTGCAATCGCTTCTTAAAAACCAGCCGCCGGCACACCCTCGTCGCTTCCGGAAGCGCCGGGTGGTGGTACGGCAGAGAGGGAGAACTGGCGGAAGTGACGCCATTCACGTAGAGTCGGCCGGCCGTCCGGCTGCGCTTGCTCCGCTGAGGCCCGCGCTTTGGCGAGCCACAGATCAACGTAATCTTCTGCCAGTGCCGTTTACTTTCCCTTGTTCGTGCGTTCCGTGTAATGCTTGAAGCCTGTATATAAACGAGTTTTGGTATGGCACTTCTTTCGAACAGCGCTCAGCACACGGCTTGGTAGAATCCGTTGGTTGTTCTCCCCCATCCTCTTCCATGTTAACCAGACAATCTGGTAGTACGCAGCCTGCCGAAACTGCCTGCACAAAGTATGTGCATCAATGTTTCTCCTTTTCGTTGTAATACTTTCTTACCTGTTCGTAAACTCTTTGCCTTTTCCAGCTGGTTCACATCCATGCTGAGCTAAGGCCACTTCCAGCACTGTCTTTAAGGCACACAGTCTTGAACTCTTTTGAGCTCGTTGCGCACTGTGTGCCTTTTTGCTTTTTCCTGATTGCTTGCACTTCATGGCAGCACAAGCAGTTCTCTTAATCTTTCATCAGCGCGTACCACACGAAGCTGCACCTAACTAAAGAAAAAATCGATTATTTAAGCCTAGTATACTTGAGCAAAGCAAACATTTCCATTCATGAGCGCTTGGTCATGGCCGACAATCAACAATGGCGGCAGATTTCATGCTACTTTGTCCTTGAGGCAGAACGGCAAACTTGTCAGCCGCGTTACGCATACATGTATATTATCCACAAGTAATTCTGCTGGTCATCTCGATACGCAACAGCAGCAACTCTATCTCGCAGCACACTTGTGTTGATGAGTGGCACTGCGAGCACCAAAACGCAGCCATAATTATTGGTCAAAAGCGTGTTCAGCATGCAAAAAAAAACAACGCATGGGGGTAAGTGCAGAAGTTTCATGGTTGAAGAGTAGCTCGAACATGCGACAGAAGGAGAGCGCACAGGGGAGCTTTCTCCCGGTCGCCTCGTCTCTTCGCGCTGCGATACAACAGTGAACCCACTCCAAGTCATCCAGTTTGGCATTTTTTTGTAGTTCTAAAAGGCCTTCGGGAATAATTAGGCAAGTTACTATAAATAAATGAACAAACAAATGCTTTACCTCGCGCGACTCGTGTAAGTGTGCCTGAGATGTTTTAAATCATGTTTACAGGCATCACAAGAAGTTGGTCAAGAGAAAAAAAACAGCGAAAAAAAGACGCAGGACCAGGAGAAGACACCCACAGACTGTCGCCGGAAAGAAGTTGGTGGCCAGGCTTCGTATGCAGCAGCGGTACACAACAACGTTTCGGCGAATTTGCGTAGTCATGGCACTCGACATAAAAGGTGCCTTTGACAACGTCGGCCACACCGCTATAATGGAGGGGCTAAACAACACCAACTGCGGGAGAAGAATCCATGACTATGTCAAAGACTTCTTGACCAACAGACCGGCCACGGTGGGACTAGGGGAGCTGAGGAGTGACTTCTTACCACCCCAAGCAAAGGAACACCCCAAGACTCGGTCATCTCGATCATACTCTTTAATGTGGCGATGATCGGCCTAGCGAGAAGACAGCAGAATCCAGGGCATCCAGCACGCGATGTACGCAGACGACATCACGGTCTGGGTGAACCATGGATCCCTGGGGGAAAAGCAAGATCCGCTACAACGAGCAGCAACATGCGTTGAAAGATACGTGAAGAAAAGAAGACTAGCCTGCTCTACACAAAAGTCCGAACTACTGAGGGTAGGAAGACATCCCACCGATGCTCCGCTCGAAGTGAAACTAGAGGGGCAAAACATCCCGGAGAAAAACATGATAAGAGTCCTAGGGATGTGGCTGCAAGCAAGCAGAAAGTGCAGCCACACACTCTGCCTGCTCGGCAAGTCAGCCGAAAAGGTAGGCAGAATGATAACCAGAGTCTCCAACCGAAGACATGGAATGAAAGAAGAAGACACGCTAAAACTAGTACGAAGCCTCATAGTCAGTAGGGTCTACTACTCGCTGCCATACCACCCCATAATCAAAAGTGAAACGGAACAGGCAGAGACAATCCTAAGGAAGACATACATGACTTCACTCCACCTACCAAGAAACACATCGAATGAGAAGCTGCTACAGCTAGGAATCAGCAACACCTTTGTGGAGCTGGCAGAAGCTCAACACGAAGCACAGCTGCAATGACTCAGAAACATGGCTACAGGAAGAGCGCTCCTGACAAGGTTGGGTCGCGACCCAAAGGGGCATCTCGATCGATCCGCCGATATACCCGACGAGATCCGTAAAACCCTGCAGGTTAATCCCATTCCGAAAAACATCGACCCAAATCTGCACGCGGCCAGGAGATAGGCGCGGGCAGATTATGTGGAGAGGTACTTAGCCAAATTAGAAAACACAGTCTTCACGGATGCAACCATGTATCCATGGAATAGACGCGAAAGCTACTATAAGACATCTTCGGTGGTAGTTGATAACGCAGGCAATCTAATCACCTGCCCAACTACACGTAGCGTCAGGATAGCGGAAGCGGAGGAGGTCGCTGTTGCGCTGGCAGCGGCTGAGGGCTATCGAAAAGACGAATCATTGGTCATCCTAACGGACTCAAAAGAGACACGCGGAAACTATACGAAAGGTAGAATCTGCAGGGCTGCCTTAGCTATCCTCCGCGAAGCAGTACACCTCAGAAAAACAGCAACCCACAAATTAATCTGGATTCCGGCACACACGGGGATAGAAGGAAACGAAAGGGCAGACAGCTTGGCTCGAGAGATCACGTACCGAGCCGAGCGGCCATACGCCCTGGGACAGCACTTTACCGTGGAGATCGGATTTTCAGAATACCTAAACTATCAAAGAGGCAGGATAATTAGATACTCCCCGCCACATAAGGGCCTATCACAACAAGAAGCATCTAGTTGGCGGAGGCTGCAAACGGGAACATTCTTTAACCTACATATACTTAGCAAGATGTATCCTACACAGTATAGGAACACTTGCCCGTGGTGTGGGGCAACGCCCACGCTTTACCATATAACCTGGGAGTGTAAGCGAAACTACACGTTCCACCAACACAAAACCCCGAGTGCGGAGCAGTGGGAGAGCCGGCTCACCAGCTGCGAGCTCGCCGTCCAAAGGGCAATGGTGCAGCACGCAAGCGAAGCAGCGCGACTCAGTGGAGCCCTAGACTAGGGGCCCAACCCTGCTTTGAAGGTCAAGAGTCTGCAGCGATGCAGACGAAGACCGCACGCTAAACACTTAATGGACCAAATAAAGATTTTCTCTCTCTCTTTCGGCGAAATTTGCATTTTTTTATTGACACTTGCATGTGCAGCTACAGAAAAGATATGCACTCGCATGCACCCACGGAAAACATACGTATCAGTCGAGATTTGGTTTTTGTGTTACCCTGCTAGGAATTGAAAGGCCCATACTGGGTTAACGAAATTTCCGGCTTGTAGGCGCCGCCATGCGGTCGCTTCTCTGTTACTTATCTTCTTATTCTGCGGTGGCACCAGTTTTCTGTTTAGTCTGCAGTTCTCAACGATTTCGGAATAGGTTTGCGCGCGCTCGTCCAGGTTTCGAGAGTTCGGCGGTTCCACGTACGGTTACCCGGAAGCAGACAATATGGGAATGCGCTGACTACCGCGGAGTCGACGAAAATATTGATAGCAGAGAAAGCAGGGAAGCCCTGCTGCGCAGCGAAGAACCCGCTCGGCAGAAACAAGCCAATCCGCCTGGTGGCTGAGACCGCGAAGAGTTAAAATCTCTTTTTTAGCCTTTACTCATGGAGGCTCCGGCCCCCGCCCTCCAGTCCTGCGTTCCGGGGGCGGTGAGTAGTAAGGGATATCTCCATTTCCGGTGGAAATAAAAGCTGTCACTCATCCATCCATCCAGTCGTGATTTCCAACACATGAGAATGTCGCGACTTGACTTTCGCTTCCGGCGCACTCCGCGGCGTCGTTGGTTCCGCCGTTTTCTGAAGCTGCTGATGGCTCGAACATGCATGGTGAAAGTCCAAACTGTTCAACACTCCTTGAATTATCCATAATTTCCAAAACGTAGTCCTTAAAAGCCATGTGAAGCAACGTGTTACGCAGCAACGCCGTCGGTGCCGGCCGGAGATTCCCGTGGATGACGTCACGACAGTCCCGGCCAATCGCGGGCAAGAGCGGCGTTCGCCCTGAGGCGATGGGGCGCGTTTTCTTCTAAAAAAACAGCTTTTTGCGTTTATTCTCGCTCTTTATGAATGATTATTCTTTTTCAGCGGACTAAAAGCTTTAAAATGACGTAGAGAACCCTTTTTTTTTTCCACAAGTTCTTCAGCTTCCCTTGAAAGAAAGGGAGTGAAAGTTTCGGATGGTGTCGAATTCTCTGTAATATTAGAATCATTGTTGAATGCAATCCATCTTCATGCTCAATAAGAAATATAAAAACTTCAATCACACAAGTCCGCGGCCGGACTGTAGCGTGGGTTTCAATTCAATTGTAGTAACACTGAGATTCAAGCAGTACGACTGTATATGGAAAAAATGAAACGGACAGCGTCGGGCTATTTTCTCAAGCACGTTTATGTTAGTGATAATATTCGGGTCCAAGGCAATGCACACGTGTTGTAGCTTAGCCCTTGTAAAAGTGTCATACCCTTTTCATTTAACTTGAACTGATGCATCTTTTTGTTCACGGTCTAATGAACCGAATTTTGTAAGGAAGAGAAACAAGTTTTTATAAATTACTCGTTATTGCCTCCACGCAGTATTTAATTCCTTGACATCAGTAATGTAGTATTATCAAGTACGCGTGATAAGTTATCAAGCACGCAGGCTGATGTATAGCTTGAGCCAGGACTGTCACACGTGCCGCGTATCATGCCAGTCATGTGTCATGTGACCTTTCCGGTCTTTATAAGCCAGCAACACCCGGCAATAAACGTTCTTTGTTCTGCCACTTCCCACCGGCTACGTTCCGTTACTTCAGTGGAGACGAGGCGGCATGAAGGGTCACCCGGCAAGGATGTGCTCCAGCGGTCGTACTAACCGCTCAGGCACCTTTGCGGTGAAGGAGCTAGACGGCAGTGACGGAAGTAGCGAGGATATTCTCTACGCTTTGGAGGCTCACAACGACAGTAGGAACTTGTCCGCACGGCCATTTGAAAGGGATTTCATCTGGGAAGGCCGGAACCTGCGCATGCTGGTAGATACAGGGTCCACTATCAGCGTCATTCCAAGAAGGGTATTCGATAATAACCGCGAATGGTGGCCGCCACTGGAGAAGACTTCACTGCGCCTGACGTGCTTCCTGGGGCCGCTGCCGGTTCTTGGCCGAGTAGCCATGAAAGTCGAATGCAGTAACACGCAAGTGGACAGCTCGCTGGTTGTAGTGGATTGCAACGGGCCTCTTTTGTGCGGCCAGAACACCATACAGGCCTTCCGTAAGGCTGGCCTGGCACTACTGGAAGAATGCGCGTCGCCGAACATACATGTAGTACACGGTGACGCCACGACGGCGAAACTTTTGACGGAATTTCCAGAAGTTTTCGAGCAGAGTTTGGGTTGCTGTAAGGGACCACCCGTGAAACTACACAAAAAAGATGCCGCTCTACCACGCTTCCCCAAGGCTCGACCGGTGCCATACGCGCTTCGGGAAAAGGTGTCTGCAGAAATCGACCGCCAAGTACAAGAAGGAGTGCTTTCACCAGTGAGAGTTTCCGAGTGGGCTACGCCCGTCGTGCCCGTAGTGAAGCGAAACGGGGATATTAGGCTGTGTGGAGACTTCAAGTTAACCGTGAATCTGGCGACACATCTGGAACAGTATCCGTTGCAAAAAATTGAGGACATCTTCACATCTCTGTACGGCGGAGAGGTGTTCACTACTTTGGATTTACGACACGCGTATAATCAACTTCCACTGGACGACGAAGCACGAAAAATGGCCGTGTTGAACACACATAAAGGGTTGTTTGCATACAACCGCCTCGCTTTCGGCATCGCATCTGCTCCAGCTTTGTTCCAGCGCCGCCTCGAATCCGTTCTGCAAGGTCTTCCTCGCGTCAAGGTGTACTTGGACGACATCATTATTGCTGAAAAGGAGAACGACGATTCAACTCTCCGGCAAGTCTTCGAGCGACTGCGCGACAAAGGACTCAAGTTGAACCTTGACAAATGCAGGTTCCGCGAGAAGCAAGTTACGTTCTTGGGCCACAAGATCGACGCAACTGGCTTGCACCCCCCTCAGAATATGGAAGCCATCACCGCCGCACCAAGACCAGAGACGGTGAGCCAGCTAAAATCCTTTTTGGGTTTGATCACATATTACGCAAAGTTTTTGCCGAATCTTGCAACCACGTTGGCTCCACTCTATAGGCTGTTGGCGAAAGGAGCACGGTGGCAATGGGCAGCCGAGCACGAAAAATCCTTTCAGGCAGCCAAGCGCGCTATGGGGGAAGCGGAACTTCTCGTCCACTACGACCCCGAAAAGCCGTTGCGGCTTGAATGCGACGCCTCACCAGTGGGGGTCGGCGCGGTGCTGTCACACCGAATCGGGAACAAGGACCACCCCATATCGTTCCGTTCGAGAACTCTGACGCCGGCTGAGCGGAATTATTCGCAACTGGAAAAAGAAGCGTTAGCCTTGGTGTTCGGCGTTACCAAGTTTCGAGATTACTTGTTGGCAAATCATTTCACTCTCGTGACGGATCACAAGCCACTGACCGGGCTGTTTCACCGGGAACGGCCAATTCCGCACATGGCCGCGGGAAGAATCCAGCGCTGGGCCCTGTTGCTGTCGGCTTACCATTATGATCTCGAGTACCGCCCAGGACACCTAAATGCTAACGCAGACGCGCTCAGTCGCCTACCCTTGCCGGGCTTGGGTGAATGAGAAGGGCAAGAATCAATGGAATACGTGCTTTATACACGGGGCCTAAATTCCATGGCCTTTTCCGCTCGGCAACTAGCGGACCTAAGCCGCTCGGACAAGAAGCTTCAGCGGATCAGGGGGTGGATCTCACGCGGCTGGCCACGGCACTTATCGGCAGCACAGCAACACCTGATGCCGTACTTTTCTCGCCGTAACGAGCTCGCCGCCAGCCACGACCTGGTATACTGGGGCCATCGAGTAGTGTTGCCGGGGGCGGCGCAGCGAAGCATGCTAAAGGAACTGCACAACAGTCACCCCGGTATCACAGCCATGAAGCGCACAGCTCGAGCGCTATTTTGGTATCCTGGACTAGATAGGGACATCGAATTGTTAGTTCAAAGTTGCCCTCAATGTGTTCAATGCTGGCCCATGCCAGCTGCTGAGGTTCCGTCTCCATGGCCAGCGAGCAACAAACCATGGTACAGGTTGCATATGGATTTTGCAGGCCCCATCGATGGCTACCAAATTTTCGTTTTGGTTGACGCCGAGACAAAGTGGATGGAGGCCATACCTTTAAAGACCGCCACAGCAGAGACCACCATTCAAGTACTTGAGGGTATTTTCGCACGGTTTGGCCTACCATACTGCTTGGTATCTGATAACGGACCACAGTTCAGAAGTGCCACCATGTCTAGTTTCTTGCAGGAAAGCCATGTGAAACACGTCCGAACAGCCCCATACCAGCCTCAGTCAAATGGGTTGGCGGAGCGGGCCGTGCGGACGGTAAAAGAAGGGCTTCGAAAGAATTCAGCAGGGACATTGCAAGAACGACTAATCAAATTTTTATTCCGTTATAGAACGACACCTTTGGAGCGAGGGAAATCGCCAGCGGAACTGCTGTTTGGTTTCAGTCCCAGAACCAGGCTGACGGCTTCACTCACGGACATCAAGGTCACAGAAAATGATTCCGGTGAACCTGAGCCAGCAGTGACAAAATCACCAACACGTTATCAACCAGGAAAGCCTGTATGGTCGCGCCAGTTTCGGTCTGCTCGGAAATGGATGCCTGCGACTGTGGTGTCCACGACGGGAGCGCGCATGGTTACTCTAGAAACACCGGAGGGATCGCAGCGCCGCCACGTGGACCAACTCAGGCCTCGGCTCGACGTGGGGTCGTCCCCTAGCAAGCCGAGCCCAGTCCGGACCCCTGACGAAGCTCAAAGTAGCTCTGAGGAGGCAGAAGATCATCAAGGTACGGAGACACGGGAAGTCCGCTCTCAAGCTGAAGACCAACCACCACGTCGCTCGACACGCCCATGGAAGCCACCGGATCGTCTCACTTACTCCAGCTTAGGGGGAAGGGATGTAGTATTATCAAGTACGCGTGATAAGTTATCAAGCACGCAGGCTGATGTATAGCTTGAGCCAAGACTGTCACACGTGCCGCGTATCATGCCAGTCATGTGTCATGTGACCTTTCCGGTCTTTATAAGCCAGCAACACCCGGCAATAAACGTTCTTTGTTCTGCCACTACCCACCGGCTACGTTCCGTTACTTCAAGTAATTTGCTGTAAACCGAAGTGATATAACATGCAAATGAAATCAATTTTATTCTCTTTATAGAGTTTATATAGAGCCTTTTGAGAGTTTCAGAGTAGGCCTTTTCCGAGAATAATGAGAATACAGTCATCGACTTGCATGCGAATCAAGAAAAGAGTGAACGACCGTTCGCATATTGAAGGAAGAGAACAGTAACGTTCTTCTTGAAAATGGCATCCCAACTAGCCTAAGCATCAGTCCCAGCGAGTGATAGGAGGTGCGGAAACAGATGTAGATGTGGCGAGTGCTACTCGCAACTCTGGTGCTTAATGGAAATAACACACCGAAGCTATAACGTGCACTCCTCCGCAGAACATCAGAATTTCAGAAAAATGAATGATGATTAGAGAGAAAAAATGAGCACAAGACAATGGCCCGTGCAACACTAGAAAATAAAATGGCAGTCTAGGCGATGAAATTCAACAAAGGTCAGAAAGCAACGGTTAACACGCTGTCGAAAAAAACAGGGCCTCTTAATCTTTAAGTGCCACCTCTGGCTCGCCAATACAAAAGTGTGATCCGATTTTTCGAATGGCTGCAGCCTCCAAGAGCTGCATCTCCAGTCTTCTCTTTCCCAGCCGATGGCTATGGTTCTCTCCAACTCGCGGTAGCACCCACGCTCCTTGTTGGTCTTGCAGTGCCGTGTAAGATCACAGAAGCTGCAAGAAGCGGGCGTGATACCCGAGTTCAAGAGGGCTCAGTCATCGGCAGGGGCAGGCGTATACGACAAGGACATTTTGGAGCCTGCAACGACTCGAAAAATCTGACAAGACTCGTGTTATTGAGTCTACGCTGGCTTTTCAGACACATCGGTTCTGTTTTTCACGAAAGCCTGTTAACCTTTGTTATATGAGCAATGTGAAACTTCATTTGATTTGGCTGCCATATCATTTTCTAATGTTGCACGTGTTAATGTCTCGTGTTTCTTTTTTCACGTAAAATGTTGAATTTTTCTGTAATTGCACCGCTAAGCGCAGGTGTACACTTTTTCCCTGTTGCGTGTTATTTATCATTAAACATCAGAACTGGTAGTAGCCCCCAGCCGTCTATGTCTTTTTCCTGACTTCCTGTTTAACGTTGCGTTTCCTTTCGTTTAACAAGAATGGCCAAAAAGCTGAAAGTTCTATCCTCCTGAATAATCCTCGCTGTTACTAATTGCGTACTGCTTATACCCGTTTCAACGAGCTCACACGCTAGGAACAGGAAATGCAGGTAGTGTAATCTTTTCGTGTTTCTCAATTTGTCTTGAGGCACAATGTCGAACGCCTTGCTGAAACCCAAGAGAAAGAAGTCTACCTGGCAAGCTTATATTCCACGAAAGAATCAAGAAAGTGATATCAGGGCTATCTAAGTGTCTAAAAGGATTTTGTAACTTAATCAACAAAATGTTTTTTCAGTAAAGAAAATTTAAAATGAAGTTGGCTACAATATGTTCTATGAACAAAAAGAACGTAATATAGACACGGGCTGGCTGCTGAACACAGAAAACGGGTCACCATTATTCAGGGTTTTCAAGGCAGCTGGAATGATGACAATGAACTTGCTCAATGGTTCAGCGAAAGGCCGAAGGAATGCGCTTGGTATGCACTCAGGTCCAAGTAAAGATTTAGCTTTGAAGGTAAGCAGTATGCTATGTACTCATTCATAGAAGATCAAGCCGATAAGCGGAAAATGCAAGTTTAGAAAATGAAGATCGAGAAGGCGTGGAAAGAACATTATAATTGTCGATTAAAGGGCTGATCAATATTTTTGAGGCTAGTTCTTAGTGTGCCGTAAAAAAGATATTTCTTGCACAGGGCTTATTCTTCCCTTCATGAAATTCAAATTTTTTAGCATCGAAGAGTTGTGCTAAAATAAGCAGATTTCGCGCGTTTCATTGCGTCAGAAAGAGTTATGCTGAAGGCATTAGGCGCAGTTTTTTATCGCATACGTTGGCTTTCCATTTTAAATTTATTACACGCCTGTTTATCCATGGTGCAGATCTCGCCACTCTCTTCATCTTGCTGGGTACAAAATTACCAAAAAGTCATAAATTTGCTATTGGGTTTTGGAGCATCAGTATATATATTGCATATTTTAGCTTCACTACAATATGGTTGTTCGATGTCAGTGGAGCTACGCTCGCTTTTTACGCATTGTACTACTGCGATTGGTGCATTTGGAGCCATTCCGGATACAAGAACACTTGACGTACCATATGGCTTGAAATTGGTCTCAAGTAAAGATTTTTTTTTCATCATGAAGAAATTATCTGGTCAGTTTCATCGTTAATCTAGCATTTCGAAACCTATGCGAAAGCACTCTTCGTAACTGGGCTGTTTGATCTCGGATGCTCGCAAAATGTATGCATTAAATTGCCGCGTTATTCAGAATTCCGGATATAGCTGTGTTTAAAGTAAAAACATTCGTCCTAGAGTGGCCTTAAAGTAGCTTGTCTGGACGTCGCCTGAAAGTTCAGCAGGTTGTATTTCGCCGCTTGGGTGCAGTTTCGTTTCCTTAGAAACTGCCATTGAAGGCATACATAAACTACACCTTAGGGCATGCACTGCACTCTGGCAAAAAGTGATTAGGCGATTATCGGCAATACCGGGAAATATGGCACACGTATTTATGCTGAGGAGTATTTATGCTAGAGTATGCTGAGGAGAACAATGGTTGGAATATGCTTGCAATGAATTTACGTGTCACACGAGCGTTTTCCTGAATGCCAGGTTGGCAGGGATGTGACACGGTGTCATTTTTGACTGTGTGTGTCCGGTGGAATACTAGTATAGGACAATGACAGAAAATAGTGAATGATCTGCGGAACTTGCCGACTCCTTCAAGATATTGTCGGCCGCTTCTTTGCAGCTTCAGCAAATCAAAACAAAAGTGCGCTCGGCATCGCGTGGGCCTGGAAGTTCTGTCTGGCAGCTGGATATTCTACTTAGGCACTAAAAAAAATATTACAAACCCTGTTAATTTTGCAAATATATCTGAAATGTGGAGCGGAAGATTTTGTTTCCTGGAAGAGCGGAAATTTAGCTGGGATTTCACCATATCATGCGAGGCAAAACAACGCTGTCACGTATGCGTTACAACCACGTCGCACATGACAGAACATAGGCCCATTTAACATAAATACATAGTTTTATGAATATGACACACCGCGGTGGCTAAGCAGCTTTGGCGTTCGGCTGGCGCTCCCAAGGTCGCGGGGGCGATCTCGGCCACGGTGGCCAAATTTCGTTGAAGATCAAATACAAAATCGCCCGTGTTCTCTACGAGGCCGCCCCACTAAGCTTTCGTAATTATAATTATGGCAATAAAGTTTATTCACTCACCCACTCACACAACGCACGTTAAAGAACCACGGGTGGTCTAAATTATTCTGGAGCCCTCCACTACGGTGTCCCTAAACACTCTGTGTCCGTTCAGGACGTCAATCCTGAAAATTTACAATTTCCTTCAAAATATGGCGACTTAGTTTATTAGCCCACTTGATTACGAGGTTCTCGCTTTGGTACAATGAGCAGTGGTCGTACTTCCCCGATTTTTGTGAGCTCATAGCCCGTCAATAGCTGCTCTGATGTTTTGTCAAGATAAAGAAAATTTTCCCGCATACACAGTGCGGCTACAGTGAACGGAAATGCTAAGGGCTAGGGACATCACTCCGGACAATATTAGACATAGCTAAAGATAAGAAACATCGAACGGAACATCGAAGCGCGCTTCGTGTATATCGTGGGGCGTTGCGTTGATGCTTTGGAGATGTGCCGTTTCGACTGTTCTCCCAAAACTGCTAATACTAAACCATACTGGCCATTGAAGACAAGCGGTTGACACAGCGCATTTTGGATACTGATAGCGCCTTCGTAGTACCACCATAAGGAAACCAAAGCGTTTGTAAGGATCCTGCAGTTAGAGGTAAAGTTGCATCCTGAGGCTAAATCGCCACTTCTACTCTAAAGCAAGAGCGGCCGCTGTGCTAAAAAGAATAGCATTAGTGTGAAATTTGTATCGTCTGGCTGATCAATGAGGATCGAGTTGAGAAAAGAGCCTCTCGATTAGACAAATTTGTCAACATTCGCAGCCTGAAATAAAAATATTCGCCCTTTTTCTGAAGAGATTTTATTCGACACTCGAAGAAAGATAAAAACTTGTTTGCGAGAAGAAGCGATAGACTTTAGTACCCTGGCTTCGGCGGGTGTAAAATAGGCCCCTGGAGTTTTTCCGAGTGGCAACCGATTTTCTTAACCCTCTTCTCTTTGCAGCTTTGCAACGATGGGTTTGTTCCGGCCATCTATAAGAAAGAAGTGGCTTCCGTGTACTCCTACAAACCTACCGTGAACCTAACAGTGACCTTCGAATGCATGAACACTTTAGCAGAAAAGGTTAATTTTTTTTCTGCCTGATTAATTACGCATTCATTGCAGCCAGTGACCGCGTGCGGTCTGGTTGGTATCAAGAGCTGCGCTAAATACTCTTAACGCCTGCCTCAACCGGTAACCTATAAACGCTATATAAAGAGAAATACCATGCGGGTAGTCGATCACAGAGTGAACAAGGGACGGAAAACCTCAGGGTGCTTGCCAGCGTTTCGACAAGAGGACTTGTCTTCGTCTGGGCAAAGCTTTCATCATTGGCGAGGTTTGAATTCAATTCAATTCAATTGTTTTATTTTTCCAGAAATAATGGATCCTGGAAAGGGTCAAGAGCTAAATGCTGTCTCGACAGCTTGACTAGGTCCATGACCCCTTCTACAAGGCAGTAGTGGTTTACAGCAACAGGTAGTGTCCATATTAATTGACATCAAGAAATGCAAAGAACAATGAGTTATACATTAGCAGAAATTCAATTAAATTATTAACCAAAAAATGTGTCTACAATAAATGTACTTATAGTTTTGAACACAGCACAATACCAACAAGAGAATTTAGGCAGACAGAAATATAAAGAAAAATAGAATACATACATGTTCATGAAAAACACCACTTGCAAATGAAAAGGTAAACACGCATAGCCATACATTTTTTGAATAGAAAATACATTCTCAGTTGTTTTACGCCGCATCTCATCACACATTTATGCTTATTTAGAATAAATGGCAGATTACGCTGTAGTGACTGGAATTTACAATTATTTGGAAATTTCGGGCGGACCCAGACATCATCATTAAGTGTGGATAGTGTAACATGTCTTCTTTGTAGAGATCATAGAGATCCTGGAGATAGGGCCTTCACTCCAAGGAGGAAGGCCCGGTGAGGGGGAGGAGGGTGTAAAGTAAGAATGGCGTTAGGATGGGGAGGGTGAACCTTGCCTTATCAAGAACTATCTGACTAACTTCTCTCTACCATGGACATGCAGCTAGTCATGCAGAGAGCATATCTACTTGTTGGCCACCAAATATTAGAAAGAGGCCCACTAAGCATGTGATAAGCTCTCTAGATAATTATTGCAGTTTAGATTGATCTTTTACGTATATTACGGCAAAAAGATATATGTGCGATTGTGGTATCCCATAGTTTCGCCTCTTGTGTTTCTTCAATTTAACCAATCGGTGCTTGAATAGAAGTTTAGTTATCTTGAATTGAAGAATGGCGGCATCAAAGATCGAACAGAAACTAATTTTCTTTGGCGCAACTGTAATTCAACATAGATACATCACGGTAAATATTGACGTCTACAGCTTTTGGCGTAAATTGCGAAATTCCGTGATTGAAAGGACAAAAATTATCAGTTCTTTAAAAATCTCAAGACCTTGTCATCATCATCATCATCATCATCATCATCATCATCATCATCCTGACTACACCCACTGCAGGGCAAAAGCCTCTCCCATGTCTCTTCAATTGACCCTGTCCTTTGCCAGCTGCGCCCACCTTATGCCTGAAAGCCTCCTAATCTCATCCGCCCACCTAACCTTCTGCCACCCCCTGCTACGCTTGCCTTCTCTTGGAATCCCCTCCGTTACCCTTCAGGACCGGCGGTGATTTCTTCATCTTGATTTTGACTAGGATGTCATCAACACGTGTTTGTTCTCTCACCCACTCTGCCCGCTTCCGGTCTCTTAACGTTACGCCTATCATTTTCCTTTCCATGGCTCGCTGTGTTGTCCTTAACTTGAGCTGAACCCTTTTCGTCAGCCTCCACGTTTCTGCCCCGTAGGTGAGTACCGGTAAGGTACAGCTATTGTACACTTTTCTCTTGAGGGATATTGTTAACCTGCTATTCATGTCCTGAGGTAATCTGTCATATGCGCTCCACCCCATTTTTATCATTCTATTTATTTCCCTCTCATGATCCGGATCAGCTGTCAGTACCTGCACTAAGTAGACGAATTCCTTTACCACTTCTAGCACCTCATTGCCAATTGTGAACTGCTCTTCTCTGGCTAGACTGTTGAACATTACTTTGGTTTTCTGCATGTTAATTTCTAGACCCACCGTGCTGCTCTGTCTGTCTAACTTATTGATGATGATTTGCAGTTCATCTCCTGAGTGACTCAGCAAGGCAATGTCATGAGCAAATCGCAGATTTTTCGGTATTCTTCATTATTTCTTGTCCCCGCGTGTTCCCAATTCAGGCCTCCGAATGTCTCGTGTAAGCAGACGGTGAATAGCTTTGGCGAGATCGTGTCCCTTTGCCTGACGCCTTTCTTTATTGGAATTTTATTGCTGGCTTTCTGGAGGACTATGGTAGCTTTACAGTCCCTATATATATCTTCCAGTATTTTGACATACGGCTCATCTACACCCTGATTCCGCCATGCCTGTATGACTGCTGAGGTTTACACTGAGTCGAATGCTTTCTCATAATCAATAAATGCTAAATATAAGGGTTCGCTATATACAGACCTTGTACTCCTTCCTTAATCCTTGCCTTCACACCTCTGTTGTAGAATGCACGACGGAACCCGGGCATTTGCTTGCCTGATAGCTAAGAACTGCATTTCGGTTTTTATTGTTCTTAATTTCTGCTGACTTTTTTCTGTGCTTATTTAAAAGTACAGTTCTGTCTTCTTAGAAAAAGGTTACTCCAGACGGAAAAAAACCTGTTTTTCTAGGGTGATTTTTTGCTCTGCAACCAAAATTCACTTTGAATGGATCTTGGTTTTCTGCTAGCGGTATAAAATGTTTTGTCAGTGAATAATGAGACATGATCGTATTTAGGGCTGTGCTTGTGGAAATTTTTGGCATTGTGAGAGTAAACTGACCGGTCTGCGGTGCGAGTGGACGTGAAAATTTATCTATCGGATCCACTTGAAGAAAAAGCGCAAGAAAGAACACTATACACCCCAAATTAAGAGGCGTGTTGCACGCGTGCCGACTTGCCGCGCTTTGGCCAGTACATATATAGCTTTTAACTAGTCACCTTCCAGTTAAAATTGCTTTGTTTGGTAATAATAAATGCAAGCGTAGCGGAAGCCAAGGAGTTTCTCTGCTCTTGATGGTGGCCCTCCATGGTCCTAAAGGGGTCGTGGCCCGTTGGGCTTTATCTGGTGGTGCCTCGCGAAGTAGGAGCGATGCTATTGGCCCTGCTGCAATCTGTCTGTTTATTCCGGGATATGAACAGTGGTAGCTCAGGTGCCAAGATTGTATCTGTATGAGACGAACTCACTAAACGGTCAGTTCAGGAACGACCAGGTGCCGCACCATAAGGCGGGCCACTGTCAGCGCTCTTAGGCTTAGCTGTGTGATGCAACTATTCCTGAAGATGCAAACCCACCACCTCGTAAGCGTGATACCACCCTGTTCAGCTTGTAGCAAAAGTGCTGCTCTAATGGTCGGTACATTCGCGAGGGGCTTGAATCCCGCGACCTGAGCTGGTCTTTGAGGTACGACTACACTTTATGATAGCACTTCGTTTTTATTTGTTTTTCTAATGACGAGTGTAACTCGTTCTAAAAAGTGTGGTGTTGCTGCCAGTGTTTAGTTGCCTTTCGTACTGGATAGCGGACGTGCTCTTAGAGTGCCTTATCTTGGTACAGTAACACTGGTTAATACGGACTTCATGGGGCCGCACGAAATTTCCTAGATAACTGAATTTCGATTTATCGAGAGTGGGTTTAGAAGAAAGAAACATAATCAAGAGACACACTTGAACCTTATGCAGAAAATGGAATCTTTTAGAGCTTCCTCCGTGAAATTTGCGTGGCAGTAACTGTGCTCGTAAACGCAGCGAGCAACTCGTCGAAATGCTCCATATATGACAGGAGCATTTCAGGTATCAAATAAAAAAACAATTATATGTTGTCTAGGACACTCTGGTCATCAACAGGTCCCCCTCCCCCTCCCGACACATACACACACAGGCATGCACACCTCGGGAAACAAAAGGCACACTGGCATATACACACTTGATTTAATGCAAAGCAGATTGCAGTCTCCACGATAACACGAACGATGCTGAGAGCATGGTCTGCGATGCGAAGCAAAGATAGGAAAGAAAAGTGCGGAGCGCAGCACAAAACAAGACAGCATTTCGTCGTATCTTCTCGACTGGGGATCATATCTATGCGTATACCACGTCTTTACACCTCGGTAGGACATCAGAGCTGCTTGTGCTGTACAGGTAGCACTTCTGAGTCGCTTACTCATATCCTCATAACACCATCTTCACCGCCCTGTGCACCTGTGAGTTACCCCATCAGTCTGAATTAACGAGAGTGCCACGCCACAGATTATACGTACCGTTTACGGAACAGGATGGTGAGCCTCAATTTCGCAGTGTGTCGAAATATCGGACTCCTAATTAACGAGGTTTTTGTGCGAAACCACTACTTCACTAGCAATCCTAAAAATTACAGTGGTTTAACTTACATTAAATTTACCTTACATTAACCTACAATAATTAGCGCATTAAAATTAGCCTGGACATCGATTTTGGTCCAAATCGATGAAGGTCGTATTTCGGGGTGGGGTGGGCTAAATGTATGCTTGAGAGGGGGTTTTCGTGGGCAACATTTTGAAAACGAGCAGCTTTTAATGTGGAGACACCATCGCATTGACCATAGTCGAAGTAGGCTTCGGCATCTGACTTAGGATTGTTGCTATCGAATAGTTAAGTCCGAAGGTCGCTTCAATGTATTACACGCACACCGGACTGAAACTCGCGTTTTGCACTGAGTAGAGCTGTCGCTCTGAGAGCCAATGGGTCACTGGAGCCTCGACCTTTTACCTTTGACCCTTGATACCTCTCAGATACCTGCAGAAGTAAAATAACTATTGCCGCGACTGGGTTCCGAACCCGCGGTGGCGCGGACAGATCAGCTTCGCTGGCCACTGCATGACCGTACAATGCTTTCGCCGCAACCAATCACGCTTCGCGTTTAATTGCCGCATTCTCGCGCTGTGCATTGCACGTCGTTTTCTTCATCAACTTCTGTCCGTGCGCAAAAAGCACTACTAGCCTCCTGACCCACAAAATACGCATGTGGTCGTAAGCCTTTGAGATTGTCACGAAAGGAAAGGAAACGCGCGTAACTGGCTCCCTGGGTCAGTGGACACCTCAATCGCGCTTTGAGCCAGGAGGCGGTTGTGAGATATATGCACTGCATGCATTAGCGCTGGCAACGTTGTGGCAGGTACGCGGCACTGAAGCAATAGGCCGTCGGCGTTCATTCAGTAAATTGGCTTTGGCGTAGACACCGTTGTGACAGTTCGCTCTCAGAAGGCCATTATCTTCGGCGACACCTTCCCTTTATAGGACCCCGGACGCCTTTGAACTGTATGACTGCAGTGGGTGTTCTGGGTTAGCCGCTCTCTACTGCGACATCTTCCCTTTGTGGGAATCCGGATGTCCTTGAACTGTCTGAGTCACACAGTCACTGACTGCACTGCGCGTTCTCGGAAGAAACATGGAAGGGGGGGAGCGGAAGGAGGGGACCGAGGAATGCTGTAGTCGCCGGCGCTGAGATGAGGGCGAAGGAGACGCTCCTTCCCGGAAAGAGGGATCGGCCGAATTGAAGGGAAGGAAAACGAGATGCTGAGGGTGACAAAACTTTATTGCGCACAAGCGTAGGGGATTAAGACAAGTTAGCTAGCGTGCCGCAGGCCATAGAGACCTTTGACGACGCCGGCCCATTTGACGGCCTTGGACTGATTTAAGGGGTCATCGCTGGACCTTAGCTTAACCTATGATTCTTTGGAGGGATCAGGCAATAATTCTGGGGAAGATTGTATGGTCGAAATTATATTTTGTCACCACAATAGCGGCAGGAGGGATAAATATCCATATTTATGAATTTAGATATGTAGTTTGGGTTGGGGAGGGTCCCCATCTGTAGTTGTCTCCACATGACCTGTTGTTGTCTGGTCAGTGTTTTATGCTGTGGTGTGAGTGTTCTTAATGCTTTGTGATGTGCTGCGAGTTCGTGGCACGACATGAGTGGCTCACCGAAAGGTACCGTTTCCCGACTTTGTGCCACCGCTCGGCCGGCTAATTCTTGAGTGTGTTGGTGGGCAGCCTCATTTCCCGGATTCCCCGCGTGAGCTGGGGTCCATATGAGTTCAATATCTCTCAGAAGACGAGAGTCTCTTATTTCTGTGAGCATTTGCGCGGCGTGACCAGAGACCCTACCTCTAGCGAAGTCGCTGATCGCCAACTTCGAGTCGCTTACTATGGTAGTAGCGTCTGTAAAGGCGATGACCGCAGCGATGGCGGCCTCCTCTGCGACTAGCGGTCTAGAGGTGGAAACCGTCTCCTCCATAGCCAGTCTTGCTGGTTGATTGCCGGGGTGTGTTACTCCGCATACAGAGTACTTGTTCTGGTTCTGCGCGCCTTCTGCGGCGTCGACGTAGAGGACATCCTGCAGCCGGCTCACGGTCTTGTGCAGGCTCTTCGCTCTTCTCTTCGGCCTTGGTGCGCGTGCGGGTTCATATCTCGGGGGAGGGGTTTGACAGTGATCCTCTTTCGGATGTTGCTTGGGATAACTTGGGGAAGATCTTTTAAGGGTTCACCTTCAATCCCTAGCCTGTCGAGTATTCTCCTGCCGGCGGGAGTGCTAGACAGGTGCCTTATTTGGGTAGTCTGTTGTGCTTCCTTGAATTCCTCGTTGATATTGTGGACAGCGAGTTTGAGTAGCTCCTCATTGGGAGTTGAGCTAGCCAGGCCCATGGCTGTTTTATAAGCTATTTTGATGATGGCGTCGACTCTTTCCACCTCGTCTCTTCTGAGTCTTAGGTACGGGAGCGAGTATGTAAGCTAACTTATGATAAAAGTGTATATTAGCTCGAAGAGGTCGTGCTCTTTCATGCCTATTTTTCTATTAGTAATTGTGTATATTGGTCTGCCAGTTGGGTGGACTGCTCATTTATGTTTATTGATCGTGGAGGCGTTGCCCGAGTCCGTTTGCATCCTGAACCCCAGGATCCTAATCTCCTGGACCTCTGTGATTTCTACACCTTGTATAATGACTGTGATCAAGGGTGCGTTTAATTTGAATTTGTGGAAGACCATAAGCTCTGATTTTTCAGAGGAGCATTCGAGGCCTTCTTTCCTGGCCTTTTCATTGATGACGTCTTCGGCCGCTTGGAGAGCGGCCTTGATTTTACCCTCGGAGCCCTCCATTGCCCATACGGTAATATTGTGAGCGGATAGGTTGTGCTGTACTCGAAGGATATTGTCTAGTCTATGTGAGATCTTGATTAGGGACAGATTAAAGAGGAACGGAGACAGGACAGCCCCCTGAGGAGTGCCCCTACTTCCCAACTCTATTGTGTTGGATTTGAGAGTGCCGAAGTCGAGTTCCACCGTGCGCTCACTAAGAAAGGCCCTGATATAATTGTAAGCCTTTCTACCAGGGTTAATTTTGTATAGGTGCTCCAGTATATTGTAATGGGAGACATTATCAAAGGCTTTCTTTAGGTCGATGGCAAGGATGGCCTGTGTGTTTGCCTTTTTGTATCTGTCAATAATGTCAAGATACAGTTGCAGCATGATGTCCTTCATACAAAGCCCCCTTCTGAAGCCCACCATAGCGTGCGGTAGCTAAGAGCTCTCTTCGGCATAGGCTTGTAGTCTGTTAAGTACAACGTGCTCCATTACCTTGCCTTAACAGCAGGTAAGAGAGATTGGCCTAAGGTTTTCAAGCCCTATTTTTCTGTCGGTTTTGGACATCAAAATCATCTTTGCATGCTTCCAGGATTGAGATATGTTACTTGTCCTCGAGCACTGATAATAGTCCATGAGTGCGGTGACCGATTTCAGATCTTGGTTTCGCAGCATCCTATTTATTTTATCTGGTCCGGCTGCAGATTTCGTCTTGAGTTGCGACAGGGCGGCCCAGGTCTCGGCGTCCGTGAAAGCCTTATCAAGAGTTTGGTTTTCGCATCCAGTGTACTTCAGGTACAATGCGGCATCTATATGAGAAGTCACGTATTTGTCTTGTAGTAACAAGATCAGTTCTTCCACGCTTCCCTGGCATGCATGGATAACCTGTTCTATGGCGTTTCTGGTGACGGTATTGCAATGAGCCGGGTCAGGAAGGTGGAGGAGAAGGTTTTACGTGTTTTTGTTTCCCAGCTGCCCGTTAACACTGTAGCATACTTGATACAGGTTCTGCATTGTAAGGTTAATGACATGGTCTTCAATTTCCTTCTCAAGCCGTGCAATGCGTAACTTGAGCTTTTGGTTGATTCTCTATTTCTTCCATTTCTTCATGAGAGCATGTCTGGCTTCCCACATGTGGGCTAACCTGGAGTTTATGATACCTTCCTCTCCTGTTTGAATGCTACTGTTGTGCTTAAGGGCATCCTTGCATATCTCCTGAATCCACTTCAAGTCCGAGATGCAGCACGGAGCATTATTATCCTCGTGTTTCCTGAATTTATACAATTCCGTATGCTTACACGAATTCCATGGCTTTTTTTTTTACGGGAGTTGGCTTCTACCTTATTGGCGATAATGTAGTGGTCGCGGTTAAGATCTCCGCCGATGTTGAGTCATATGGAGCTGATCGCGTCTCGAGCTAGTGAAAGATCCGAATTTGTGTCCCTCGATATACTTCGGGTGATGGGCGTTGAAGTCCCCGTCTATGATAAGTTGGTTCCTTCTCGTCTTCCTCGCGGTTTTGTCTATGAGTTTAGTGGGTTCCTGAGTGTGATCCTTGGAGAGCTGTAGACGTTAAGCATGGAGGTGCTCCTCTGTCTCTTATCCCCGGGGATTTCTATGACTGTATAATCTAGATCTATGTCCTCAATTTCGTGCTGCACATAGCTGGTGTCCCTTTTGACTAGAATAGTTGTTGCTCGGTATCTCCGGCTAGTTCGCAGTTACGTAATGGTGATGTTTTCTGGAGGAGTGGCCACTCTGGAGGGTTCCTGCAGCGCGATAATGCCTGGTTTGACTTCGGTGTTCTGGATGTATATCTGCAGGTTGGCCCTCTTGCTTGCGTACCCCCTGTAGTTCCACTGCCTGAGTGTAATTAGTTTCCGGTTGACGGATTCCATGATTTACCGTGGTCTGTCTCTTCAGCGTGAGATATTGCGGTAATGTGCTGCTGCCTCATCATTCCATCTAGGACATATTTGATCTGCTTTATCTGCTGATCTGTGCTCTCATGCGCAATCTTAAGTTCCCATAGGATCTGAGTGGCCTCCTGCTGCCAACGCCCGAGGCTATCAATAGAGGTCTCAAGTTCTGACACTTTGACACCTAAGCGCTCTTCTATCTCATTCATTCTTTTAGAGAGTGGGCCTTTTGGTGCACCCCCGAGAAGCTGTCCTCACGGTAGGGGTCCCGTACTACTCCCTGGGCGCCGGTTGTTTTGCTGGAGAGAGATGATGCGTTTTCATAGGTGGGTTTTATTGAGTGCATATAACGAGGTACTTTTGAGAGCCCTCAATTCTGAGTGTTTTAGTTGTGCTTGGGATTCCACCAATTTTTCTAGCTTATTTATGCGTGAAAGAGGCCCCTCGATTACTCTCGCCTGATCCCTCACCGTGCCATCTTTGTCTTCTTCCTTCCAGGAGATGGTCTCGTTCTCCGAGGCGTTCCAGGAGTTACTTGGGTTCCATTTTTTGCTGGAGTCTCTTGACCTTGCTCCAGATCACCTTCTTCTTTCGTTGGACTTGCTCCTATTCTTTTGCAAAGGTGGGCAGGAAGATGAGGAGTCTCTTTGGTAGACGGCTGCGTTCCGGGTCTTCGATCTTCCTCCTGGCTTCTGGGAGTCTTCGGTGGTAGTCTTCTTGGCACTTGTCTCTGGCGTCTGGTTTTTGACAAAGCGGAATTTGGAGTTGCTGCTCGCTGTGTTGTGAGACCTTTTGTATACGATGAATTGGGCCTGGCAGGTCAGCTTCTGGCCTTCTGGTGGTGGCGGGTGATAACCTACGCATCTGTGGCATATCGCGTTTTTGGCTTCAGGATATACGTCCTGTTTATGCCTTGTTCTTCTGCAGTTGAAGCATGCTTCCACCCCGTTGAGAAACAGGGCCACTTTATGTAGGAATCCCGGATACCGGAGCACTCTGGAGAGCGTCGCACCAGCCACAGAGACTACAGTGTGGTTGGACTTGCCCTGTCTTATTGAGGATATATCTACATACGGGTTCATATGTTTGTAGTTCAGCTTTAGCTGCTCGTCAGATTATCCGCTGTATTCATTGTGCACAAGACCTTTGATAGAGAGATCCGAGCCGGTACGTAAGATTTGACGGGATGCGTCTTGCCGTTGGTGGCGAAGGCCTCGAGGCGTCTGTAGGCTTCTGCACGAGCCCTGTTGGGGTTGCTGGCTGTAATAGTTTGGTTTATTGGGTGTCTCCGGGCGATACCTTCTGCGAACACTCGGCCGTCGTTGATGCCAACGGCAGTGCTGACGGCCTGAAGTAGGGCGACCCCTCCCTTGAGAGCAGAGTCGAATTAAACTTGCGGCCTGAGAACGACTTGAAAATGTCGGTCGGCAGCGGCGGAAGCTGCATCTTCCTTCTCAGTGGCGGCCTGGTCTTTGCTCTTTTCCCGCCTCAGTGCTGTTGTTGGGGCCTGCGTTTCCGCTGGCACATTTCTGAGACGCCGCGTCCGTCGCGGATGCCACCTCCATTCGGGACTGCGGCGTTGGGCTTACGGTAGAGCTCCTGGTACCTGAACGGAGTATTCTAGGAACCATCGTTGAGCTCTACGGGTGTAATGTGTTACCTCTATATCGACAGAGGTAACCCGTTACCTCCGTATCGATGAGTTCTGCGGCCCGCTGCGGGCCGGGAAAGTCGACGACGACGGCCGCGTTCTTCGGCTTTGTGCGTTAGACGTAGCATAGCACGCATGTTCTCGACACATAAAGCGGTGTTAAAAGATCTGGAAAGCCTGTACGAACATAAATTTTGGCTTTGCCAGGTCCGAGAGCATTCATAAATCTTGCGAGACCCAAATAAAGAGCGCGGAATAAGATGTTCCGGGTCCAGAGGCCAAAATTCACGGAGCTAATCTGAAGCAAACCCTCGTCGAAAACGAGGAAAAGCTAGTCAGTTAGGCGCAAGGCCCAAGCACGGCCATCGCTAGGAGTCGGTCCTCCGGCCGGAACCGAACAAGCCTTTGGGCAGAAGCGAAGCCTGAGCGAACAAGCAAGACCTACTCCGCAGGCCTTCCCTTCTGTTCCTTCTGACTTCAGCGCCAACGCAGTGACATGCAAGCTTGGGTACCCCAGCCTCTGCATCATGTACTCTTTAACATGTAATTATTGGATATATTTGTTTCGTTTTAACTGAGTCTAGCGGTGTCTCTTTTTCTCTCCGTCCCGTGTGCACCCGCGCAGTATGCGGGGTCGTCACACCGTCTACGAAATGCAATAGCGCCAGGGTACAGAATATATATATATATATATATATATATATATATATATATATATATATATATATATATATATATATATATATATATATATATATATATATATATATCACACTTTTTACGCAAATACAGGCTTAGTGTATAGGGCAATTTGGTTCTTTAAATAATTTTGCCACTCTGGAGCAAAATATTTTCACCCTCGGCAATAGCAGGCCGTAATTCTGACACTTGTTTCAATCCCTAGCTCCTTATTGCTCGCAAATGTTGAAAAGCTCGCTCCTGCGGTTACTCATCTAAAACTCCACAAAGATTTCCTTTTCATCTAATCTTACTGCTCAAATCACCCAAAAAGGAAAACTGCCCAAAATTAAACATCAGTGAGACCGACACTACAGATGAATTTATTTACGACTTGACAAGATTTACTGCTCTATTTGTATTCACATGACTGCGCGTCGCTCGTCAAAGGTGTTGTAAGTGAAGAGGTGGGGCTTGCAAGCCTCTTGCTTGCGGCTTTTACCTGAACTTTATCAAGCTTTCACTTTGAAAAGCTGCAATATATCCGGAATAAAGCAATTATATTTGTTCATTTTCTGTATGGCAGCAGCTTCTCGTCTTTGTCCCATGCTGATTTATACCGTATTGTAGAACGTGTGGCCGCATTTTCATGTTGTAGGGCGTTCCACCAAACGGCGCCCTTTGGAGCCCATACCAAATTCATTGATCATTCCTCGCGCAATACGAGATGGATTGACTCCCTGAACATTAAGCATTTCGGGCTTATTAGACTCCTTCAATTTTCGTTTTCTCCATCACCACGGAGCTATATAGAATGCCCTGGATGATTTTTGCATAGTTCGAGCATTGAAAAATTTCCCATTGAATTGGCTTTTCATCTCAGTTGATAATGCCTTGCGGCTCTATGTGAACTACTTCTTGTACCGACCTCTGCCCTCTTCCTTAGCAGTGACAGTAAAATATGCGAAAAAAATCCAAACCAGGATGAGTACGCCCGGAGGGAAGATCGAAAATGCCCGTCCCGAAAGACATCTCCTACCTGCCAGTGCTGAGCTTGTCATCAGCTTTCCCTACCAGGCAGAGGTTTCTCTACTATGTTCGTTGCCTCCTTTCCCATCGCTTCAGAAGGGCCCATATAGCGCGACTAACTTGGTTGCGCTGTCGCTAAACCTTGACCGGCGGTAACGTGACACTA
Source organism: Amblyomma americanum (assembly GCF_052857255.1). NCBI lineage: Eukaryota > Metazoa > Arthropoda > Arachnida > Ixodida > Ixodidae > Amblyomma > Amblyomma americanum. The sequence continues at coordinate 94,595,058 of NC_135507.1, forward strand.
TTAGGAATCTAGGTTTTTTCCTGTAATAATTACATTCCTGTTGTGGTTCTTTTCTATTGTAATATATTTTATAAGTTCTAAGATATATTTTAATTTTGAGTAGCGGTTTGTGCAATACGTTTATTCTCGTTTGACGCCACCGGTAGTCTGTAGTCTCCTTTCGCTCAGCTCTACAGCTGATGTGCAAAGCAACAAACTGAGGTCAATCTATAATCATATATAACTCAAGAAGGATGCGGCCCATGCCCCTCAGGAAATGACGGTGACCGTTTTCCATGACGCCGTGGTTGATTCGTTTAAGCCGTGGTGAATCCCCTTCCATCTGCCGCCCCCTGCGATGTCACACTAGGATGTCCGAGGAAATTCACCGAGAAGCTAACGTGGCAGCATACACTTCATCAGCAGGAGGAGCTAAACTTGAAAAATGACACCGCCGACGTGAAAGCCTCGGCTTGGGCGAACCAAAGTACCAGTGTCTTGAGACCAAACGGCAGAGGCTGTAGATTAGCTCTATTGTCGAGCGTAGGCAGGCGCCACTCATCTGGTGCTAGGGCTACATCACAGTAGCGGGCCTGCTGAACGTCTGAGGGCTGAGGCGTCGGAGTGAAGACACTGCGGCTGACAGCGTGTGTAAAGGAAGTCCAAGGTTAAAAATAGGAGAGCACTGCAGTCTGCTGCTTTGTAGAAATGGGAAAGAATTTACGTTTAAACTTCAGCAACTTTCTTTCTTTTCCAAGTCATCGTTGCCACGTAACCCTGGATGGGGTTGGCAATTTTTTTTGCAAGTCATCGTTGTCTAACGTCTGTACACATCCCCATCAAACTTTAGCGTCGTATACATCCCAGCGCGTTTAATTCGTGCCCGTCAAACACGCTTGAACCGCCGACTTTTCATGGCGTATGCGTTGCGTGCTCACGTGATGCACAGAGGGCCTGAGTTCAAACCGCAGTGCCTGCGATTTTTTTTCCTAATGGTTATTTTCATGCGGACGCACTCTGATGACAGGTCCTTTACACGCCACTCGTGACACCAGAAATGCTTTCGCATTAATAATTGAATGAGCTGGCTTATGCTGCCCGATTTGTTGCAGGTACTGAGGCGAGGGCACTAGACCAACCACGTCCGCTCTTACCGGTTTTCAGATGCGTTCTTTTAAGCGCGGGCTGTCTGCTCTTTCTTCCCTTGATACGAGGGCGAGTGGGGACGCTAGTAATATTTTTACGACCAGGGGTGCAATCAGAGCACGACGGGCGACTGAGAACCAGCTGGGTCTGCTTGTTGTTGTTGCCTCGAATACGAAGGCACATCCCGACGACGGGGGATCGCTCAAAAGCGCGCTACGATGCCTACCGCCGTCACGATGCCGACCAAATAGAATAGGAATCGCCTCTTCATGGGCATCACACTTCCCCCTAAGTAGCCGATGTCCGCAGGCCGAGTTAAAATTACTGCGCGAACGGTAGGCCTTAGGCCGGGCAACATGAGTCACTTCAGTTCGTGCGGAACGACGGCCGCTTGCCGTGAGACGCGCTATGCGGTAATTGAGCTCGGTAATTTGCTCAATAATAACATAGGGTCCATCGTAGCATCACTGCATCTTATGGAACAATCCCCGCTTTCTGACAGGCCGCCACAACAAGACCAAGTCATCGGGACTGTAAGTGACGTCACAGCGGGGGGCATCGTAGCGATCTTTGGACCGACATTGGGAGGCGAGGATACGCAGGCGGGCAAGGCGCCGGGCCTCTTCGGTGAGACAGTGTCTCGAAGATAGAGGGATCTTCATGAGGCTCGGCAGAAAATGGTAGTATGGTGTCCAGAGTGTAGAGCGGGGGGCGAGCGTATAGTAAAAAGAAGGGGCTGAAGCCAGTAGTCTCATGGCTCGCGGTATTAAAAGCATAGGTGATGAACGGCAGGATGCTGTCCAAGTTTTCGTGGCATTAATAAACGCACATTGACAGCATATTAGTGATCGTTCGGTTCGTGCGCCCCGTTAGCCTATTCGTCTGGGGATGGTAAGGCGAGGAATAGCGAAAATGCGATGCGCAGGAACGGAGAAACTGCTCCACGACGTCAGCGGTGAATTGCCGACGACGGTCACTGATGATAACTTTTGGGAGTCAATGGCGGAGAACTATGGAGCACAGCATTAAACAGGACACATGATACGCTGTAGACGAGGGTGGGGCTGCTGTTTAGCAATACCGAGTAAGGTAGTCAACGCAAACCACTGTCCAGCGGTTCCCATGATATGATTTGAGAAATGGGCCCAGGAGATCTATGCCCACTTGCTAGAACGGTGCGGAAGGTGGTCTAACAGGGTGAAGCAACGCTAGTGGGGCGCTTGTACTGCTTAGATTGAGTGCAGCTGGCGACGTACCGCTCAGCCGTAGCCCGCATTTCCGGCCAAAGAAGCGTTTCTGGATACGGTGGAGCGTGCGTGCCAACCGAAGATGTCCAGATGCAGGATCATCATGCATGGCCTGCAAGACAGAAGTGTATAGGCTCTTCGGAACTACCAGGAGGAAGTGCTGGCCTGTAGAAGAATAATTCTCCTTCCATAGGAAACCACCTCGCACGCAGAAGTGGTTTGTACAGGAGGGTCTTCAGCCTCCGAAAGGAAAGCCCCCAGGGTTGAATCTCTATGCAGTTCCGCTTTGAATGTGGTGAAATCAGGAAAAAACGATGATACTGATGCGGCGCAGTGGTCGAAGTTATCGATGTTAGATTCTGGCTCAGGAAAGGGCAACCGCGAAAGAATGTTCGCGTGAGCTTGCCGGAGACCGCTCTTGTAGGCGACTGTGTAGTCAAACTCTTGTAGCCAGAGAGCCCACCGTGCAAGGCGCCCACAGGGGTCATGAAGGCTAACCAGATGGTGACTATAGTGAACGGGTGTCCGTATAGATATGTACGAAAACGCTGCGTGGCGAAAACGACGACGAGGCATTCCTGTTCGGTGACTGTATAAAAGCGCTCCGGCTTACTGAGCGAGCGACTCGCATACGCAACAACGTGCTCTCTGGTGTCGCAGCGCTGGACGAGCACAGCGCTGACACCAACACCGCTGGCGTCAGTATGCATCTCTGTGGAGGCGGAAGGATCGAAGTGGCGAAGTACAGGGTGGGACGTGGGAAGGAATTCTAGTTGGCGGAAGTCGGAGTCGCACTCAGGGGTCCATAGAAAGTCACATCTTTCTGAAGCAGGCCTGTCAGGGAGTATGCGATGTCCGCAAAGCGGTGAATGAAACTGCGAAAGTATTAGCATAAGCCCAAGAAACTTCGCAGCTCTTTGACAGACTGTGGTGGCTTAAACGACTCGACAGCTGCACTCTTGGCTGGATCAGGTCTGACGCCATATTTGTCAACGAGGTGTCCAAGCACTAACGGTTGACGCGCACCAAAGTGGCACTTTTTAGAATTAAGCGCAAGGCCAGCTTTGCACATAAAGTCGAGGACGAGAGGTAAACGGCTGTGGTGCTCCCTGAACGTTTTTTCGAAAATAGCATCGTCAAGGTAGCACATGCATATTTACCATTCAAAACACGGGAGTATAGTGTCCATAAATCTCTCGAAAGTGGTGGGCGCATTACAAAGGCCTAATGGCATTACATTAAATTTTAAAGGTCATCAGGTGGAATAAACGCTGTTTTCTTCTTGTCCGCGGGATGCATGAGGAGTTGCCAATACTCCAACCGGAGGTCAGTAGAAGAGAAATAGGAGGCTGAAAAAAGGCAGTCGATTGGCATCGTCGATTAGAGGGGGGGGGGGGGGGGGGGGGCGGTATACGACTTTTTTGCTACGGAATATAGACGGTGGTAATCCCCGCAGAAATGCTATGATTCATCTTTTGTTCCGAACAAGGATTACTGGAGCAGCCCAGGGGCTCGAGGCCTCTTGTATAACACCTTTGTTTAACATTTCCCGCACTTGTTCATTCATAACCTTGTTTCAGACGGTGAGACTCGGTAAGGCTTTTGTCGGACGGATGTGAGGCGACCGTGTCAACCCCGTGCATTGTCCGAGACGATGGGATGGAAGTCAAAGTCAAATGAAAAGAAAAGTCAAAGTCAAGGGAAAAGTTAAACAAAGTGGAGTGTCGCCGGAGGATAACCAACAGAGCACGGCGCTCATGAGTGGAAAGCGAGTGGTCGATCATGCGAAGAAACTGCGACTCGTCGTAAAGCTCTCGTGCTGCTGCGCCCAACATGACGGTAACCAACGCATCGGACTCCGGCGTGTCGTGGCTGCATGACGCAAGCTTCAGGCCTTCAGGCAGAACTACAGATCCTGTAGAAAAATTCACTGTCCACGGTTCAGAGCTTCCGTTGGTGAAGGAAACTATGGCATGAGGAACCAAGATGTTCTTTCTTCATGCACTTCAAGTGGTTCGGCTCCGCAGTCGCATCAAACTCGTCAAGAGTGGTATCGGGGCAGAAAACCGGTACGCATACAACCGAGGAATGAAGGATGACAGTATCTCGCGTTACACAGAACACACTCTCTGCACTGCACGATCCTTCCACAAGGCTTGTGGTGAAACATTTGCCGACGCGGAGCTCCCTGGTGTGGCAATCAATGTTAGCAATACACTTATGCAAACAGTCGAGGCCAACAATAACGTCGGGCATCGATCGGGCGAGCACTGTCATTTCTGTGCTGAACACTTGACCACTCAAGTGAACCTTAACACTACACACTCCAACTGCAGGCAATGGTTCGCCACTCGTACCACTAAACTGCAGACTTTTGTCCTATCGTAACAAAACTTTACGTCCGAGGCGACACTTAAACGCAGCACTCACAATTCGAACAGTAGCACCGGTATCCATGAAAGCCATCACAGCTACACCATCCACTAGCACATTCACTTAGTTCCGCAACCTTTTTACAGTCAGGGGTATCTCTTCCGGCGGCAGACTTGCAGCACCTCAGCTCCATTTGTCGCGCCAACTAGTTTTCGGTCAGAAGTGAGGAGGAGCGGCGTCGGGGTGATGGTGATCGACGTGTGCGGAAAGCTGGAGGCGGTGTCACACTTCTATTTCCAGCCGGTGAACGAATACGCATTTGTGCAGGCCATGGGTTGCCGGAATTAGGCGTGCAGGATGGGTACCGAGAAGAAACGGGTTGGTAATCCGGCCGCGGAGGCTAGGTAGAGGAACCGTATCGGGATGGTGGTCGGTGGAGACAAAATCGGGAGTTCTGACCAGGCTGACCGCAGCGGTAACACACAAGAGAAAGACCGGGAGCCCACTGCGCCGGCAACTAGTAATCATACGAAGGAGTGGGCCGAAAGCTCTCGTCCTATGTGGCGGGCGTTGCCTCGCAAATGCGGGACTGATGCTCCTGGGGCGACCGCGGTATGTTGCTCGGCCGCAGCTTTCAGGGTACCCGGTGCTCCTCAAAGTCCGCTGCGTTAACGGCGGCTGGCGGAGTAAGGCCCGTCAGATACATAGGAGAAATTTCGAGTGAGTTCCAGCGGCCTGGTCAACTCTTCGCGAACGATCTGGCGGATTGTGGAAGCTAGATCACATGACGATGGTGTGTCTACAGCTGCCACCGTCGTCACCCCGACCAAGCGTCCAAATTTCGGTTTGATGCGACGCATTTTCAATGTCTCAAACGTGCAGTAGTGCTGGATGACGTCAGACACGGACTCGAGACTTTCTTTGCCGATTAGAAAATTATAGATGTCTTCGGCGATTCCTTTCAGTAAATGGCCAACTTTGTCCTCCTCTGTCATGAGAGGAGAGACAACTTGCATAACTTCACGATTTCCTCGATGTACTTCGTACATGTCTCACCGGGAAGCTGGGTCCTTTGCGCAAGCGCTTGTTCAGCCCGCTTATGCTTCGTGACTGAGTCATCGAAGCATTTATTCAGCTCCTCTACAAAGCGGTCCCATGTCGTGACTGAATCCTCGTGGTTGTCGTACCACGTTAGGGCCTTGTTGGTTAGGGAAAACACGAAGTTAGCAAGCCGGGCGGAGGAGTTCCACTTGGTGCGACTCACGCGTAGGTAGTGTGTGAGCCATTCATCGATGTCTTCGCTGTTTGAGCTCGCGAACCACCGTGGCTCCCGGTAATGCTGCCACGAACCACTGGGCACAGATCTCGGAGCATCGCAGTCCAGAGACATCATGGGCACAGAATGCGGCAGACCAACAATGCGACGACTGCTGCGAATGTGAAGCTGGGGATCCGTCTTCGGAGGAACCTGTATACCGGGCATCTTCCACCAAGATGTTACGACCAGAGGTACAACCAGACCACGATTGGCGATTGAGAAGCAGCTGGGTCCTCTTGCCGAGCACGAGACACATCCACCTCGTTCTCTTCACCTTCTGCGTAGTCAGCAGTGCGGACGAAATAGAATAGGCATCGCCTCTTGATGGGTGTCACAATATTTAGCTTTTAGACCGCCAGTACCAAGGCGCCCACTTAGATGAAAATCCGTTCGTTGCCTTTGAGTTTGTTGTGCAGCTCCCTGTCCTGTGGGAGACTGCCCACCGTGTTGTGGACAACTTAACAGGTGGATAGCACCATTGCACGTGGCAGTTCAATTAAGGATTGGTCGCGATAGGTTGCTCGGGAAAAGCAAGGTATGTTTCAAAAGCCCCACGGGTGGCTGCACCTGCCATCGCAGGGCAGTGGCGCATCGCTTTACTGCTGCACCATTGCGCCAAGAGTGGTATGAAGACTCCCAGGGATCCACGGATGTAAAGTCAACAACCGCCAACTCCGCTTACGTGGGCATTGACCCGTTGTCCCTATTCGATGAACTTCCATCCTTCAAAAGTGGATCCGACCTCCGAAACTGAAGTGAAAACCGAAGTGCTAGCGCCCCTAATTCATATTTTGGTGTAACTATGCAAATGCACCGTCATTTTTTCCTGTTACTAATGGCACACGCCCTGTAGGACACTCTCTGTATAGGGTGTTCTAAGAAGTACATCGAGGAGCAGACATCAAAAGCGACAACATTAATGCCGCTACCAGATGTGTTTGATTAAAAACTAGCATAAAAATTCTGAAAAAAACAAATTCAGATTTAAAACTGTCACCAATCATGATAATGCAATGCCCATTTCGAAACGAGAAAAAAAAGAGAAAGCATTGAGAAAATGAGAATTGAAGAGTGTTTGAACGCCATACGGGCATTATGCTCTAAAGAATGCGAAATTTGCGAACACCTTCCGAGTTGTACGTGTTTGGATAGGACATATCTGTATTACATTAATACCCACCGCACACTCTAGATCCGCACGATGAGCACCGGAGAACGCAAATGCGTGACTTTTGAAACGGCTCGCTGCGTTCGCTGAACAAGAGTAACTTCAGATGGCTGTATACATAATTTTATTTCAGCGCATCTTTATGGCGCACATTAATGTCAAGAATGAAGTTTCTATTCCAAAACGTTGCTAATGTTGAGGCAACGGCCTCATTGCTGACGCAGCGCCTGAACTGGATGGCGGTGAAGAAATTAACTTTGAAATAGTTGTTCAGCAGGAAGGAACATAATAAAATTGGAGGACACTTGTTGGTTTCTCAGTGGGCACAGTGTTCCTCGGCATGCGGTTCAGAAAATGGTGCAGCGCAGGCTTTCTGCCTCCTGTACGAGTAGGGATCTAGAGCTCGTTCGCTCAACTCTCATACTTCGTTTTGCCCGCTAACGGCTGCAAAGGCGGGTTGTGCGGGTGGTCGCCGGTGGGGTAGGGGCATGGTCTCTCTCCATGCACAGCGTGGCTCGAGGGCCTCGCTTGCCGGCGGCGGCGTACGATAGGCCCGCGCGGCGAGATTGTCGCCTTGAATGCGCTTTGCCTCGGCGGCCAGCTCCTCAAAATCTCGGAATCGCCCGCCGCGCAGGTATGCTGAAAAAGTCGGATGTGCCTGCCTGATTGTCCTTTCGACACGTTCCTCGTTCGAGGCTCCGGACTCGGCGATTGAGAAAAGGTCCTCCATCGCACGTACGTACTCCAGGAGTAACGAACAGTAGCGTACGTACCTTACGCTATCTCGGAGGAGTCTCTCTCTGGACTCCGCTCGGACGGTCGCGCGGCGCGCGCCCGCCCATGCGGGTCCCGAATTCCCGCCAAAAGGCACCAATGGCAGAGGCCATCGGAAGCCGCGGCGGAGCCGCGGCCGAATGACAGTGATTAGTCACCCAGCCGCCTCTTCGTCGCCTGAGGCGGGAAAAAGAGAAAGAGGAGAACAACGTGGGACGCCGGCAACAGCCGCGCAAAGGCAATGCCGGGAAGCCAGGATTCCCACAGTTAAGCTCCGCCTTAAGGGTAGGACGCGATAACGCACTGAGTTAGGCTCAGCAGTTTGACACCTTTGAACGCATTTTTCATTTCATCAATAGTTTCACTTAAACAATATATCAGTTACACTCTAAATTTTCTTAATTAGCATCTAGCATTGGCTTTTCATTATGAGTATTCTGGCATCTTTGAACCCCTTTTTCCAATTTCTATTTTTTTTTATTTAATTCATAAAATAATTAGAACGATTTAGCGCATCAACGCCGATCACACACCAATCAATCATCAATCACTAGAAGCACAAATTACCACGATACGATCTTTTTTTACGCAGCCCTCGAGTATAGGTAGCCAGTTCGAATCCGTGCCGTGAGCTAGGTTCTAACTTTACTAGTAAGTTTATGCTGCACAAAACGCTGAACCGTATGACACCATCCGGAACATTCTGCGGGAAATAGTTGGCAGTACATTTTTTTACGCAGACCCTGATTATTTCCGACACGCGGTGCCGAGTACGTCGACGGCTTTTCGACCGAACGAGGTGTTTACGCTATCGCGTAAAATAAAGCAAATGAATAGCGCGACGCACCGAATATTTCCAGCAAAAATATTGCCTGAAAGCTTTGTAATGTTTATCTCTTCACGCTGAATGCAGCCGGCACACGGCTTTATCGCTTTGTGACGCAACATGCGACAAAATTTATCGCAAATGTTTGTTGTCAAGCGGAACCGATCCTACTTTGCCCGAGACTTGTGGTTACTTTGCACAGTGCAACTTGAAAGTTCATTATCAGATTTAAAGTGGCTACGGCGGTGAGCGGTGGGAATTCTGTTCGACGCCCGCCGAGCACACTTATTGCTGTCTCCACCGCCGAGTCATTCAGCTCTGCGTGGGGGCGGGTCAGCTAAAAAATTGAAGCAGACATTTCAACTACATCTTAAGGCGTTGATTGGTTAATGCCCATATATACGGAATTGCTCATTCTCTGCTTTACATTCAGAAATCCGTGGGAGTCTTCATGCCACCGATGGAGCACTGGTGCAGCGGGTAACCGTTGCACCACTGCCCTGCACTGGCAGGTGCTGCTACTTGTGGGGCTTGTGCGACCGAGGTTGCTCTTATAGAGCAGCCTGTCGCGACGAACGAATAATTTACCGGCCACCTGCAACGATGGGCAGTTTCCTGACAATTCGGTGGGATATTTGTGATGACGCCACAAGGTAACACCTAGGTTGCTTCTCTGAAAATTTCTCGTTCACGGTCAACGACACCGACGACGACGCCTGCTTTTCTACGAAACGGGGTCTTTAACGCTATGCATGAGAAAAGGAGCACGAAAGCAAGACGACGGACTAAGACAGAACACACAGCACGGGTCGTCCGTCGTCTTGCTTTCGTGCTCCTTTTCTTATGGATCGATACCGACTCGCCCAACTTTCCATCCTTGTATTTAAAGCTATCGCGTTAATAAAGAGTTAAGTTTGGGCGCCTCTTCGCTGTCTTCCTGACTACCGGACTGCCGTTGTCACTGCGTGACATCTGGTGGAGGCGGTGGATGCCAGATGTCCTTGTTGACCTGCCATCCGCCAAAGTATCCTGAGCCGCCCCGAAGCAGACACCGGGAAATTCACAGAAGCCGTCCCAACCGAAGAGGAACTTCGAAGCAGCCGACGTTTCCGGAATCTGCTACCTGAACACGGACTATTACCGAACCACACCCGAGTGCAGATGGGCTCCTCATCGTCAATGTCAACCATGGCTACAACATCGGTGTCCATATTATTCTGCCCCTGCCCGGACTGCCACCCACTTTCGACTGCTCGCCAGGCGAAGGTCCTGAACAATGAATAGCTCGAGCAACTGGAACGTGTGGCCGTGTTCAGCAATTGAACACTCACAACGATCGTCAGGAAAGAAAGCGCGGCTGCTTCTGCAATCCCGCATCCAGAAGGCGAATAAAATAGTGACTGCACACGCAGAAGAAATGAAGCGCCTTTTCCGACTCGCCGATCCTGACATGAAGGAAGCGGAGTTTTTAATGCAAGGTGCTAAGGAGGCACTTCTCACTCGTCGCATCCGTAATCCACCGAAGATCATCGCTAAATTGACTGGGGAAGAGGCATCGCCGGACCCCTTAACCAGCTAACGAAACGAAGTAGGATGTGCCATTGAAGTCGGAAGCTGAGCAACGTGAACCATTCCAGGAACGTAAGCATCGATTAAAATCGCCGTCCGTACTTCGCCACTTCAATCAAAACGCCGAAACCAAAATTAATATTACGCAAGCAGCGTGTGGATAGGCGCCGTTCTCGTCCTTAAGCAGCAAGGCCACGAGAGACTAACAGCGTACACCAGCCGCTCTATGTCAAAGGCAAAGGCCAACTATGGACTGCCTCGTGATATTGTGGGCGATGTCCAAATTTGGTTGGTAACAACTTTATTAAAAAAAAGTCCTGCAGAGCTTTCGCAAACGGGGCCTTAGGTCTCCCACGTGGGGACCTCGAGGTGTTGCCTCACCGTCGCCTCGCGGGCCTGCTGGACGGCCCAGAGTTGGTCACCGAGGCTGGGGCTGCGCAAGGCAGCGGTCCACCATGGCGGGAGGGTTCCGGAGTTAGCACCGTCAGGGTTTTTGCTACAGTCCCAGAGCATGTGGGGTAAAGTTGCTATAGCAGTGTGGCAGACCTTGCATATATTTGTCGGGTATATTCCGGAATAGAGTCTGTGGTATTGTTCCAGGTTGGGGTACGTGAGCGTCTGCAGTTGTCTGAGGGCCACCGCGTGCGTCCTGTCCAGCTTGTCGTTGGGCGGAGGGAAGGTTCGGCGGGCCAGAAAGAGGGCCTTAATAATTTCGTTGTATGTGGTCAAACAGTCTTTGGTGCTGTCCCATGGGCGACGGTCGCCGGCGCGGTTCGCGAACTCGCGCGCCTTGGCGTGTGCCGTGCTCGCCCGTATTTGTACGGCAGGCTTTTCAAAGCCGTAACTTACCAACACGCACTGTGCAGGCTCACCAGCTAGAAGAACCCGTCCGGCCGCCTCGCTCGGTGGAGCTTGAGTCTCCAATAAATTCATATCACCATCGTTTACCAGTCCGTACGCAAGCACTCCGACACCGATTGCTTGTCACGGGCCCCTGTAGATGCACCGCCGCAAGACGATGATGACTGCTTTATAGGGCGTGTCAGCTCGATCACTTTAGAACAGCAGCAACGCTCGGACCATACGCAACAATTCTGGACATTTTTGAACGAGGACACTTGGACGCAATTTTTTCATATAATGTAAGATTTCTCTGTAACAAACTATCCGCAGATCACCCGACGACACTCGAATTTTTTTCCGTGAATGTTTTTGCTGTCGTCAGAAGCGTTCCCCATTGGTTTTCTACGGCAGTCTTAACTGTTCGATACGAACGATGAAAAGAATTTAAAGAAAGATTTTGCTACATATAGATGAATGGACTATTTATTTATTTATTTATTACAATACCTTCAAGGCCCCAGTGGGCCGTTACAGGAGGGAGTGGATAAAAAAGTAAAAACAATGCAGCAAAATGAAAACAAAAAGTAAATGGAAAATGTAATGTAATACAGCAAGGAATGAAAAAACGTAAGCTTGAACAAAATACAAATCAGATTACGTAAGAAAACAGCATAGTCAAACACATAGTTTTCCGCGGCATTTTTGAATAAACAGGTGTCAGAAATGTCGGCAACCAAGGTGGGCAGGTGGTTCCAATCGCTCGCCGTCTTGGGTATAAACGAGTTAAAATATGCATTGCTTCGGCAGTATGGAATGCGTACCTTGTGGCGATGATCCGTGCGAGGTGATATGAACGATGGTTCAAATAGAAGATCCCGTTTTAGCTGATGATTGTGGTAGTAAATCTTGTGAAAAGTTAGTATTCGCGCGAGTTTTCTACGAAGGGAAAGGCTAGGAAGGTTCAAAGTATTTTTCATTGTAGTTACACTAGCAGTGCGGGAAAAATTAGACAAAATAAATAGGGCGCTAGGATTCTGTACTGACTCTAACTGATTAGTAAGAGTTTCAAGTCCCGGGTCCCACACAGAGCACGCATATTCTAATTCCGATCTAACTAAGGTTTTATAGAGTAGCAGTTTTAAAGAAGATGGAGCCATGGAAAAATTACGACGCAAGTAGCCAAGCATGCGGTTAGCATTGTTAACAATATAATCATGTGCCTGCCATGAAAGGTTAGCAGTTATATGAACCCCTAAATATTTATATGTGGTAACTTGCTCAAGAAGAGAACCTGAAATATTGTAGGGAATAAGATTTTCGTTAGCAGACCGGTGTGAAATACGCATGACCTTGCACTTGTTAGTATTCAGTCTCATGAGCCAAATATTACACCAACTAGATACCTTATTTAGGTCACTTTGAAGTAAGGATGAGTCTGAAGCGGATTTGATTACTCGATAAATAACGCAATCATCTGCAAAAGGCCTAATTGTGGAGTTAATAGAAATTGGTAGATCGTTAATGTATATTAGAAACAATAGCGGCCCGAGCACGGAACCTTGAGGCACGCCGGAGGTAACAGAGCATGGTGAGGAATCAGCGTTATTTGCAGTGACGAATTGAGTTCTGTTACGTAAAAAACTCTCGATCCATGAAAGAATGTTTGGGTCGATGTTTAGTTTGCCGAGCTTAAAACAAAGTAGTTGGTGATTAACAAGATCTAATGCTTTCTGAAAATCTAAAATACACAGTCAATGAAAAATCCCTTGTCTAATGCATCAAATAAATCATGGGTGAAGGAAATGAGTTGCGTTTCACAAAAAAATGATTGACGAAAGCCATGCTGATGAGGGAAAAAAACGAATGATTTTCTAGAAATTTAACCAGATTAGAATAAATGACATGTTCAAACAGTTTACACGGGACACTCGTTAATGATATGGGTCTGTAATTAAGAGCACAATGAGCATCACCAGACTTGAATATTGGTACCACCTTACCCACCTTCCAGTCCCCGGGTAGCTTTCCTGAATTCAAAGATTGCGAAAACAGTGCACACAAGTAAATGGAAGAATAAACACTTGTATTATTTAAAAATTTAGTATTTATGTCGTCGATTTCCGAAGACGAAGAAATTTTGAGATTATTAATTACACTTTCTATACCAAGACTCTCAAACACAATTGGGTCCATTAATGGATTCTGCACAGGCTGAAAAGAGGGCAGAGAAACAGATGATTGCTGTAAAAAAGTATTTGAGAAGGCGTCGTTTAGCACTTGAGGGCATTCTGATGAAGGAATGGCTGCGCCACTTCTATCGTTCAGAGCTATTGCTTTATGCTTGGGACCAGAAATGATGTTCCAAAATTTTTTGGCATTATCAATGAACAAAAACGGAAGCGTACTCTGGGAGAAAACCTGCTTGGCGTTTCTTACGTCTTTTCGATACTCATATGTTATGGCACGATACACATCCCAGTGATCAGGGCAACCGGTGGTTTTCGCTCTACGATAAACTCGTTTTTTTTTTTACTTAAAAGGCGTTTTAATGCGGCAGTGAACCACGGGGAACGTTGCTTGCTTGATATGACGCGTAAAGGTATGTGTTTTTGGACGAGAAAATGAACTTTTTCTTTAAAAAGGCGCCAGTTCGTTTTTACAGTAAGGTTATAAAAGTTTGGCATGCACTCTCCTAAGAAGATTTCGAGTTCAGCGTTAATGGACGGAAAATTTGCCTTTGAATAAACTCTGATATATTTGGGATTAGGTCGCACACGTGTGCTAGTATCTTTAAGGTCAAACTGGATGAAGGTGTGGTCACTGAGGCCTGGTAGAAATGCCAATGAATGAACTAGCTCAGGAAGCGTAGTTAGAAAAAGATCAAGAATGTTAGCGCTAGTAGTGGTGATACGGGTTGGCTGGGTAATGAGCTTAGAAAAATTGAAGTCAGTGCACAGATTTATGAAGCCAATCGTGTCAGGTGACGAATCCAGAGTGGAAGGGAACGCGCCAGACCAAATTATTTTTGGCATGTGGAAATCGCCAAGTAAAAAGATTGGCGAAGAAGGAAACCTAACTAAAATAGCATGCGCAGAAGATTACGTCTCGATGATTAATGCGTATAGAGGCGCATACAATTTCTAGTGAAGAAACAAGTGACACGTGTGAAGAATGCAGATGATCAGCGACCGCTATAAGAACACCGCCTCCTATTCTGTCCCCACGATCACATCGATAAGTAATGAAATCCTTTTCGCAGTTTAGTATTTCATCATTAGTAATCTTTGAATTCAGCCAGGTTTCAGTGAGGACCAGAATGTCTGCATCGCACGTGTCGATGATAGTACACAGATCATCACGCTTGTTAACAACACTACGAATATTAGAGAAAAAAACACATGTCATTTGGAAGCTCATGACCACGAGCAGGTAGCTACGCGGTAGAAAAATCGGCAGGCAAGGCACTACTATCAGGGCTGCGTGGGGATGCTTGGTTATTGATATGATATTCACAGATGCTATCTGATGCCGAAATGTAGATGTAACACTTATTCTTTATGAACAATTTGTTCTGACGAATAGCGTACTTCTCTCCACTTGCTTGTCCAAAGTCAAAAAGTTTTTTACGTGCGTTGCGAGTTGACAAGCAGAAATCCTTCCGTAACCTTTATTCCAGCATTTTTCATTTTGCTTCGGTCAGTAAACACGGCTTCTCGGATCTTAAAATTCGTAAACTTGACAATGACAGGACGGCATTTGTCATTCGAAAATTTACCCAGCCGATGCGCGCGTGCTATGACCTCGCTGGGTAGCTCAAGGTCCATTTCAGAAAGAAGCTTTTCACGCACGAGCTTTTCAGATTCATCCCATGTTTCGTTTTGCGTGTCAGGGAGGCCATGAAAAAGTAGATTATCGCGTCGTGACCTGTCTTCGAGGTCGTCGAGTTGTTTATGAAACGCCTCTGCTTCATTCTGTACAGCCTCAGACACTTCCTGGGTAATGTCAAAGGCGCTGGAGGCTTGCAAGGCAGCTACTTTTTCTTCGACGGCAACAAGCCTATCGTTCATACTGGCCATCTGACGCTCAAGCTTTGTTTGTGTTTGCCGAACTTCATTGAGCTGGGAGAGTATTTCGCTATGGCTCTTGTCAATTTTTTCGTTTAAAGATTTTAACAGAGTGACTACGTCATCATTGGACTGGCTAGAATCTTTTTTAGGTTCTGTTCAATGTCGCCACCTAAGAGCAATACTTTCAGCACATATACACATTCGCAGACAATGCACATGAATACGCTTGGGCATGACACAAGCAGCAGGTTGACATTACTTGTGCGTTTACAGTGCAAAGAAGGACATGAACTGACCTGCACCAAGAAACAGAAGAACATTGGTCGTTGCTGCATTGCTGCTGCTGTTCCATGCCCACTGAAGGCGCTCGGTGATTGCCAGTGCTTAAATGGGCGCGATACACTCGATGACTGACGATGGGGCTTGCGCGGCCAAAGGTGCAGACCACTTGAAGGCGATGGCTTCTTCCGGTGGCGTCGGGCAACATTCGCTCATTCGTAGCGAGTCGGGCTTGAACTGTACAGTTCCAATAATTCCAATAGTTCCAATAATTCCATGACAGTATCTTACAATTTTCCAATATTCAAAATTTTGCCCGAGAATATTGGACCTGCCTGAACTCCAACGCCTCATCGAGTACTTAGAAGTCAAGGCTTCTTCCCCCCAGCCTCTTCCAAGCGGCTATTGTCTTCGTTCTGCGTACGGAACGATGCCTTCATGAAGAAGAACCTCGCACCAAAGAAAAGCGTTTTCATCTTTGTTGTACCTGCATGTCTTACCTGCATACCTGCACACTACAAGCCGGCAGCTGGCCGTCTAGGGTTTTCTTGCACCCTCCGCAGCATTCAAGACAAGTATTACGCACCCCGACTCTATGTTGATGTCGCACATTCTGTGAAAACCTGCCAAGATTGTCAGCAACTGAAGGCCTCCCGACGAGCAGAATTTCTGAACCCTGTTTATCTCCTGTCCACCGAATTGGCATTGACCTGCTTGAACCTTAACGAATGGAACATAGGGAAACGAGTGGATCATTCTAGCGACAGACTTCCTGAGCCGCTACGCCGAGGCTAAGCCTTTTGGAACTGGACAGCAGAAGAAATTTTTCATATCATGCATTCTTATGTGACATGGTGCGCCGGAAGTACTTATAACGATCAAAGGAACTGCGTTCACGGCGGAGCTGACACAAGCCGTGCTGCAATGCACTCAAAGAAGCCACCGGAGGACAACTGCGTGCCATCTGCAGACCAATGATCTTCGGAGCGCTTGAACAAGACCACAGAAGACATGATTGCTATGTATGTCGACGCCGAACACATTTGGGACGTCATCCTGCCTTACGTTGTATTCGCCTACAACATCGCAATAAAAGGGACCACTCAGATGACACCTACTAGGCTCGTTCGTGGCAGGGAGGGAACCACCACGCTCGACGCCATGGTCACGAACGCTACCGTTAAAAACAACATCGACGTCGCCACCAACTTTCAGCGCGCAGAAGTCTGTTGATGCGCCCGATTGCGTACCAAAGGCCAGCAGAGGCATCGACGCCCGACTCTGCAACTTACGCCGACGTCCCGCAGAATACAAGCCGGTGACCGTTTATGAGTGTGGACGCCCATTGGCCGCCGCGGATTGAGTGAAAAGCTTCTGCGCCCATACTTCGGCCCTTACAAGGTCTTTGGTCGTCTTATAAAGCTTGACTGTATGAAGTGTTCCAGGACGGAGTGGCAGCTTTAGAGCGGCGCCACGCGCGCGCGCTATTAGCCTTATTCTTAGTTATTAGCCCTATTAGCCTTAAATGCGAGCTAAAGGACACTTTCTCATTGATTTTTTTTCGCGTTCTCAATGTTTATTTCTGTGCATACTTTACTTTTCATTGTAGAGCATTGGGGCTATGCTTCTTTAAGAGGGGAATAATGCCGCAAAGTTTTGTAATACTTATTTATTGATGCTCAGTGCCGCCGGCACGCGGCTTTATCCCTTTGTCTGCGACGCAAGATGCCACCAGATTTATATGGAATGATCGCAGTGAGGCAGACACGGTTCTATTTTCTTCGAGTCCATTGTGGTTCCCTAGCGCACCGTATCTGAAAAGTTAGTTGTGAGCATGACCGAGATCGGCGAGCATTCAGTTCGACGACCGCCAAGCACGCTTATTGCTATGGCCGCCGCCAGTTCATTCAGTTCTTTGTGGGCGGGATCAGCCCAACAAAGTATTTCTTTTGGAAGCCCTTTCAGTGTCTTCCTGACTGCCGCGCAGCCGTTGCCACTACGTTACCATATCTTAAGAACAGAAAAGTTTTCAAATTTTAAAAATATTTACTATATTTTAAAGGTCGCTAAGTTCTGCAATGGTGACGACACAGGCTGAAAGCGGATTGAAAATATGGGATTTTACTGAAGTCAGAAGAGCCAGCTATGGTTCTGATTCCACAGCCGTGAAATATGATTCAAAACCGGAAAGTGTCGGCATACTTCGGAAGTGAGGTAATATGCTCCAGGTTTGCCGTTTTGCAATGGCTACTGTGCTTTGCGCTATTTAAAAAGCAATTTATGTAATTTTTAGTTTTTCTTATAGACTGGATAAATTATAACATTCCCACCGGTAATGGCAACGCGCATAAGCTTTAGCTACCGCCAACGAATTCAGGGTGAACAAAAATGCATACAACAATGGCGCCACCTATGAGCACTGTGTAATTCGTGTTTATTTTCTCTTGCGCGTGCTTACAGCTATGCGACTACTGGCTCGTTACTGAGAGCGCAACGCACGGAATCGCCATCTACGATGTCGACTACGATGCCGAGTCCGCTGCTTGTCCAAAGTTCAACCTCACTGGTGGTGCCTTCAGCCGTGTTAAGCTCATCAAGAATATCAACGATTATCACCGACGCCTCGGGACGACCGCCGAAAAGAGTCATGATGACTGTTTGTCGTCAGCATATTAGGAAGTAGGCTGCAATGGTCGCAGGCGTAAATCTTATTTTATTTTTTATCTAATAAATACTGCCATTTCTCTTGGCAGGCAAAACAAGAGTGGGTGCATTGTTCTTGAAGCATTGCAGTGTTGCATTT